>NC_067402.1:275358857-275669273 GCF_016432865.1 Antechinus flavipes | reverse complement strand
GTCTATAAACCATTGTTATTGCAAGGCCCCAATGAAACAATGTTTGCAAAAGTGCTTTGTAAACTTTAACACATAAAACACACTTTTTTTTTAGTAGCACAAATGAGACTGTATTTAAAGTACTTTGTAACCTTGAAATTGTTTTTATAAACCACACTTCCCGGGGAGGGGAAGCTCAAAAAGAGACATTGTATTTAAAGGGCTTTGCCACCTTGAAAGTGTTTGCAAACTGCCTTCTTGGAGGAGTTCAAATGAAACAATGTATTAAAACGTCTCAGCAACTTTTAAAGTGTTATGATCGCACTTCTGGAGGAGAGTTGGACTCCAACGGGACTATTTAAAATGCTCTGCAACCTTCAAAGCGTTTATAGGTCACACTTGTCTCTGCGAAGGCTCCCACGAGTGCACTGCTCCTCAAATTCGATCCTCCCGCCTCCGCGTTAGCCCTGCTCAGAGCAGGCTGCGCCGCCAAACAGGGGCGCACGCGGTGGGTAGGACCTGAGTGGGCGGAGCCTGCGCCTGCTCCATAAGCCTCGGAGGGCGCTGCTTTCCTCCGTGCACCAGAGGGCGCTGGCGGCCTGAGGAGCTGGCCGGGCAGAGTCCGGAGTGGGGGCCGCCGCAGGCCCCGCCCCTAGCCTCGCTATAGTTGCGGCGCGGGGCCGGCCCGGGGGCGGGGTCGCGGCCGGCTGCCTCCCGGAAGCGGTGGCTGCGGCGGCGACTGGCGCGGAGCGGAGCCGGGACACAGGCGGCCGTGGCCGAGGCGGCCATGAGCGGCGGCGGCGGAGGCGGCGGCGATGCTGCTCAAGCTCCTGCAGAGGCAGACCTACACCTGCCTGTCGCACAGGTACGGCCTTTACCTGTGCTTCGGGGGCGTCGTCCTGATGATCGTCTCCGCCTTCCAGTTTGGAGAGGTGAGTCCACGCGGAGCCGCCGGGTCCTGGGAGGGGGTTCTGCTGCTCCTCGCCCACCCACCCACACACATGCCGCCGCCAGCCCCCCCCCCACGTGCTACCTATCTCTGCCGGGGGTCCCCGCGCTCCCGTCCCCCCTCCCACGTGCTACTTCTGCGGGGATCCCGGCTGTTTTATCCTCAACACTTGCACCCTCTGCCGTGACGAAGGATGTTTGTTTTCCTCTCGTATATTATTTGTTCAGGTGCTGCCTCTGCTGAAGGGGTCCCTGCTCTCCAGCCCCCGCCCCCCACTTTCAGCCTTTGCAGGGATCCCCGCTCCTGCTTCCACCAGCTAATACCCCCCCCCCCCAGCATTTGCACCTTCTGCTGGGACGAGGGGTGCTTGCTATCCCCCAAATACTGTCTTTGTAGGAGTGCCTCTGAAGAAGGGGTCCCGCTATTCCCCCCTGCATCTGGTGCTGGCCAGGGAGGGAGGGGGGTCCGTTATCTTGTTCCCCTCCCAGTTGCTGCCTTTGCACGGGGTCACTGCTGCTCTCATCCATAGGGTCCAACTTTGTGTGGAATCTCTTGGAAGGGATCTCCACTGACCCCCTTCCCAGGCTCTGTATGTCTTTAGGAAATACCTCCGCCAACCACCACTTGCTGCTTCTTTTGCTGGTTTATGTGTGTGTGGACTTTATGCTAATGCTCCCCATCAGCTGATTCGTCTGAAAGGACTTCTTTTCTCAGCTTTCCCACTTCTTTGTTCTCTCTGTCTCTGTTTCTCTGACTCTCTTTCTATATCTTCTGTCTCTCTCTGTCTCTCTCTCCTTTCACCTTGGGAGCGCTAACTTCACCTCCTCATAGCTTTGAGTTATGCACCAGCCTTTCAGTTCGGAGAGAGAAATATCCTCTTTCCTTCCTAAATTTCTACGTCCTTATACACTATCGACTTCTAAATTCTCCCACAGTCTCCTTTAGACCTCTTTCCCCCATTATTTCCCATCTTTAGGAGGAGGGAGTGGGTTTGGAAAGGTACACAGGGTCTCCCCATCCTTTCCTACTTGTTTCCAAAAGTATCTCCTTATACCATGAAAGGCTTGTATTCTCATACTCCTTTTAGAGGAAAGGAGAAGTTGAGATTTTGATTGTTTTTAGTTTGGGTTGGTGTGCCTTTCACATCGGGATCATCCAAAGGCATCCTGAACACTACCTACTGTTATTTTCTGCTCAAAAGAGACAAAACAAAACAAAAATACCCTGTCATGTTTTGTTTTGTTTTGTTTGAGGTGAAAGTCTTTGCCTTGGGAGAGATGAGCCTCTCATTCACCAGATAATTTTCATTGCCTTCCAATGAAATTTGGTCCAGTTTACTAAATTTCTGGGGTATGCTGATAATAAATATTTTAACATCCAGTTCTGGGAATATTATGTACACAATTTCAAATTGACTATGGCTTGGGTCAGGTAGGTAGTGCAATGAATAGAGCACCAGCCCTGGAGTCAGGAATACCTCTGTTCATATCTGGCCTCAGGCACTAGCTGTGTGACAAATCACTTAACCTGATTGTCTCCCAAAATAATAAATTAATCTACATTATTAACACTTCTGCCATCACTTAAGCCTGGTGACCAAGAGCAAAATAGTAGATTAAGCCCTGATTTGTAGCATTTTCCTAGTTTCAAGGCATAATTGCTCACACAAAAATTTTAACAGTCCTGTCCAAGCTGATACAAGTTGGCTTCAGCACCCTCCTTTCCTGAAACTCAACTTACTACCCCCCAACCTGCCTTTTGGGGAGAATCCTTCTCTAAATCTTCCAGTGTGGAGAATCAAACCTTTTATTTCAGATAGCACCTCCCCATGGTGCTCTAAGCCCTCTACCATTCTTTTTATTTATCCCCTTGCCTTTTTATTTGGAGAGGAGAGAGAAGTTAATGACTTCCCTTCTTGGAGAACAGATCCACACTGCACCTGACTTCCACCTGACTTCCCCCAGGGCCCTTTCCATATTATTCATTGCCTGGTATACACATGGGTCCTTTACTGAGTTGTGACCTTCCAGTCTTAGCCTGTTTGTGTTTATCCTTGTTTATCTCTTCTTTGATCTACACCACTTTAAATATTTTGAGCATCCAGGGTATTTCTCCTTAACTGCCTTTTAACACTAAAGTTTTCAAGTCTTTCTTTGAAAGTCTTTGCTTCTAAAAGACCTTCGCTTTAATTTCCATTTTATCATTAGAGTTTATGCCAATTTTTCCACCTCTCCTGAACAACCCTGTTCCTGTGCCCTGTTCTCCTGTCCCCTCTTCCCCTTATTTGCTCCTTCCTAATCCTTCTCTTTTTTTATTCCCACATTTGAATCCACATTTTGACCTTTGGGTTTTTAGAAGTTGTTTGTACTTGGATTTGGAGGGTTTCAATCCCGCTGAAGGATTAAAGACTCCAGGGGCCTTAGCGCTTTTTAAACCTTCTCCATCAATTGCCAGGTTTTAAACTTTATACACTTGTTTTTGTTTTTTTGTTTTTCTGTTTTTTAATCTGATTTTTAATAGTATTTTATTTTTCTAAATATATGCAAAAGTAGTTTTCCAATTCACCTTTGCAAAACCTTGTGTTGCAGATTTTTCTCCCTCATCTTTCCCCTCTCCAAGACAGCAAGCAATCTGATATAAGTTAATGTATGCTTGTTTCAGACAAATTACTCAGAATAGGTCATTAATTAGTTTATCCATAGTTTTTTTTTGAGATTTCTGTATCATTTCATGACACAAGACCAGCTTGGGCTCCAGGGCACATGACTTTTATGAGGCTAACTTCCTTGTACTTTAGCATGGGGCATCTTGGGGTGCAGCACAAGCAATTAGAAGAACAGAAATATTCCAGAATAACACGTAGGTCAGTCAGCTCTGAAATTCCTTAGTCACTATATGGTTAATATTGCCTTGAGATGAATTAGAAACTTTTAGAGGCTATATTTGAGCAGTAGCTTGGTATTCCCTTAACAGTAACTTATGGTCTATTTAAAATGTTTTTGAATAAATAAATGCATTACTTGAGATACTTTCAGTTGCTTTACTTAAAGTTGAGTCAATATTTTCTTTTGGCAGAAGTTTTATTGAGGTAATAAAGAGTTGAATTATTAGTAGAATATTTGTGTATATATACGGGGCAATTTATTTTGAATTTTTGAGAGGTTCTTATGTAACTACACAGTTGCAGTACTTAAAAAAAAAGTATTCTTCAGGTTGTTCAAAACCTTCCTTTTTGTTTAATTGAGTTTTGTCTATAGCACAGAGAAAGATGTAGTTGAAGACCTTTGTACTTAAAGTACTACTTGGTGTGAGTTATTAATAAATATGTGGTGTAGGACATTGTGCCTCCTTATCTGTCTGCCATTTTGTTCATGTAGTCCTTAGAATCCATGTTTCAACCCTTCTAAGTAAGGACTTTTAAGTTGTAAAAAAACATAAAAGTTTTAAGTCAATTACATCTAAGTTTATTAATATTCCTGACTTAAGGCACTTAAGAAATATTTGTTGATTGATTTATTATATACTTAATGGAACAATGATTTCCTTGACATGTGGCCTTTCTCCTCTGATGCCAGTTTTACTGGTATGATTTTCTTGGTTTCACAAGTTACTTGGGTGAAAAAAGCCATGCCTGGGGGGGTTTCCTTCACAGATAAGCCTCTGTGCATTCAGCTAGACTGGCTTTAGGTTATGACAGTCCATTACTCAAAACCTTTCCAGTTTGATAGGACCAGAGAGGTTACATGAGCTTGTCTGTCCATCTTGATGCCTATCTTTAAGGCCCACTTCACATTCTCCCTCCTCCCTACAGCCCTTAATTATAGAAGTTGCTGCTGCTAAGACTACTAGTTCACACTCATATAGTAGTTTTAAGTATTTTGCTTAAGTAAAGCATTTTATTTACCAAGTACCTCTTTGATCCTCGAAATAATCCTGGGAGGTAAATGCTATAATTATTATCCTTTTTTTTTTTTTTTTTTTGCAACGGAGGAAACTAAGATGGCATGCCCAGGCTCATACAGCTAAGTGTCCTAGGCAGCATTTCAACCCAAGTCTTACTGATTCAGTCCATATCTTTCTCCCATATATCACATTGTCTCTCAGGAGTAAATAATAGGCCAATTAATTCATTTTTCCCAGTTGAGAAGGGCAGGTTTGTTATACCATAACTTGAGCTGATTAGGTTGGCCACTCTTTTTTTTTTTTTTTAAAACAACTTTTTATTGATAGAACCCATGGCAGGGTAATTTTTTTAACAGCATTATCCCTTGCACTCACTTCTGTTCCGATTTTTCCCGTCCCTCCCTCCACCCCCTTCCCCAAATGGCAAGCAGTCCTTTACATGTTGAATAGGTTACAGTATATCCTAGTAGGTTGGCCACTCTTGTGAAACTGTTTAAATTTATCTAGTTGAGAGAAACTGTAGAGATGATTTAAGATTATGTAAGGTTAATGCATATACTATGGTCAAGAATTCTTGTTAACAAAAGTGGAAAATGAACCTTTTAAATTGAGACATAATAAGAGTCTAAACCAGCACTCTCAGCCATCTCTAATTGCTGTTCTGTTCATTTTTCTTTTCTTGGACACCCTTTGACTCATCTGTTGCATTAGCTCCAATTGGATATAGGTAGTAATTAAAGCATCATTTTCCTAAAATTAAGATTATGCTTTTTACCTTCAAATCCTACATTTTTCTTCCTCTTCACTTATTTCTTAGTGTCCCAGTATAGATCAGCATTCCTTCATCTATTTCTCAGAATTTGTTAGCTGTTTTTTCTTTAAAACAATTTTTTTATCCTGATTTTGGAAAATGCTAACAAATGTCAACATTTCTGTTTACAAAGAATGGAAAAGATTGCATATGAAACCACACAATTTAAAAAATATTTTATTTTTTTTCCAATTACTTTTTAAAAAAAATTTCATTAGAGCTTTTTATATACAAAACATATGCCCGGGTAATTTTTCAACACTGACCCTTGCAAAAACTTCTGTTTCCCCTCCTTCCCTGCATTCCCTCCCCTAGATGGCAAGTAGTCCCATACATGTTAAATATGTTAAAAGTATATGTTAAATATAATATATGTATACATACTTATACAGTTATCTTGTTGCACAAGAAAGATCGGATTTAGAAAGAAGGTAAAAATAACTTGAAGAAAAAACAAAAATTAAAGCAAACAATAACAGAAAGAGTGGAAATGTTATGTTGTGGTCCATACTCATTTCCCAGTGTTCTTTCTCTGGGTGTTGCTGGTTCTGTTCATTACATATTAATTGGAACTGATTTGAATCCTCTCATTGTTGAAGAGAGCCACTTCCATCAGAATTGATTATCATGTAGTACTGTTGTTGAGGTGTATAATGATCTCCTGGTTCAGCTCATTTCACTTAGCATCAGTTCATGTAAGTTTCTCCAATCCTCTCTGTATTCATCCTGCTGGTCATTTCTTATAGAACAATAATATTCCATAATATTCATGTACCACAATTTATTCAGTCATTCTCCAATTGATGGGCATCTCTTCAATTTTCAGTTTCTAGCCACTACAAAAAGGGCTGCCACAAACATTCATATGGGTAACTTTTCCTTCTTTAAGATCTCTTTGGGATACAAAGACAGTAGAAACACTGCTGGATCCAAAGAGTATGTACAGTTTGACAACTTTTTGAGCATAGTTCCAAATTTCTCTCGAGAACGGTTGGATCCGTTCACAACTCCACCAACAATGCATCAGTGTCCCATTTTTCCCACACCCTCTCCAACATTCGTCATTATCTTTTCCTCTCATCTTAGCCAATCTGACAGGTGTGTAGCGGTATCTCAGAATTGTCTTAATTTTCATTTCTCTGATCAACAATGATTTGGAACACCTTTTCATATGACTAGAAATAGTTTCAATTTCTTCATCCGAAAATTGTTCATATCCTTTGACCATTTATCAATTGGAGAATGGCTTGATTCCTTATAAATTAGTCAATTCTCTATATATTTCCAATTACTTGTAAAGATAATATTTAACATTCATTTTAAAATAAAATTTAGAGTCCTAAATTTTCTTCCTCTTTTCACTCCTCCCTAATACAGCAAGAAATTTGATATAGGTTATATAAAGCCACCAACTTTTAATATATAGCTTATATTTTTTGGAGGTATGAGGATCATAGATCTAGTAAGTTTCTGAGACCTGATTTGAACTCAAGTCCTCTGGATTCCAGGGCTAATGCTCGAGGGAGCCAACTAGCTATCCCCATAATACATGTTAGTTTCAAAACTATCCTTTTTGTTTATGATTTCTTCTGAATTTCTTTCTATTATGTATCCTTTCTCTGGCAGGGAAATAGTTTAATATTTATCTGGATGTACATCATTTTTATTACTAAAACCTGATTCTCCCTTAATTTTGTTCATTTTGAGACAGTTTTTCTGTTATCCTTGGTACATGTTCCCCTTTCACATGAGTACATGTGTTTGCCAGGACTTGTACACTAGCTTCCTCATTTCCAATGCCTCTCTTTTATTTCACTTTACCTCCAACTTCAATACAAGGTCACGAATCTTTTTAAAAGCTTTGTCTAATAGCATTTCACTGCTCACCTCCTCTGCTTTCTTCCTCCACTCCCCAGACTGCCTTGAGTTATCTCATATTTCCCTGATCTCACACCTTAGGTACTATTTTTAATTCACACTCATAAGTTATATTGTAAGAGGTTCAAAGTAATTCCATTTCTGTAAATTCTTCGCTTCTTACAGAAGTGGGTATGGTTGTGAACTTTTTTGGGCCTCAGTTTCCTTATTTGAAAAACAAAGGTATTTATTGGGGAAAAAAAATCTCCAAGACCTCTCCTAAACCAAGATCTTCCATTTTATACCGTGCTAAAGCAACTAAAATAAATGAAAACAAATTGTCTTTTTTAAAGGAAGCCTTCTGTTGTTTCCTGTGGGAGGCATACAGAAACTACATAAGATAACTGGGAAATTCATAATTTAATTATGGTTGTTATTATCTAAAAGAGAAGTCCTCCCCTTCCCTTCACTCCCCCTCTCCCCCCGCTCTCCCCCCATTGGGAAATGGATAAAAGACTAACCATTGACATCAGTACAAACTGATCCTTATAAGACCAGAACAACCTAGAAACTAGTTTAGACAGCATTTACCTCCTTCCCAAATAGAGAAAGATAGCAGTCACAGGCAATGTCAATTTAGAATGTTCTTCTTTTTAAAATTTAAGAGAATTGTATGACACTGAGTACTATATCCTACTAATTTTTTTTTTTAATTGGAGAGATCAATTTTCAGAAAACTGGTGAATAGAATAGATCCAGTTAAGTCTGAACATTCCAAGAACATTTAGAATAATGTTGTAAGGGATTTAATTAAGGAACAGCCCCCCCCAAAAAAAATTGGCAAAGATGTGCCTAGATATTGCTATTGATTTGCCTTCACTGCTGTTAGACGCTAACCTGCCAGCCCATAGTGTACTGCATGAAGGGGGACTAAAGAAAACAAAGATGGAAGCAAAGGGAGATTTTTTTTTTTTTGTTGGGTATGAAATAATTTTGAGGATATTGAGAGAAGCTCCAAATATCTGAAAATGGATAAAATACTAAAAACTTTTAGCAAAAATTGTAAGTCCTATTTTTCAAAACAGTGATCTAGAGAAGAATACCCATAACAACAGCACCTATGTGTTCTCCATCTGTTCTTTGATGGAGGTATGACTTTGAAGGTAGGCTTTCATGGCAGTGCCACTCCACAGCAGAGTATTTATAATTTATATTACATGGTCCATTGAAAGTCAGAAATCCAGGACACTGGATCACAGTGAATCATAGGAAATCTTTTGTTCTTGTTGCTCAATTAGGGCAAATGTCCCCTTACAGGCTCCACTCCACTAAAGAGTTTCCCAAATATGTTAAAAGCATATAGGAATTCTTTTTTAATTTTTTAATTTTTAAAGCTTTTTATTTATAAAACATATGTATTTTAATAACTTTTTATTGACAATAAGAATTCTTTTTTTTTTAAATAATTTTTTATTGATAGAACGCATGCCAGGGTAATTTTTACAGCATTATCCCTTGCATTCATTTCTGTTCCGATTTTACCCCTCCCTCCCTCCACCCCTTCCCCGAGATGGCAAGAGTCCTTTACATGTTGAATGGGTTGCAGTATATCCTAGATACAATATATGTGTGCAGAACCAAACAGTTTTCTTGTTGCACAGGGAGAATTGGATTCAGAAGGTATAAATAACCCGGGAGGAAAAACATAAATGCAAGCAGTTTATATTCATTTCCAGTGTTCTTTCTCTGGGTGTAGCTGCTTCTGTCCATCTTTGATCAATTAAGGTTCTCTTTATCGAAGAGGTCCACTTCCATCAGAATACATCCTCAAACAGTATCAGACAATAAGAATTCTTTAAAGCAATAACCACATAAAATTTTATTTAGCCAACCTATGATGATTACCAGTATTCAGTGAAGAATAAAATAAGACATGCTTGCCACTCTCCTAGAGGCAGCTAAATGTAGAGCCCAAGAAATTAACTTCCCTCCTGGAGGTGAGGTTCTCTTAATCCTCCTATTTCTAGGGACATTATGCAGATTGTACCCCAGCCTAAGAACATTGTAGAACCTCCTGAATGAGATCTGTAATTATTCGAGTTTGACCTCATCTTTATAGGAAAAACCAAGTGGCTTGTTACCCAGATTGAAAGCTGCCAACAAATGGACAGCCTATAGAACTGGTTCATCAGTATCTCTAACTTGGATAGAAATTATAGAATAATAAACAGGGAATCAAATAGGAGAAGGAAGTGGGATTGTTTGCTTCAGGGGAATTGCCCCATATTTTTAATGATCCCAAGGTTCTTCCCACTTTTAGAAAGTTTCTCTGAGAGTTATGGTATATCACTGCATCTCTTGAATTTAAATTGTAAGTTACCTAAGGTCAAAGGAGGAGCTCATTGTGTCAAGAGACTTTTGAGAAAGACTCATACTGTCTCATCTGTGTTAAATGATTTGAATTACCAACTTGGCTAGAAGGAGAAAGGGAGTTTGGGATAAGTAGTGTTAGGTAGTGGTATAGTAATATTTCAGGGCAATCATTTCTTCTTTGTCATAGTATTTCTGATTTTTTTTCAATTTTCTTTTGCTGGGAATTTTCAAAGATTATATTCATCACTATTTTATTATTTACTATACCTTTTGATTAGGTTTCACATGATCTTAAGGTGGGTTTGAAGACTTTTGAATAAAAATGTTCTCTATCTTCACAAGTAAGAACAAGATTCATTATCTAAAATTCTTAAAACATATAGAATCTAAAAATTAAGAATCGAATAATTTATGAGATTTCTTGGATTTAAACTTTAAGAAAGATTTACAGTTCCAAAGATTTACAATTGTCTTAGAACTGAGAGAAATATCCGAGGGCATGTAATAATCAGTATTGGAATAAAAGTCTACCCTCCAGAGGATCTTCACCCTAATAATTAGTCATTCCTCATAATCATTGTTTCCCATGATACTGCATTATACAGTCACAGACCACAATTCAGACATTTCCTAATTGCCAAGTATCTGTTTTGTTCTTGTTTTTTTGTTACCACAAAAAACACTGTTCTAAATGTTTTGGTATATGTGGGATTTTTTTTTCTTTTAAGAAATAATGCAACTTTTCCTTAAAGAATGGAGAGCCTACCTCAGATGGAAATATAGACTGAAGTCTCACATGAAGAACTGGTTGTGTGACCCTAGACAAGTGACTTAACCTCTCAGTGCTATTACTATAGCTACTAATATTGCAGAGTAGATAGAATGAGTGTCTTTCCTGAGAGTAAATGCCAATGAAACCATGGGGCTAGTCCAAAAAAAAAAAAAAAAAAGAAAGAAAGAAAGAAAGAAGCCTTTGTTTCTATTTCCAAATAATCCTGAACGGTTGCATGATTCTTTCCACCTTCTTTCAGCAACTTATGTGTAGGTATGAAGGTGGTGAAAAGTGGGATCTGCCCAAGGCGGAGGCTTGATTGAACATAATCAGCTATATGATAAAGGGGATAGTGTGGCTTTAAGAGGAGAGTATAAAATTGAATTGATTGATTCATCAAAGGGTCAAGATGAGGAGAAGAGGGAGATGGCTCATCTAGGAGAGAACTGACGGGAGGTCATGAACAGATGAAGAATGAGAGGTGAAAAACTAAGATTATTGTCAGTTAAGGAGATTTCACAATTCTTGAACCTAGAGATGGTACTTTTGTGAGTCATGACGGGATTGCGGATAGAATCGACTGTTTATATCTGAGACTGGGTGAAGGAGTAGCTCTTGGCAAGTGAATAAGTTGAGGAACCAAGGAGTTAATGGCATTTGAAGTAGAATCTTTATGAATGTTGAATTCCCCTAGTGATATCAGGAGTTGGGCGGGAAAGAAAGATTCTGATCCTTCCATAGAGTTTCCTTCAACCACTTGAAAACTTTCCTCATGTCCCTTCTAAGTCTTCTCTATCCAGTTCAACATTTCCAGGTTCTTTAACCGATTCTCATCTTTATCCCTTTCCCTGCTTGTAGTCGGGCTCCTTTGTAACAATGTGGGACTCAGAGATGAACATATACCTCCTTTTTGTGGTCTGACCACAAGATTGCTCAGGCAACTTGAGATTACGTTAACTCTTTTAGTTGCACTGTTGATTCAGAGAAATTGTAGTTCACCGAAACCATGAGATCTTTGTCTCCTGAGCTGATGTCTAGTCAAACCTCCCCCATCTTGTATTTCATACTAACGTGCTTGGGCTTCTTAAAATTTTATTTAAACTAAGTGTAGGACTTTATATTGATTTCTTTTACATTTTGTCATATGTGTTAGTTTAAGCCCATTATCTTCACTTGTTGAAATCAAGGAATAAGCTTTTATTGAACATTGGCTATATTCTGTTATGTGATAGACTGGGAAAGGAAAAGAAGGGATAGGCAAGAGATGGTAATATAAATGCTATGAAACAAACGATGTTGACAGTGATCTTTTTTTTTTTTTTTACATTCTAATTTTTTTAGATCTTGACTTGTCATCCATTATTTTACTTCTTCCAGGTTTGTGTCATTTGCAAATTTGATAGTCATATTATCATTTTCTTCATCCCTAGTTCTTGAAAATGTGATATAGCCTTCGAAGGACAGATGCCTGGGAAACTGCCTATTAAAGTTGTCCCTCCTAGTTGATATAGTCTCCTAAATGACTATATTCTGGGATCTGGTCATTCCTCTGTCTTAGAATCTACCTGATTTATTCAGATCAATCTAGTCATCTTACTCAGAAGAATTCCATAAGAGAGAGAGATTTTCAAGTGCTTTGATGAAATTGAAGTTTACCAGAACTCCTTATCTAACTAGTTTGTAACTTAAAAAAAAATAACAAAAAAAACCCCAAAGAAGCATGTGCGTGCATGCATACACACACACACACACACACACACACACACAGTGATTGTTCCAGTAGCTCAGGAGTTACTGTTCTCTTAGTATCCTAGAATCCCACCTCTGACAGGGAACTGATCTTGGGAAAGGTGCTTAACTTAAAAGGGAGGAGACAAAGGCTTGTTTCTACCTGCCTTCCACAGTTGTGAGGAAAGCATTTTGGCTGTATCGAAAACTTTCAGTGATCGCTGCTTTCTTCAGTAGAAAGTCACAAAGCATCTCTGGCTTCTTTTAAGCCTCAACTAAAATTCTGCCTTCAACTGAAGCCCTCTTAATTCCACTAAAGGTTTTCCCTTCTTCAGTTATTCCCTATTTTTTCCACATATTACTTTCTGTCTGTCTTTGTGTATTGTTTCCCTGCAGATTGTTAGCTCCTTGAGGGCAGGGATGTCCTTTGCCTCTTTTTATATCCTCAAGCATTTAGTACAGTGCCTGGCACGTGGGAGGTACTTAATAAACTTTGATTGATTATTTAATCATACACTTTAGAATTTTTCCAGTAATAAAAGTCAGACTCACAGAGCAGGATCATATTTTACCTGCTACTTTTGAAGCATCTCTAGTTACCCGTGATTGTTCCAGTAGTTCAGGAGTTACTGTTCTCTTAGTACCCTGGATCTAGTTCATCTGACTTTGGTACAGTTCTGCCTTCTCACTGTCTGTTTATTTTGGTTTTTAATTCCTTGTTAACTACTTTGGTTCTTCATTCCTGCCTCAAGATCCTTCTCTACAAAGAAACAGAAGGATAAAGATTGGGAAGTTGGGATTTTTCCTCCATTTACCAGCCATTCTTTTTCTTTTCTCCTACCAGTCCTCTCACCTTTGATCCACTTCACACTTAAATAACTAAAAAAACCTTTTTGTTGCTTCTACTATTCAATTGCCAGCCTCACTTTTATACTGTTAACATTACTTTTTAAGGGACTGCCACTCCCATGCTATTAAATTGAAACATGTTATATAGAATAATATTAGAACAGAGCCAACCTGATCCAGCAAATCTGGTTGAATGACCACATTTCTATTGTGTGAGGTATAAGTCTGACCATAGGGTTGGCAATTCTTTGTGTTTTATAAAATGTAAATGAAGAAAATGGTCTTGGGTGAAAATCATTGCTTCATTGATTGAGTGGTAGAAAGAAGCTACTTACAACTGTGCAAACAATAATGACAGGGCTAAGATTTATGCCCATGGCCTGTGACTCTTAAGTCTTACTGTAGTTTGTAATTATAAAAAAACTGAAGTAAGGTGTAAAACAAAGACATGTTCATCAAAATATTTGTTATAGGTCATGTCCTATGCAGAATTTTAAGAAGTGAAAGAATTCATTCCCTAACTACAGAGAGGTTGTCCAGATATTTCCTTTTTATGTGGATTATATTGTACTAATTGCATCATATTTTGAAATTCTGTAAAGATTCTTTCAACTTCTTTTTTAATGTGCAATCTTTTTAAAAAATTTTTTTTCTGATTGTATCTGTATATTAACTTTTTTTTCTTGCTGAGGCATTTGGGATCAAGTGACTTGCCCAGAGTCACACAGCTAGGAAGTGTTAAGGGTCTGAGGCCAGATTTGAACTCAGGTGGTCCTGACTTCAGGGCTGATGTTCTATCCACTGTGCCACCTAACTGCCTCTATATTAACTTTTTAAATAAACGTTTCTTTATGAATCATGTTGGGAGAGAAAAATCAGAACAAAAAAGAAAAACTTTGAGAGAAAAAAAACAACAACAGAAAAAAGAAAAAAAACATAGCATGTGCTGATTTACATTTAATTGCCATAGTTCTCTTTCTAGATGCAGATGGCATTTTCTATCCAAACTTTATTGGAATCACTGAACTGCTGAGAAGAACCAAGTCTTTCATTGCAAAATCTTGCTTTTATTGTGTACAGTGTATTCCTGGTTCTGCTTGTTTCCCTCAGCTTGACTTCATGTAAATCTTTCCAGGCCTTTCTAAAAATCAGTTCTTGTTATTTTTTATAGAACGATAATATTGCATATGCCACAACTTATTCAGCCATTCTCCAATTGATGGGCATCCACTCATTTTCCAATTCTTTGCTACCACAAAAAAATCTGCTATATTTTTGCATATATGGTCCTTTTCCCTCCTTTATGATTTCCTTAGGATACAGACCCAGTAGTGCTACTGCTGGGTCAAAGGATGTGTGTACAGTTTTATAGCTATGTGCAAAATTTTAGGCATATATATTAGTCATATTGTGCAAAAAAATCAGACCAAGAAAGGAAAAAAACCAAGAGAAATAAAACAAAAAAAACAAAAGGAAAATGCTATGCTTTGATTCACATTCAGTTTTCATAGTTCTCCTTCTGCATGGATTTTCCATCCCATTTATTGGAATTGCCTTGAATCACCATATTGTTGAGAAGAGCTAAGTCCATCACAGTTGATCATCATATAATCTTGCTGTTGCTGTGTACAGTGATCTCCTAGTTCTTCTCTTTTCAATCAGCATCAGTTCATGTAAGTCTTTCCAGGCTTTTTTGAAATCAGCTTGCATATTATTTCTTATATAACAATAATATTATATCACATTCCTATACTATAATTTACTCAGCTATTCTCCAACTGATGGGCATCCACTCAATTTCCAGTTTCTTGCCACTACAAAAAGGGCTGCAAAAAATTGCACATTTTTGCACACGTAGGTCCTTTTCTCTCCTTTATGATCTCTTTGGGATATAGACCCAGTAGAGACACTGCTGAATCTAAGGGTATGCACAATTTTAAATAACTGAGGCCCCTTCAGTTTTACACACACACACACACACACACACACACTTTTGGTTTTGGTACAGACTTGTGTTCCTATCATTATTTTCAAAGTGTAGAAATTACCTCCATTGATATTTTCTGCAATTTCTTTATAACATCTTTCCCTCCCTCCCTGAGGCAATTGGCATTAAGTGACTTGTTCAGGATCACACAGTTAGGAAGTGTTTGGTGTCTGAGATCAGATTTGAACTCAGATCCTCCTGACTTCAAGGCCGGTGCCCTATCCACTGCACCACCTAGCCACCCCCTTCTCTATAACTTATGATAGAATATTACTTGAAGGTTTGAGATGTTAATAGATTTTCCCTTGGTCTTTAGCAGGCCTGGTCCTCTATTCACTATGCTGATTTTAACATCTGCAGTCATTCTGATCTTGATCTTATCATTGGATGCTGACATTTCTGGAGGAAAGAGTAAGATTGGTGACTTTGCACATCCCTTTGTCACTTAAAGCCAATTCACTTCCATTTAATGAATCACTTTCCTGATGTCATGATCCTCTTTGAGAATGAAGGACAAAGGATGGCAACGATTTTTAACACAGTGTGGTCTCTCAGAAGAGACTGGCCTAATCTCCAAATTAGGAAACATAAACTGGATGAAGAATTTATATTATGCAAGTTGGGATGTGAAGTTGGATAGTCAGTGAGCTAGCCCTTTAGTGTGTAAATCTTGTGTTGTATACTACAGCAGGGGGCTTGAGCCCCAAGTCATCCAGAAAATTGGACAGCATCTTATTTGGAATATTGTATAGTTTTTTTGGATCCTTGACTTTCTTGCTGCTGCTGAAGGATATCTTTTTAAGATCAGTTGCACTATATATTTGCATGTGTTTGAGAAAATGTCAACTTAAGGCATCCTAAGTTGTGCAGTGTGTATAAGTAGATGTCTCTGCATGATTAGTGGTGATTTATCTCTAAGAATTGGCTTAAAAAGCAGAAAGCGAGGGGTAATGGATAGACATCCTGAGTATGAAACTAATGGCTAAAAAAAAAAAAAAAAAAAAAAAAAGAGTATAAAAAGCAGAGAAAGGATTCAGGGAGGCTTGTGGAAGATAGTAATCACACAAAGTATGAACCTGTGATGAGTTGCAATCAGCGATGACAGTAGGAATAGCTGCACTTCTGTATTCAGAGATCCAGAGAACTTCATGCTATGTAAATAACACTACACCACAGTGTTAGGATGGGTATACCAAGAAAAGTAAGGTTTGGTCTCAGTTTTCAAATATGATATAAACAAGCAGACAAGGAGCTCCTTGAGGAGGGGATGCAAATCAGCACTATCTCTATGAGAAATAGTCTTACAGGGCTGCCCAGAGAGCATTGAGTTATAGTGACTTGCCTAAAGTCCCACAGCCAACTGTGAGTCAGAAGCAGAGCTTGAGCCCAGGGCTCTCTGGTTTTAAGGCCAAGTCTTTTTTCCATTGTGACAAGGTTTCCTTTCTGAAAAGACAAATAAGTTACAAAAATGTGAAAAGTACACCCAAATTAGAAGAGATAAAGGATATGACAACGGGAAATGTCACAATGAAGTCATGGAGTGAAATGGACAAAGAATGCCCCTAGTTGAGAATCCCTTGTGGATCAAGGGAGAACTTTCCCACCCAGGAACTTTGAAAAATCTGGATTGTTTAGTTTTTTCCGTTTTTTTCTACCCCTTTTAACCATATTTTATTTATTGTTTTTAGATATAGGAAACACATGGCCATATGTTAATTGGGGGAGGCAGTATTGAAATTTTTGTGATTTGCTTCAGTCCCAACATCCCTCAGAATCAGTACTATTTCTGTATAAGTAGTGGGACAATTCTGAGAGATATTTAATTCTTAGGACTTCAGTTTGTTATGAAAAAGGAAGAGAAAGGTAGGTAGCATATTTCTCTAAGAAGGGATTAATTACTGGTCACAAAAAGACTCCTGAACAGCTCCATTCTTAATAATTTTTGTTTTCTTTGCCAAGGAGAATGGTAGAACAAATCAGAAATGCCTAAGAAGGAGACTATACCCTAAATAACTAAGGTTATCCCTGGCTTCTGATCATCAATTCAATCCATCTGGCCTAAGATGAGCTGCATCTTAAGGGTACTGGAAGGAATAGTGGTTGTGCTTACAGCTCTGACTGTTGTAGAAGAACAAGAGGAATAACAGAAATTGAAATAGCAAAGCTTCTGATTTTCCAAAAGGAGCCTGCTAATTAAAGGTGACATGGTCAATATTTGGAATAGGATATGGTGATTGACCAAGAGTGGTGTGACCTTGTCAAGAACAGGCTTTGCTAAGGGTATGAAGATATTTGACAATGAATGGGGAAATGGGGAGAGGAGGTGCATAGAAGTTGAACTTCATGGGAATTGTTCAAAGAGGGAGAATATACATGTATGGAAGGGCATATTAAGGAAGACAGTGATACAAAGTAAAATAGAATTTTGAAGAACAAAGGAGGAGGATAAACAAAAAAATGGGATGAAGGAAAATGATACAGTAATCGTAATTGTGAATGTGATGAGTTTACTCATAAAACAGACTACATAATAGATTAGAAACCAGAATCTAAATATTACTAATAATATTTGAAATAGAAACACACTCAGAGTTAAAATAAATGGTTATAGCATAATGTAATGTGCTTTAGATAAAATAAAAATAGTCAGGGATAGCAGTCATAATTAAAAGATAATCTAGCAAACTACGTGTACAACTGTACCAAAGAATGAAGTAATATCAGAAAATTTTATAGCAAGTTTCTCTGGCATAGGCCTCATTTCTCAGATATATAGAGAATAGAGTCAAGTTTATAAAAATAAGAGCCATTCCCCAAATGATAGTTGGTCAAAAGATATAACTAAGCAGATTTCAAAAAAAGAAATTGAAGCTATATATAGTCAACTGATAAAATGCTCTAAATCAGGACTTCGTAAATGTTTTTCATTTGTGATTCTTTTTTGCCCAAGAAATTTGTATGTGACCCTGGGTATGTAGTATATAAAATAGTATCCAAATCGAACATTTACTGACGATAAATTACAATTCTGTAACCTTCACATTTAGTTATGAGACTCCTTATGGTTCTACAACTCCCAGTTTGAGAAGCTGGACTCTAAATTACTATTGATTAGAGAAGGGCAAATTAAAATACCTCTGGGGTACTACACACTTAATCAGGGATGAGACTGCTTGTTTCTGAGGTCCCTTAGAGTGTTGAGAGTGTTTCATTCCATTAGATACTATGTAAAGTGGTTCCCTAGTCCAGTGCTGGAAACATTCTGGGCTCTAGCTGGCCATGGCATTCTTATCATGGTGAATGAACTTCTCTTCCCTGAAAGCACCAGACAACTGACAAGGATAGGGATGGGGGCAGGAGATGGATGGTAGTATTTAGGAGAGCAGTTTGGTGAATAATGGGCCTCTCAGCCACAAAATACTCTGCTTTGTGTGCTTAACTCCCTCTTTTTAAAAAAAATTTTTTAATAGCTTTTTTATTTACAAGTTATATGCATGGGTAATTTTACAGCATTGACAATTGCCAAACTTTTTGTTCCACTTTTTCCCCTCCTTCCCCTGATCCCCTCCCCCTGATGGCAGGATGACCAATACATGTTAAATATGTTAAAGTATAAATTAAATACAAAATAAGTATACATGTCCAAACCGTTATTTTACTGTACAAAAAGAATCGGACTCTGAAATAGTGTACAATTAGCTTGTTAAGGAAATAAAAAATGCAGGCAGGCAAAAACAGAGGGATTGGGAATTCTGTGTAATGGTTCATAGTCATCTCCCAGAGTTCTTTCGCTGGGTGTAGCTGGTTCAGTTCATTCCTGCTCCATTGGAACTGATTTGATTCTTCTCATTGCTGAAGACAGCCACGTCCATCAGAATTGATCATCATATAGTATTGTTGTTGAAGTATATAATGATCTCCTGATCCTGCTCGTTTCACTCATTAGCTCCCTCTTTTTGAGGTTTTGTAAAGGAGTTTGCCTTCTGGAGCTTTTTGCAAACCCTTAATGAGTTAAATATCCGTTGTAACTTGATATTGGGAATTAAACCCTTGTGATCACAGGCTGCTCTTTCCCCAGCCTCTTTATCTAAACTGAAATCTTTCAGCTGGTGCCTGTGTGTGTGTGTGTGTGTGTGTGTGTAGTATGTGTATACACACATATATGTACATGTACACACACACACACACACATGTAATTATTTCCAAATCCAAAACCTACTTGCTGAGATCTGCTCTAGTTTGTTACAAAAATTAGCTGCGGTTTTTTAAGAGTTAAAGCTAATCAGAGGGGATGAATGAGGTGCCCCTGGGATCAAAGAAAAAGAGGAGGCAAGCTGCAACATGCAAGAAAGAGAGCAACTCTAGTCCCTAAGGAATTCTCCTTGTTTTTATGTATGACAGTTTCCAGAAAATTGGTGAAAGTGTTCAAAAAGGCCAACTTCTCTTTTGCTGGCGTGGTTAGTGTATATAATGGAAGCAATTTGAAAACCTTCAGATGAATTTTATCTGATGAAAGAAATGATTAAGTGAATTTGCACATGTGTCCTTAAGGGCAGGGATGATCTTATGATTGGCAACATCTTGCATATTGTAACTACTTAATAAATTAATTTAAAATAGGCATAGTACCAGATATAGAAAAATGGAACATGTGTTCACAAATGTGTGTGTGTGTGTGTGTGTGTGTGTGTGTGTGTGTGTGTGTGTCGGGGTGGGGGGTGCAGTTAGGGGTTAAATTTGTAAATTAATTGATGTAGGGAAAACCCAAATGAGTAAAACTCCCTCTATCACAGCAGCTCTGTACCTTCTCCATATTTCTAGTCTTAGAGGGAGGGCTGGGGTGTCTTGCCTAGGGTTCCATAGCAAGTGTGTGTCACCAGTACAGAGAAGCAGGATTGGAGCCCAAATTTCTGTTCACTTCAGCCAACCTGCCTTTTCATATGTATTTGTATAAAAAGCAAGTGTAAGACAGGCTGGTGTCTGACCTGTAGGGTAAAAGATGGGTCATAAGCTTTTTTTCTGCAGGATCATAAAGTGGGGTAGATCAGTCTTAGACATATGAAAGAATTGGAAACAAGTCAGAGGCATCGACAAACCATCATTAGGCATCTGTTCTGTGTACACATTTGTTGTTTGTCCTTTGTTCTCGAGGAGACCATGATGCCAGATGTGTAAGTGAGTTGGGCTTAAATGAGGGAGGATTGTGCAAGGGCATGGAGCCATCTGAGTCCAATGGTCAGATACAGATCAGGATGAATCTTGGCCCTTGTACATAGTAAGAGGAGGTGGTTTAGGGAATTATGGTTTCTACTTTCTGCAACGTGTAAATTTTATCAAGATTGCTCGCCATCAGCACAGATAGGGAGACTAGAAGCCATTCTCTCCCCTTTTAGTTTTCTCTCTATTCACCACACTCATAAACTACCCCTTGGGTTTCCCAGCTTGAGCATGAAGGCTTTCCCGATATTTCCACCTGTTTTCTCCTTACCAGAGTCCCTTACGCTTATGTATATTTGTGCTTATTTAGTTCAGTTATGCAGTCAATGTTTTTAGATACCCTTGTTTCCTCCCTTAGAATTTAAGCTTCTTGGGGTTACTCCATTCTTTGTTTTTGTCCCCTTTCCCCTAGTACAGGACAGAGTCCACAGCAGGCACCTGGATTCATTGCCCTTCTCCTTTGTGAAGCCTTTGCTGCTTTTTCTAGCTGGGCCAAGCTTATGCTTTCTGGCATAGCACAAGAAACATCGGGCCTAATGGCTCATAGAACGGAGAGGTTATTTTTAGGGTTATTATTAGGAATAATAAGATTTTTTTTTCTTTTTTAAGCCAGCATATATGTGAGGCTTTAAAGTTTGTAAATTGCTTTACAAAGGAGGTGTTTGAAAGAAATGGAACTATGGTCTCCCTGTTCTGGTGCAAAGTCTCTGACAGGATTTAGACTGTAGAATTGGAGCATTGCCATACTTAGGGGCAGTCTTTAGAGCAATAGCCATAATTTTTATAGAAGTATTAATATAAATATGTTAAAAATGTTTTTAACTTCATATTTTGATAATATGTTGATAATATAATGATAAAATAGTTACTGTGCCATAAAAGCAGCAACTGTTGAGCTCTCTGTTCAGTCTGTCAATCAATAAGCATTTATGAAGTGCCTCCCACATGCCAGGCACTGTGCTAATGCTGGAGATACAAAAAAAGATAAAAGATAGAATTTGACTTCAAAGAACTCATAATAGATGTTATTTTAGGGGTAATCACACTTGGTAGATCTTTGAAAGTATATTTGGAAGCGGGGCCTCTCCCTTTCCATCCCCACCACCCAAAGGTGGGAGTAGGGGGAGAGGACGGAAATAACAATTCTATTATTCTTTGATACTAAGAAGATATACTATGATGTAATAATTTTCTTTTTTAGGTTGTTCTGGAATGGAGCCGGGACCAATATCATGTTCTATTTGATTCATATAGAGATAACATTGCTGGAAAGTCTTTTCAGAATAGGTAAGATTTATTTTGAAGATTATTTTTGGACTTCTAGAGTCCATCTTGTAACTTTCCTTTGTAAGATAGCATGTCATTCTTTGTTATATGCAAATGAAAAGCTCTGCAAGTATCTGTCTAATAGAAGTATGTAATTATGTGTGTTCATTGAAATACACAGAATTTTAGTGCCTTGTTGAACTCTAAACTAGTTTAGACATCACCCATGTACTTGAGCTAAATCTACATGTGGATTGGGAAATCTCTGTGATATAGGTAAGGTAGCAACTTTTCTAGAATAGCTACCTTCCTAAGTTTCTCCTATTTACTGTTCATTGTTTAGGCTTGTTATGCTTTTAGCTGCCTCTAGTTGCAGAGGCGGCATGGAACAGTGGGTACTGCTCTGGACTAAATGTCAAGAAGATAGGGATTCAGATCCTACCCCAGACATATATTAACCATATGACTTTTACTTTACTTTTTTAACATCATTTTTCTCGTCTGTACAATGAAGGGGTAAAGGTGAACTCTATGACATGTGAGGTCCTTTCCAGCTCTAAATTTATTATCCCCTGATATTTTGCAAAGAAATTAGATACTTAGAAAATTGGATATTAAGATAGTCTTTAAATACATGTGTTTGTATTAATTTTATGTATCTATGGTATCCTAATTTTAGATTGCTTTAAGCATTTTTGGTTTTTATGACAGTGTATTTCAAATTATTAAATTTTGCTAGCAAAAGCCATATGTAATGGGCCAGAACTCTGGAGAAATATACTTGAGGCAAGGTTTCTTACAACAAGGTGTTAACTCAGTGGAATTGATAAGACAATGGTTATCTAGTTTAGCATGGTGATTAATAGTTCTCTAGTTCAGTATGACTGATTTAATCTTAAACAAATAATAGTTCCGTAGTGATATAATGATTGGCTTATACTCAGTATGATTAATGGATTTAATTGTAATAGAATATTTAAGAGGTTAGAGTCAGACCTAGAGATGACTCAGAGATAGAGAAGACAGAGAACTGGAGGCCGGAGGACTTGAAGAGACTCGAAGATAAAGACTCTACTGGTGGCTGTCCTGTCTCCTTCACTTCTCCACTAAGACCAAGGCCCACCTGAAGGTCCCCAGAAAGCTAGCCCGGCCCCAGGTGAAGGAAACAGACTGTGATGGAGATAATAGAGACTTTGAAATTTATTCCTGACTATTCATGTGTTGATTATTCTGCTGAAATCAAGGTCCATTCAGAGGACCTCCAGAAAGCTTGCTGGAACATTACAGCTACAGATGGATTTTTTTTTTTTAATAACTTTTTATTGACAGAACCCATGCCAGGGTAATTTTTTACAGCATTATCCCTTGCACTCACTTCTGTTCCGATTTTTCCCCTTCCTCCCTCCACCCCCTCCCCCAGATGTCTTTTACATGTTAAATAGGTTACAGTATATCCTAGATACAATATATGTGTGCAGAACCAGTTTTCTTGTTGCACAGGGAGAATTGGATTCAGAAGGTATAAATAACCTGGGAAGAAAAACAAAGATGCAAGCCATTTATATTCATTTCCCAGTGTTCTTTCTTTGGGTATAGCTGCTTTTGTCCATCCTTGATCAATTGAAACTGAATGAGCTCTCTTTATCGAAGAGATCCACTTCCAGATGCATTGTAATATATAAAGATTTCAGCAATTTTAAAAAAATTTGTTCTGTGGACATTTTAAGCTTTAATAGACAATGCTTAAGCTTGTATGCATTTGATTTTAATTTGAGTAGCTAATTTGAATAAAAGTTGAAAAATGAAAAGAATGACATTTACATATTAATTTCTTTTAAATAAAAAATTTAGAATACTTTTTCAACCTCTTGTTGGAAATTCTGAAATCTAGCTCTCCTCTAAATCCTCAGGCTCAGTGTGACCAAAGCTTTTATCTTCTTCACCAAACCTTCTACCTTATTCATTTCTATCAATGGCTTTGCCTGCCTCTCAGTCTCTGGGCTCTTTTTTTAAGGCTTCTGGACCTTTGTGGGGGAGAAATCTTAAATCTGCTTAGCTTTAGCTTCTTCCCATTGCCCCTGATTCTACTCTCTGAGACTTGCCAGGATGACTCTGACCCCCTTCTCCATTATAGCTTGTCATATATTTAAAGGCAGCTGACATGTATCCCACCATCCCCATTCTTGTCTATCATCTCTTCATTTGGCATAATTTCTAGTTCTCTTTCCAATTCTGGTCAAGCTACTGGATATATTGGTTCATAGATTAGCTTATCCTTCCTCAACTGTGTTGATGTCTAGAACTGAACTGTCTGAGATTTGTGGTGCTGCTCCTTCATTAATGGTTTTTGTTAATACCCCAGATGAGAGCAATCTTTATCTTCCTTAAATCTTATACCTCTCACTTAGTCCTTTCTTCCTCTCCTTCCTCTCTTCCTCTTTCTCCCTCCCTTTTTTTCCCTCCCTCCCCCCTCTCAAAATACACACATACACACACACACACACACACCCTTACATTCTCATTATTTATCTGTCCCTATGCTATGTAAGCTTGAACTGCTATTAGGAGAGGATGGGTGGCACTGTGGAGATCAGCCTGGGCTTTCAGAGACTGAGTTGTAGGTGCAGGCCTTGACACCATCACTGTGGCCTTGTTTACTCTGTCTCTGTGGTCTTCATACAGCAATATTGCCCCAAAATCTGAGCGTCAGACAGAGGTTTTGCTGGAATTGGGCAGGAAGTAAGAGAGGGATCCTCCAAAGGAGAAGCCAGGAAGGGGGACAACCAGGGCAAAGCTGTGGAAGCAGAGATGGAGATGAATCAGAAGTAGAGAGGAAGCCTGCTTGGGCGGCCAAAGAATAATGGGGACATGGAGGTAGAAGGACTATCCAGTGAGACTAGCATAGTGGACTGGGGCCAGATTGTAACTGACTCTGCACCCTAACCTTAGAGGTCAGAGGGGACTGTTGGAGCAGGGAGGTCCTGTGACCAGATCTGTAGTAAGGAAACCTTACTGCAGCATTCTGTAGGCTACTGGGCAGTGGGAGGAACCTGAGGAAAGAAGACCAGGTAAGAGGCCCTTGAATCACCTGAGTGACAAGTATCTGAGTTACAGTGGTAGCAGGGTGATTGGAATGAAGGAGTGAGGTGCAATGACCTTGGCTAATACTTGTGATAATGAATCTGAAAAATAGGAGGGTGGTGTCCGGGAGAGAAATAGAGATGTCTGGAAGAGAGCAGGAAGTTTGGATTTTGAGATGTCTCTGGGCTTTCCAGTTTGAAATGTCCTGTAGTCTGTTGGTGATGTGGACCTGAAGCTCAGGAGAGAGACAGTACTGGCTATGTATATTTGTGAGTCACCTGCTTGTATGGGCGTATCATAGATTGCTGAGGGAGAGTGTGGAGGGAGAGAAAAGGAGGATCTAGCATAGAACCTTGGCCAGTACTAACAGTCAGGGAGTGTATCCTGGTTGCTAAGCCAACATGGGATCTGTGGACTGGTCAGAAAGATGGGAAGAGAGTATCCTGGAAGGAGGGTTGCCCTTGAGTGGGGTGAAGATTAAGAAAAGCCATTAGATTTGGCACTTTAAAAGATCCTTGGCCACTGTGCTGAGAGCAGTTCCCTTTGTGTGATAATGCAGTTGGAAGCCAGATTGCCAAGGAGGACAGGAGGCCTTTACATAGGCCTTGAAAGCTTATTGAATTTGAATGTACCACTAGTAGCCCATTGTCACCATGCCTTCCTCATTTGTAAATGGAACGTCTCTTGAGCTCTGTGATTTTAAGTTCCGCAGTATTCTGTTACAATTTTTCTAAGATCTTTTAGAAAAATCTTTGTTTTAACAAAAAATTAATTTTAATGCCTTCTGACATTGGATAATGATCAAGCCTGAGTCACAGATGATGTAGATATCATCTCTGAGACATGCTTTGTTTCTAATAGTCTACCTATCTGGAAACTGAAACAGCGGTTTTAGTGGTTGGAACAAAGCCTCAGATAGAAAAGCCAGAGTCTAATCTTAGAGAAACTGCCAACTGACTCACTGACCTTGAGGAAGTCATGTGATCATAGTGGGTGCAAGAAAATGATTCCGATGCTCTTTATCTGTCCTAGAAGAGCTAATATTTGGCACGAGCCTCCTTAGCTGGACAAATTATGTTTTCATTTTATAACCCAATATATCAAAATAACTTTTCACACGATCTGGTTTTCATGTCAAGCTTATATTTTTTTTAACCATCAGATTTATCACCTTTTCATTTTACTTAGGCTAATGTTAAAATTAATCTGGTTCTGCTGGTAACTAGGTGGCCTCAATCAAGATATTTTGCTTAGAGGCTTTGGTTTCAAAAACATTTTTACTCATTTATGTGTAAAATCATGGGGTTTGGAGTCTTTGATTCCATGGCTCAGTGGAAGGTGAAAGCCAGAGATTAAAACTGTCCATCCTGGATCACTAAACCATATGAAGACAATTGATAGGATTTAATGGCTCTCTGACCAGAAATAATCGGATAAATATATGGGAATACTGACTTTTTTGGTTTTTATCAAGCACATGATAAGAGCATCATGAAGGAATCTTTCAGTGCAGCCTTAAGGATTTCTTTCAGGTGAAAATAAAGAGCTCTTATTCCAAAACTTGGAGTAGAAAAAGTTGAATGAGATTAGGTAACTCCATACTTAAAAGTAAGCAGTTGAAGCTTCTAGGAAGGTATTTGCACTAGGAAATATTTCACAATAGTAATAATCAAGTATTTATGGGATTAGATCAGGTTGGGTTGTCTATGGTGTTAAGATTTAGCTTCCTCCTAGAACTCTAAAGGTTATAAATACCATTCTTTGGGAGTGATTACTGATCATCTATTTGGGATTGATTACTAGGATCTTTTGCCTGCCAGAACTGTGCTAGGCTCAGGAATTTAGACTTTGTGCTTATGCTAGGCCATAAAAGGCTGTTCTTCATAGCTTCTTTCACAAGGGAATGAAATAGTCTTGAAAAAGGAACCCTCATGGTTCATTTGCCAGCTCCTCCCTGAAGCTCCCTTACAGCCTTCCCAAGTTATTATCTAGCTTCTATTTGAGAGATCTCCAGTGACAAGAAACCCAAAGCCTAACCTGTCAGCCCATTCTACTATTAACATCTCCATTATGTTGAGAAACAATAGTGTGGTGTGGAAAAAAACTGCCTTTGCTCACAAAGGCCTGAGTTCAAGTCCCATCTCTGATATGTACTGACTGATATTAGTTGAGGAACTCATCTTCTCCAGCAAGGTGATTCTCCATTCCCTGGAGCTGCTTCTTTGGTAGAGGGCATTTCCTGTCTCTGAAACCCTATGGCCAGGCCATTGTTAGAGAATTCCCTTACAGGTGTTATCCAGTGTTCCTGGTTCTGCTTCTTAGAGCAAAGCAGGACAAGGCAGAACCCCCTTTCAAGTGACAGGCTTCAGGTTCTTGAAGATCTCCATAGTTGGGTGTCATTTTCCCCAGTACTTTGTGAGACTAAAGCATCAGCAGGGCCTTTTCCTGTGGGAATGACAGATGTGATCTGCAGGCCTTTTACCCTCTTAGTTACTAGCTCCGCTTTGTCCATATGTTCTTTTTAACATGGAGGGCACAGTAACTGACCCTAGAACTCTGAGATTATTTGATTGGGGGAGAGGACAGCAGAACTGATGCCCTCTTGCCTACATTCGGGACACACTATCACATGATATGGTCTGACTGTGCTCTTCCCCATCCTCTTCCAAGAACCTTGGTGTTAACAGATAGATACTTAATACTGTTTATTCTAAGTAGAAGAATTTATGTTTGTGTTTTTAGAAATAATCTTTAGGAGCAAATATGTGAAAACATCGTTTTACACCTAGCTTTCACATCAAACTTTGGTGATTTTTTTTTAAAAAAAAGAAACAGATTATTTCAAAGGCTGATGTTAAAATTAATATAAACTCAATCAAATCATTTAATCTCTTTGAGCTTTGATTTCTGCAAATCAACAAGCATTTGTTAAGTGTCTATTAAGTGCCTGACACAGTGCTAAACATTAAGAATACAAAGAAACATAAGAAAATAGTCTTTGCACTCAAAGAGAAATGCTTGGGATATACTGTAGACCAGGGATCCTCAAACGTTTTAAATAGGGGCCAGTTCACTGTCCCTCTGACTGTTAGAGGGCCAGACTATAGTAAAAATAAAAACTTTGTTTTGTGGGCCATTAAATAAAGAAACTTCATAGCCCTGGGTGAGGTGGGATAAATGTCCTCACTGGCTGCATCTGGCCCCCCAGGCCGTAGTTTGAGGACCCCTGCTGTAGACCATCCTCTAGCTGATATTAGTTTCATAATGACCATTTTTTGGTTCCAGATCTAGGTATCTGTATTGTCTTCTCTAACCCATGTCTTTTCATCTTGTCTGTAAGGATAGCATGAGCAATATTAAGTGAAAAAACCCAGGTAGGCGGTGTCAGCCTTTCTGTGATTGGCTAGCCTACTCAATAAGTTATTTGTGGTTAATTTAGCCTGACCTGTTCTTGAAGAAGTTATGCATTTACTATTCACAGACTCTCATTCTAAATTCCTCTCAGTCATATCTTTAATATTATTTTGCAAAACTCAGCCAAAAATTGAAGTTAAGTTTGTTGCCCTATAGCATTTGAAGACTACCCTTTTTTTCCATTTTCAAAAAAGTCAGGACCATATTTGCCCATTTCCAGGCTTGATTCTAACAACTCTGCTTACTTGAAAACTCATGGAAAAGTACTAACCTCAGCATTTTGTCACATCCTTTGCTGGATATGCCATCCTAAGGTCTTTCCCGATGTACCACTCAATCCTAAAAAAAGAAAAATGAGGTTTGTCCATGCTGGCCCAAAAAGTCTTCTGACCATTTCTTTATCCTTTTCATATGGAAAGCTCTTGGAGTGGGAATTGAGAAATCTAAGCTTTTAGTCTTGACATTTTCTGTTAAATTTTCCTATGTGGAATATTATGCAATTATGAATCATAGAATAAATACCCCAGTATTTGAAGACTTGGGACTATTGACAACTTACAAGATAGCAGAGAGACACCTGGTGAATATGTGTAAAACATAACATATCTCAAAGATAATTTACTTGCAAGAAGAGACATAAATAATATCCAGGAAATAGGGGATCAGGGAAAGAAGTGGATTGGTTGGTTATATGGCAATAACAAGGCTTAACAGATGAGTAGTCTGAGTGAGGGGATACCGGAATGAAGGGATAGCAAAAAGAGAAAAACTTCTGAGAAGGCCTTCAGTCATGGAAGGATCTTCTTTGGAGAATTTATGTGAGGACATGGGCAAAAAAAAAATCCCAAGCTTGAGAACTCATGGAGGAAAGAGAGGATCATGAGAAAAAAATTGTCTCTCCCTTCCTTCTCTTTCATCAGAGAATGAATACTTTGTATGCTAGTGTTTTCTTTTTATGCCATAGTTGCCAGGAAATTGGTCATCTCTCAGGACTCTATAGTAGTGATTAGCTTTTAGTTGTATGACTGTTGCATGGCCTTTGTTCCATTTTTACCTATACTTTGTCTGGTACATTATAGAGCATCCCCACCTTCATTGTACAGAGTATTTAATAAATCTTGTTATTGATTGATTCTGTAATTTTAGTCCATGTCCTTCCATAAATCCTCTATGGGGGTGTATATCCACTGGATCTTCCCCTAGATAAAAGGTTTTCCCCTCTTAACTTCTATTTCTGGAGATCCATGAACTTGGAGAAGGAAAAAGAATTACATCTTTATTTTAATATAATTTTCTTTTTTTGTAATCTTGTGTATTCTATTGTATGCGTTTAAAAGCATGACTCTAAATATCTATCTAAAGGCTTCACCCAAATAAATTACTTCCCGAGGGGTTCCTGACCCAAAAGAGCTGAAGTAGTCTCTGTTGTAGATCCTAATTCAGTATTTTACATAAATACTTACAGTATTTTCTAAATGTATGAACTACATTTTTATAATAATTCAGGAGCAGACCAGAGAACCTGCTGATTTATCAGGCATTTGTGATAATTTAGAAAAAAGATTTCCACTATTTTTGAAAAAAAAAAAAAAGATTCAGCTGAAAAATAGAAAAGCATTCATAGAATTTTAAAGATGGAATATTCAACTTCAAAACTTGTTAAGGGTTTTAGAAGAACCCATAAACATTCAAATAATTATTTTTGCTAATTTCTGTTTTTCTTTCTTCATTAATGTTGTCCTCAAGGATCTGCAAGCTTCCTTAGCGAAGGATCTGTATCTTGCTTGTAGTGCTTTCAATCAATTGATCATGAATTGAATAATTTTAAAAGCATTGGATAGCTGACTGTTTAATGACATATTATGAATTTTTTTTGTATTAAACAAAAGTTATCCCCTCCCATTTATCTTTTTTTTTTTTTTTTTTTTTTTTTTTTACATAAATGATTGAATGCTTTGGAGATAGCATTTGTTGTATGTAAATGCAAAATCCCAAACTGAGACATAAATCAATGGCCTCAGACTACTACACATATTGGTTAAAAACTTCACTTTTTGCTGTTTCAAATAGCTCTTTCCCTAGTTTGATTTAAATCAAAGAAGTTTCATTGTTTTGGAAAATGTGTATATTTGATACTTTACAAATGGAATTCATTGCTACCCAGCAGACACTTAGAGAAGAAACATGATAATGTGGCTTTTATAAGTTGGTGATTCAAACTCTTTTTTGAAGTTTTGTTGTAATCCATGTGGAAAATTCAATCTCCAATGTTGTATGGACCTTTCCTCTTCAGGCTCTGTTTGCCCATGCCTATTGATGTGGTCTATACCTGGGTAAATGGCACTGATGTTGAACTGCTTAAAGAACTGCGGCAGGTGAGAGAACAGATGGAAGAAGAGCAGAAAGCAATGAGGTAAGACTGGAGTTCCCTTCTCCATCCTCCCCAAAAGTCCCTTGTCAGCATCTGGAGAGGCTGTGCTCTAAGATGACCAGCACAAAATTGAATAGGGATAGAAAGGAATATATCTTTTTCTAAGCAGTACATGGCTCCAACACAAAAATTGGCACCTACACCACATATTAGGGTATGAAAATCTCACAATCAGATGCAGAAAGACAGAAATAAAGTACTGCCTTTTCAGGTCATGATGCAGTAAAAATTACATTCAACAAGGGGCCAGGGAAAGATAAACTAAGAATCAATTGGAATTAAATGATCAAATTCTAAAGAATGAGTGGGTTGAACAACAAATCATAGGAACAGTAATTTCATCCAAGAGAATGGCAATGATGAGACAACATACTTAAACCTATGGGATACAGCCAAAGAAGTTTTTAGGGGAAATTTTATATATCTAAATAGTTATGTGAATAAAATAGAGAAAGAGATCAGTGAATTGGGTATACAACTAAAAACATTAGAAAAAGAACAAATTAAAATCCCTCAATTAAATACTAAATTAAAAATTCTGAAAATCAAAGGAGAGATTAATAAAATTGAAATAAGAAGACTATTGAACTAATTAATAAAATTTAAGAGTTGGTATTATGAAAAACTAACAAAATAGATAAACCTTTGGCTAATTTGAGTAGAAAAAAGAAAGAAAAAAAATCAAATTACCATCATCAAAAATGAAAAGGATGAGCTCACCACCAATGAAGAAGAAATTAAAACATTAAGTAGGAGCTATTTTGCCCAGCTATATGCCAACAAATCTGACAGTCTAATTAAAATGAATGAATATTTACAAAAATAAAATTGCCCAGATTAATAGAAAATAAATTACTTAAGTAATTCCATTTTGGAAAAAGAAATTGAACAAGCCATCAATGAACTCCCTAAGAAAAAAATCTCCAGGGTCATATGGATTTACAAGTGAATCCTACTAAACATTTAAAGAATAATTTATTTCATTACTATGTAAACTATTTGGAAAAATAGGTAACCTAGTCTTGCCAAATTCCTTCTATGATACAAATATGGTACTGATTACTAAACCACAAAGAGCCAAATCACAAAGAGCCAAAACAGAGAAAAAATTACACACCGATCTTCCTAATGAATATTGATGCAAAAATTTTAAATAAAATATTAGCAAAGAGATTACAACTTATCAGAAAGATAATACATTAAGACACATGGGATTTGTTAGGGCTATATCAGGAAACTATTGCCATAATTGATCACATCAGTAACAAAATTAAGAGAAATCATGACTGTCTGAATAGATGCAGAAAAAACTTTTGACAAAATACAGCACCCATCCCCATTAAAAACACTGGAAAGCATAGGAATAAATGGAGTTTTTCTTAAAATGTTAAGCAGCATCTTTCTAAAACCATCAATAAGCATTATTTGTGATAGGGAGAAGCTAGACACATTCCCAGTAAGATCAGGGATAAAACAAGGATGCTCATTATCACTAGTATCATTCAATATTGTATTAGAAATGTTGGCTTTAGCAATAAGAAAAAGAAATTAAAGAAATTAGAATAGGCAATGAGGAGATAAAACTATCACTCTTTGCAGATGATATGATGGTATACTTAGAGAATCCTAGAGAATCATCCAAAAATCTATTTAAAACAATTAACAGCTTTAGCAAAATTACAGGATATGACATAAACCCACACAAATTCTAGCATATTACTAATAAAGGTCATCAGCAAGAGACAGAAAAAGAAATTCCATTTAAAATAACTGTAGACAAAATAAAATATTGGGTGTCTTCCTACCAAGACAAATCCAGGAACTATATGAACACAATTACAAAACACTTTTCACACAAATAAAGTCACATGTAAGCCGTTGGAAAAATATCAATTGCTCATGGGTAGTCCGAGCTAATATAATAAAAATTATAATCCTAGTGTCTAGATCACTAGAAGTGTCTCTACTGAGCCTGTATCCCAAAGAGATATAGGGAATAAAAAAGGGAAAAGGACCCACATGTACAAAAATATTTATAGCAGCTTTTTTTGGGGTGGCAGAAAATTGGAAAATGAATACATGCCCATTAATTGGGGAATGGCTGAATAAGTTATGATATATGAAAAATGTTCTATAAAAAATGATGAGCAAGCTGGTTTTAGAAAGACTTGGAATAATTTACATGAACTGATGCTAAGAGAAACAAACAGAACCAGAACACAGTAAAAGCAAAATTATGTGATGATAAACTATGACAATGGTTCTTTTCAGTGATTCAGTGATCCAAGGGAATCGCAATAAAACTTTGGCTGGAAAAATTCTATCTGCAACTAAAGAGAGAGCTATGGAGATAGAATATAAATCAATATATGCTATGTTCTTTTTTATTCTTTTTCTTTTTTTTTTCTCTCATGATTTTTCCCTTTTGTTCTGATTTTTCTCTCTCAACATAATTCATATGGAAATATGTAAAAAAAAAAATGAATGTACATTCCTTCCCTTCCTTCCCTTCCTTTTTCCTCCCTCCCTTCTTTCCTCCCTCACACTCCACCTCCCTCCTTCCCTCCCTTTTTAAAATTTCAGGTGTTATTTTATTGTATTTAGTATTTTGGTTTTACCTAGTTACACTTAAAAAACATTTTACATTCATTTTTAAAACTTTTGAGATCCAGATTCTCTCCCTCCCTCCACATTCCACCTCATTGAGAAGACAAACAGTTTGATATGAGTTATACATGTGTAATCATGCAAAACATTTCCATAATAGTCATGTTGTAAAAGAAAACATAGATCAAAAACTAAGACCTCAAGAAAAGTAAAGTTTAAAAATTATGTTTCAATCAGTATTCAGACATCATCAATTCTTCTTTTGGGAATGGTTAGCATTTTTCATCATATGCCCCTCAGAATTGTCTTGCATCATTGTATTACTGAGAATAGTTAAGTCATTCACAGCTGATCCTCTTACAGTATTTTTACTGTGTACACAGTTTACCAAAGTTCATTTCTTAAGTACAGGTCTGACTACTGTTACCTTCCTAAGCAATAGTTCCAGCAGTTTCTTTTCACTTCCAAGATCAAGTACAGAGTGTGGTCGAATATGTCCACCTCTTCATAACCTGGCTCTCCTGCTCTTTGTCTTTATCTCCATCACCAGATCTGGCTCTTTTTGCCCCTTCACCTATCTCTTAGTTTTTCTGACTTACTTTGAAACTCAGCTCAAATCCTACCTTTTATGGGAGTTCATCCTGGTCTGCTAATACCATCCCCTTTCCGATTTAAGCTTTTTATAGTTTTTTGTTATTTTATATTTTTAGTTTTGATAGTAGCTTTTTTTTTTCAAATAATAACTTTTACTTTCAAAATGTATGCAAAGGTAGTTTTCAGCATTCACACTTGTAAAACCAATGTGTTCTAAAATTTTCTCCCTCTCTTCCCTCACCGCCTTCCCTAGACAGCAAATAATCCAATATAGATTAAACATGTGCAATTCTTCTAAACATATTTCCACATTTATCATGCTGCACAAGAAAAACCAGATCAAAAAGGGGGAAAAATGAGAAATAAAAAAAAAAAAAAACAAGCAAAAAAAGTGTAAATACTATATTGTGATCCATATTCGGTCCTCATAGTCCCCTCCCTGGATGCAGATGGCTCTCTCCATCAGTAGTCTATTGAAAATGGTTACCTCATTGTTGAAAAGAGCCACATCCATCAGAGTTGATCATCGCATAATCTTGCTGTTGTTGTGTACAATGTTCCCTTGGTTCTACTCACTTTACTTATAAGTTCATGTAAGTTTCTGAAATCATCCTGTTTATAGAACATCTTAAAGAACAATAATATTCCATAACATTCATATATCATAATTCATTCAGTCACTACCCAACTTATGGACATCCATTCAGTTTTCCAGTTCCCTTACCACTATGACAAGGGCAGCTACAAACATTTTTGCACATGTGGGTCCTTTTCCCTTTTTTATGATCATAGAGTACATTTTGTATGAGGGCATATTATTATGTATTATTTCCTGCAGTAGAATTTATTCTTCATGAGAGCAGGGACTATGCTTTTTTGTTGTTATCTAGCATTTGCCCAATAGTAAGTGCTCAATAAGTGGCCTCCCGACTGACATAAGGGGTGATGGAATACCTTTTGTTATGGTTAATAATAATTAATTGGCTCATCAGACATTCTATTTCTGTCCATTCTTTTCCTGACACTAGTTGAACATCTTCATGTGTATATATTCTATGGTGATCTTAATTTTATTGTTTTTATTTAGAGAAATTCTTGGGAAGAACTCCACAGAACCCACAAAGAAAAGGTAAACATTAGTTTTCACTGAATAAGAGTTGAAAAACAAAAGTAATTTTATTACTATATATTAGTTATGACTTTAATACATTAGTCTGTATTTGAGCAAAAACAAACAAAGATTTCAAGTCCTGAAATCTGCCATTTGTCAAGCTGACACTATTGGATTTGGTCACATCATGACCAATGACTTTTTGGAAGAGGGAAGGACAGGTAAGAGTTGGGATGAGTAAGTGAGGATTCTGGAGAGGCCAAGGAAATCTTTTGGGAAATAGGATGCCTTGCACTGATGAGAGTTAGATGCCATGTACTCTGGCATTGCAACTGTGAAGAGGGGATTGATCTCTCACAATCTCAGATTCCACATCTGCATAATGGGGCTAACTTGCACATAATTGTAGATAATGATGTAGATAAAAAACCCACACGTGGTTTTTATTTGTGTGTTTTTGTTTTTTCTAATAAACTTTATAAACCATGCTATAAGAATGTGAATGATTAATTTCTTTGACAACTTAACAGTAAATAAATATTTAAGAATTATTTTTTTAAAATGTTAATTCACATAGGTAAGTAACCTTAAAGTTGTCTTTTTTTTCTTGTATTTTTGTTCTTGATAGAAATGTTTGTCTATTAAACATCCTGATTTTTCAGTGTCATTACAAATAATGATATTGCTATATTTTTTACTGTCACATTGGTTTTTCAAAGTTATTAACGATAATGCTGCCATTTCTTTCTAGTGAGAAGCAGTTAGAATGTTTGCTAACACACTGCATCAAAGTACCAATGCTCATACTTGACCCCGCCCTGCCTGTCAACATCAGCCTGAAGGAGTTGCCATCCATTTATCCTTCTTTGCAGTCTGCTAGTGAGATATTCTATGTTGCAAAACCCAAAAATCCATCAACTAATGTTTCCGTCGTCGTTTTTGACAGTCAGAAGGAAGGTAAGCTCCTTTATATTGGTATGAAAAAAGTGACAATTACTTGTTTGATATTTGTATTAACATGATGTGCATATTGAATGAATTGCAATGAAATTAATGTTACAAGAAGAACAAAAAGAAATTAGTAAACAGAATATTTAGAGAATGATTTTTAAAAACCCAGTGCGTTCAGTCCCATGTTAGGGGAAGAGAATTTGGTTGACTTTATATAGGATTAAGAACTAGACCTATGATTTCATTGCTGTAGGGAACACCCAGAGGTGCTTAATAATTGCTTGTTTCCTTTCTTATATAAGGAAACTTCCTTTACCATTGATGGTCAAGAGTTTTAGAGATTGGGCTAGAGCAGAGGTATCAGTGTTCATGACTTATTTAGGGTCACATGGCCTATATATATCAAAGCTGGTATTTGAACCCGGTTCTTCTCGCTTCTGGGTCAATTCTCTCTCCACAGTGCCATTTTGTCCTTTATATGGTACACATTACCTAAAACCTCACCTTTTAGAGATCTGCTGCTGACCATTTTATTATAAAGGGCAGTTAGGTGTCATAGTGAGGAAATCAGAGTTCAAATCTAGCCTTAAACATTTACTAGTTGTGGCATATCACTTAACCCAATTTACCTCTGTTTCCTCATCTATAAAATGAGCTGGAGATGGAAATGGCAAACCATTCCAGTATTTCTGCCAAGAAATCCCAAATGGTGTTATGAAGAGTTAGATTGGACTGAAATGATTGAACAACAAAAACTTGTATTTTATTCTTTCCCCCAGCCCTAACATATATAAATGTGGCTGCACAGGATGGAATGAGTGTATCCCCAACTGCTGCAAAGCAACTCTTTGATTCCTTACTTTTTGACCAAGTAATTCTGCCTGGTCCCTTAAGCCCTCATTTCACCTGTCCATCCCTGCCACCAGCAAATGACCTTGACCTACTGCTATACCGACAAGCATGAAAGCTATCTATCATATGCACTTAAAACACCCCTCCTCCCTTCTTTCCAAACCTTTTGGGTTCTCACTTTTCCTTCCCTTCTTTTCTTCCTTCTCAGAAGGAGAGGAAGCCATATTCCTTGCCAATCTTAATAATTACACAAATTATCTTATTATGGCCTCACAATAGCCTTATGACATTAGGCTCTGTGGGTATTGTTTATATAGGAGGAAAATGACTCTTAGGTTAGTTGGCTTGCCCATGGTTGCACAGCTGGCAAGGATCAGAGGTGGGCTTCAAAGCCATATGTCTCTTATTCTGAGTCCAGAACTCTGGCCACTTTGCCAGACTGTCTTTCATCTGACCTCTTCACGTGGATTCTAGGTCCCAGTTCCTCCTACTATGAAGTAATCTTTGACCTTATTCTTTCATTCAGCCTAATCATAGGGTGAAACTGCCAAGGGAGAAAGCTGCTTCCTTTCTGCTCTTGCACATACCAAATCTTTCTCACACCTCTGCCATTTTATATGCAACTGTACTTCTGTCTCAGTACAGTATATATAACTGTAATATATACAGTTATATGCAACTATACTTCTGTCTCAGCCAACAGTGGCTACCTGTTGTCTAACAAGTAAAATCTAAGGTCTTTGGCTTGTCCTTCAAAGCATTTCACAGTCTGGGGCCACTCTAGCCCTTCTCCAGCTTGAACACAAACTCCTTCCTTCCATGGACAATGTAGTTGAACCATGTTAAAATGTGTGGTTCTTTGTTTTGGCCTGTTTTTTTACTTAACCTGGATTCTGTGTGTGGAGTGTTTTGCCTTCTGCTTCCTGCCTGCCACCTTTCCTCGTTTCACTCCCATTCCCCCCATCGGTAATGACCTCTCTCGTCTTTGGATCTCACATGGCACTTTGCTTGCCCTCTTTGATAAAAATATTGCTTTATGCCCCAGTTATTCATGGAAGTATGGTATCCCCTTCCTAGACTGTGTTAAGAAATAAGATGAGGACTCAGCAAAGTATAGGATTGAGAAGCAAAGAACTCCTTGATAACTTTGGCAGTGGCTGAAGAAGGTCCTGGAAGTGAGTGGATGGAGGCCTGGATAACACTGGGAAAGTGTGACTGCTTAAGGGTAATCACTTGATAGCAGTATAGGATCTGTGAAGGTTTTTTGTAGCCTCCAGCTCCCTGGACATGCTAGTTGGGGGATGAACTCGTAGAGGTGAGGCTACAATCAATGGCCCACAGGGAATGGGTTCTAGGTCACAAATCACAAGTAGGGCAGCCACGTCTTCCATAAACTCTGGAGCACAGAAAGAGAACATAAAGGATCTTAGGAGGGACTAGTGGTGTGGAAGAAGGGAGAAGGAGCTCATAGAGGATGGCCTTTCCTCAATAAATGAGGAGTTCAAGTTATTTATTAAGAGGACATGGAGAAGAAGATGTGGTACAGGGGCTTTGAGAAGATGCAACTTAGACTAGGGACTGTAAGGAGCATAGTAGAGAGTTAGTCTGGAAAGGAGAGGATTTAAAGTAGGAGTTTGTACCTCTCTTTGTGCCATGGATTCCTTTGGCAAGCTGATGCTGTGCCAGTGGCTGCCTTCTCTGAATTGTAGTTTTAATTGCATAAAAAGTGTGTATGTGTAGTTAGCCAAAAAACCAGTTCTATCAAAATATAGTCAACACTCCCTCTCCATACTAAGAACCCCTAGTTTAATATGTAGTTATGAGCATCCAGTTAAAATTAGATTGCCTAAATTGGTAATGGACCCAATGGGTATTTCAATACATTTTAACATTATGAAGGTAGGAATGGAGACAAAGAAGGATTGCTTAGGTTTGGAGTTTGACTAAGTGATGGACTAAAGGAGAAAAGAGGCAGAGGATTCAAGGATGGAGCATAGTGGAGGACTGATTTGGTGCTAATAGAGTCAGAACTCTAATGAGTGCAACATGGTCCAGTGAGGGGTATTGATCTGGGAGCACAGAGGAAAAAATTTTGGTCTAAGAGAAATGTCAGAGTTCTGAAACATACAAGTAGTTCTTTAAATCCTCAAAGACAGCTATCATGTCCTCATTTGTAGTTTTTCTAAAACAGCTTTTACCCCCATTTTACACAATCAATCTCATCTTTAATCATCCAGGGTAAAACAAAGTTTTGCAAATCATTTTAAGTTCATCCAAGAAATTTCAGATTAAAGAAATCTTAGTTTTCTATTCATTCAGATTTATAAATTTAGTTAATTGTGAGATCACCTATTTAAGTTTTATTTGAAAACAGAGTTCCTTATTATTGTTCTGTAAGGAATGACCAGCAGGATGAATACAGAGAGGACTGGCGAGACTTACATGAACTGATGCTAAGTGAAATGAGCAGAACCAGGAGATCATTATATACCTCAACAATGATACTGTTTGAGGATGTATTCTAATGGAAGTGGATCTCTTCGATAAAGAGAGCTAATTCAGTTTCAATTGATTAAAGATGGGCAGAAGCAGCTACACCCAAAGAAAGAACACTGGAAATGAATATAAACTGCTTGTATTTTTGTTTTTCTTCCTGGATTATTTCTACCTTCTGAATCCAATTCTCCCTGTGCAATAAGAAAACTATTCAGTTCTGCACACATATATTGTATCCAGGATATACTGTAACCTATTCAACATGTAAAGGACTGCTTGCCATCTCAGGGAGGGGGTGGAGGGAGGGAGGGGAAAAATCGGAACAGAAGTGAATGCAAGGGATAATGCTGTAAAAAATTACCCTGGCATGAGTTCTGTCAATAAAAAGTTATTAAAAAAAAAAAAAAGAAAGAAAGAAAACAGAGTTCCTAATTGTGATTCATTAGTTCTATGAAGCCAACTCAATTCTCGAATCGATTCTTTTTTTGGGGGGGGGGGGGCCTTTCATTTATTTATTTATTTATTTTTGGGTGAGGCAGTTGGAGTTAAGCGGTTTGCTCAAGGTCACACAGCAAGTAAGTGTTAAGTGTTTGGCACTAGATTTGAATTCAAGTCCTCCTGACTCTAAGGCTGGTGCTCTATGCACCATGTCACCCAGCTATCCCTCAGTCGATTGTTGTGGTGCGGTTGACATTGAAAGATTTTTGAGCTTGTGAGAAATGGAAGTAATTATGCTTTTGTGATTGGGATTGAAGTATTATTATGACATCAAAGTGGGAAATTAACTTAATGCAATGTTAAATTATTCTGAATTATTGACTATTGGAACTAGAAGAGAACTTACAGGGACAATTGTCTGAATTCATCATTTTTAGTTAAACTTGTAGTTTTAAGTTCTCAGATCGACCGATTCAGTCCATTCCTTCCTTCTAACTCTTCTTTCCTTTAAGTATCTTGCATTTCTTCCTTGCTCTCCATTCCCACTGCTCCCCTAAGTGTCCATACCCTTGACTGCCTCATCCCTATAATCATCCTAAATATGTTTCCTCTGCTTTCTTGGTTATAGGGATCTCAGTGAGGAAGCCCCCTCTACTGAGGCCGATGGACTTGTGCCATAGAGAGAGAAAGGCCCCTGTGGCATTGAAAGGCCAAGTAATTTGCCCAAGGCAGTGTGTCCAGTATTTGTGAGAGGTGGAACTGAGTCTCAGATGTTCCTGGCTTTGCAGCCAGCTCTCTCCTTCACTGTACTACTGCCCATTTCATGACTCAGCTTCCTAAAACTTCATCTACTTTATGTCCCTCTTCTGCTCAAAAACACATTTTCTCTAGAAAAGAAGCAGTTTGGGGAAAAGGAAGTCTGCTAGATTTAGCCTGAGAGGACCTCACTCAACTCCCATCTTAGCCATTGACCATCAGTGTTACTATCCAGGATAAGTCACTTGATCTGTGGGCTCGATGCTGGCCTCCAAGGTTCCTCCAGGTGCTATATCTGAGATTCTGTGGTCCTTCACTGGGCCTCAGTTTCCAAATCTGTAAAATTAAAAAGTGACTCTTTGATCATTATTGTCTGTTTATTGTCTTTGGTCTAAACTGCTTTGTTTGGCTTCCAGAACACTTCATCATATAATCCCATCTGAATTATCTAATCTCTGTTCTCCTAGTTTTTTATCCTTTTTCTCCACTTTAAAGAGTAGTCTAGTGTGTGAAGGCCCTCTGACTTTCTGATCCTGTCTCTGTGACTGTGGGCTAGTCAGTCCCCGAACCTCTTGGTTCCCTTGGGACCTCTCTAAGGTTATAAATGGAGGCAGCAAGCCTGAATTGCAGATCTATTGAGAGAGTTGGAGCATCTTGGAGTTTTTTGTAACAGAGAAACCACAGCTCTGCTCCTCTAGCCTACCCTCTAATTTTCTCCTCTACTTTTTTCTAAACTTCACTCCAGATGTATAAAATGCTCCTTAATTTCTCACTGCTGTTACTTTACTGTTTCCTTGACCACATCCTGTTCCTCTTCTAAAAGATTTGCTTGAGTACCACCTCTTTCTCAAACCCTTCCTCAACTAACCACTCTGGCCCCAGCAGATGTCCCGAGGGTCTCAACTATTTACTTAGTCCATACTGTTTTATATTGTTCCAAGACAATTTTACATATTTTTTTAAACTGTTAAATAAGTTTTATTGGTACTAAGTTTATTCTCAGTATCTGATGTTACATATTTTGGAGTCTTTCAGATATGCAGCATCCTTGAAAGTAAGTCCCATTATCTAAGTGTGCTTAATATTCTTTACAATCTGTCTTTTTCCCCACATGAGCCTATTATGTGTCTTCCATAAATGTATCCAGTGAATGGAGAAACAAACTGGGACAAAAGATATACGTTCTTGTAACGTACAGATTTTCCACACAAGATACATTTTTTGGTGTCATTCTTATCGGGATTTTCCATTGGCACTGGCAGGTTTTCCATACTGACCACCTGCTTAGCCCAGAAACAACTTCTCCAAAGTACTGTAACAATCTGAACTGCTCAGCTAGTCAGCCAAAGTGTGCATTTCCCAAATGCATGATTATTTTTTCCCTCCCAAATGCAAGACAATCCATCAGGTCTGCCATGCCAGGTCTAATAATCTTCCTCCAATGATTTTATATCTTAATTTTGTCTCCCCAGCTTGCTTGTCAGCTTTCTGAAGCTGAAGATTCTTGTGTCTTATACTTGTTTTGTATGTTCGGCACAGAGTGAATGCTCAGTATGTATTGTAATTATATTTTGTAGTTGAAGATGCCCAGGCTGGAATGTCAAAAGCAGTCAGCAAACAGTCCGTGTGGAGAGCCTACCTGGTAGGTTACCTGTGACACTTATATGTAACACACTGGTGATTATGACTTTGAGAAGCTCTTTTGTCATTAATGCTCTCATCTCCCTGGTTAACTAAGATTAACTCCAATTATTTCTGGCATTGAGATTTTGAGGCTTGTACAAAGTAATGTTTTTGTTCTCATCTCTTTTCCATGGGTCAAAAGTACAGCTCTAAAGCGTAAAAAGCCAAAGAATCAGGTTATGTGTATTTTGTCTTTTTCCAGACAACAGATAAAGAAGTCCCTGGCCTGGTGCTCATGCGTGACTTGGCTTTCCTCAGTGGATTTCCACCGACATTCAAGGAAACTGAACAGCTGAGAGCAAAGCTTCCAGAAAACCTAGCCTCCAAAATAACACTGGTAAGGATGGGGGTAAAAGTAGATGAATAGTGGAGGAAGCCTACACTCATCCTGAAATTCAAGAACACAGACTGTCCCGGCCCCCTCAGCGGATGGAATGTGGATCCAGGTGAAGAAAGTGGGGATTCTCCAGCCTTGGCCCCTTAGTCCATGTAGTTACAGTGGCTCTCCAAAATAGAGTCCAGAACCATGAAAGAGACCAAAATAAACGTCTGGGAGAAGCCAAGATATGCTGTGCTCAGGTATATGCATGTAGGTACATGTGGAGGGGATGTTAGCAGGGGCCACTCTGCTTTACTCTTTATACATAGTTCTCATCTACTAGGTATTAAAAAGGCAGACTGGAAAGGGAGAGAGGGTATACTTTTTGAGGGAGGTGGCTGAAAAATGACCACTGACACTATTGGGGCAGGTCCTCCCCTTCCCTCCCCCCACACTCACACATGCATGCATACATGGAAATAGGCAGTGCTTGTTTCTCTCAAGAGCTGGTGGTGGTTCCTCAGTAACAAAAAGTTCTATGTATTCAGTACCCAGAGTGCTGGGCTCAGGGCTGGAGATTCAGAGTTTAAATGAGATAAAGTCCTTTCTCTCAAGAGGCTTCCAATTTCATAATATAGTGTTTACCCTTACGGAAAGTACATTAGAGACAGGGGAAAAGCAGGGTTGGAAATCTTCACATGGAGAAGGCTGCTGAGAACCTGCCCCAGGCCAAGGAGGAGGTGACCTTTGTGGTAGAGCAGGGATTCTCCATGGCATGAACGGGAGGCCGGGAGAGTATTTCATGTACGGTGAACCTCGGAAGCTGGAGAATGCCGAGTGCAGGCGGGGGTGGGGGGTGGAGGGCCGCAGGAGTCAGGGGAAGCACCACAGAAGCTTGGTGACCAAGTCTGGTTTCTGCGATCCCCAGCCACAAGCTGATGAGGAGGGGTCTGCTGAGAAAGGTCTTGGTGCGATGCTCACGTTCGCAGCTCTTTGTGCAGCAGGGCTCGTGAGGGCTTCTTTTTTTTCTTTGCATTGATTGGGCTGAGAGGTTGGAGCAAGACAAAGCTAGCAGGGATACAGGCTGAGGGAGCGAAGCTGGTGTTTTTGTAGCTAGAAAGATTAGCACCCTTTGGTTCTCTCTGAGTACTCCCAGTCCTTCCTTTTGGTCTGTCAGGATGAGGTACATGATCCTCATCTGTAAGCTAAGTGAGAGCCCCAAATGACGTGATCACCATAGGTGTGAAGTCTGTGGGAGCCTAAGGCATCATTGCCCAGCTTTTGAGGCAGGCGCCTCGCCCACTGCTGTTTCATGTGCTAGTGTGGTGATGAGCGCAGGGTCTGTGTATTCCTCCAAATGAGTGATGAGCACAGTTCCCCACCCAGAGAGAGGTAAACCACTGGAGGTCTTCCTGGTGGTTCTGGTGCCTCCACCCGTACTGTTCTGTGGCTCACCCTTCTTCATCCTGTTCCCAAAAATTATTGTGCAATCAGTCTTAAATAACCCATCAAAAAGAAACTGAAGTTAGTACTTTATGAAGTTACATCTGTTCCTTTTTCCTTTCTTTGGAATGTTTATATCCCACCAGGTTAGTAATGAGAACTTTTCTCTAGGGTAAAGCACATGTCAGACTCATGAGATTATTGTTTCTGGGGTCCATGTTCCCCTTTTTTTTAGGGATGCCAAAACTTCCAGTCTCCAGCTCCTTGCAACAGCCTTTGTAATGCTTCAGAGAAGAGAAACAGCAGCTCTACAATAACATTCCCCATTTCTTTCTGATGATAATCCATTTGGGCCTGAAAATTTCCTCTCAATTCTTTTAAAGTTTTCCCTTCCATCTTATCTCCCTTCTGATCTTGAGCTCTGTTTCCCTCTTTTAATATATCCTTTCCTTTCCAATTTTCAGGTCATTATCTCAGAGAAAAGTCTAAGCCAGAGTCAGGTTTCATCCGGTTGACTTTCTTGCATCCATTAGCATGGTAGTAACCTGTCTCAAGCACTGCATTTATTTCTTCTTTCCTGCCCGTCTTAGTCAGGGCATAGCTAAGGCAGCTCTTTGCCTCGTCCTCCATATTGTTAGAAAGCCCTGGCTTGTTCCTACACCTTCTGTAAAAGCTTGTGCTCTGCTTTTCATAATGCTTCGGTTACTTGTGCTCTTCCCCTCCCTCCAGCCCATCCCCTCCCCCTCCTCCCCCCGCTTTTAAAAAATAAACTTCCTTGTAAAGGAGCTTGTCAAGGCTGATGTCCAGCTTAAGAGGCCGAGAATCCAGAGTGTGGGGACGACTCCTGGCCCTGCCTCTTGTCATATTACTGTGGGCAAGTAGCAGGCGACCTTGGGTGGGTTAAGTTTCTTCCATCTGTAAAATTGCAGCATTGAATTGGATACCTATTGTTTTCAGACCTGAAATAGGATGACTCTGGGATATAGTTCACCTGGCAGCCACATTAATTCTTTTCAATATGCTTTTCTTTTCTTTCTCAGTGGGATTGTTGGGGATTGTATATGGTTCACAATGTCCCAGATTCGGCTGTGCTGTTCCATGTGTGACATCCCTTATGGACTCACAGTTCTGATCTGCAGGGATTTATTATTAAGTAACAGGAAGTGTGCATGTTTGTGCAAGCATACGATAGTACTTGTAAACAGAGAATTGCAGGATTTAACACTTGGTGCCCTATGTGAAGCCCTACCTGCTGTAATCTAGATTGAGATAAGGAGAAATATGCCCAAAGACTGCTGAATGCTCCTGAGCAGCGGGGAGAGGAGGCCATTGCTGACAGGGCAGTGGAGATCAGAACTGCGGGGGCATTTCAAGTCAGCTAAGCTAATTCGAAACAGAGGAGAAATTAGCCTGGTGGAATAGAGGCCTGAGATGTAGAAAGGTGTAGTTCCCTGGGTCCTTTCCTTAGCAGTCACAGGCTTCAGTGTCACCACTGCTGGACTTTCCTTTACTCCACTGACCACCTAGCTTGGGTCTCCTTTGTCAAGACAAAGATGGACAGATGGACAAAGGTAGGGAGGTGGGAAAGTGTCACACCAGGAAAAGGGGCATTGGCACCATGAGAGTGATGATAGTTCTTTTGAAGACTTGGGCAGTGAAGCAGAGAAGAGAGGAAACATTGGATGGGCCTGAGGGTCAGGGAAAGGCTTTCCTAAGACTCGGGAGGCCCTGGGCATGGAGAAGGTGCTGATAGAGAGAGGAGGTGGGAATCCATCAGAAGAGGAAGGTGGCTGCTGGAGCCAAAGGCCACAGGAGATGGGAGCACAAGAGCAGCACGGGACGAAGATCAGATCAAGGCTGGTGAGGATGCTGAGGGGAGAAGCTGAGCAGTCCAGTCTTGCCCATTTGAGTAGTCAGCCATGCCATCTGTGGGATTGGCTGAAGGAGATGACTGGGTGACAAAAGAGGGAGGACAGAAGAAAGGAAGAACAGGGTACAAGGGGCAGAGTGAGGGCTCAGCGACATAAGTCAAAGTACAGGCTCACTGAATCCCTATATTTCAGGTTATTTCCTTAGAATTAATCCAGTTTATCTTTCTTTTTTAGTTACTGTTCCATTCAAATAATTTTTTTTCTCCCAATCTGAAATTTATTGACACAGAAGACTCACAGTAAGGAGATCCCTTAGAGGAAGGCCAGAGTGGCTCTGATCAGCTTCTGGTCCCACTGCTGCTGGGAGCAGGGTCACACAGCCACCTCTCCACTCTGCTGCACTGCCCTCTGACTTTTTTGAAGTTTGCCATCCCAGAGCCCCAAAGACTGGTGTGTGGCCCTTGTATTTTCCTGAATCCTTTCCCTGGAGTTCACAATCTTCAGTGTCATTTCCATCACTCCACTTTAGGACTTAACCTCAGAATGCAATCCCTCGTAAGAGTCTTTCCTGTCTCATTTCTTCCTTTTCCTTAAAAGAAATTAAACTTTTTTTTTTTGAAGCACATAGTAAGTATCTGAAGTTGGATTTGAACTCAGGTCCTCCTGACTCCAGGACCAGTGTCCTATCCACTGTGCCACTTTACTGCCCCCAAGAGATAAAATCTCAAGCCAGACTCTCCAAAGTTCCTCATCTTTGGCCTCTATATCCACTGATTTCTCACATTTGGGGTCCAATATCTATCCTTTTCATTTATATGGACCACTACATGCTACTTACTATAGGACATAAGATCTGTAGCTAGCTGTGGAGAGCCTTAGATCATCTCATTCATCCACTTGTTTATGTTGTGTAATTATGGAAACTGAGGCTTAGTGATGTTATGGGACTTTATTTGAGCTTATAATTAATTGATGAATTCTAAAGTCAGCATTTTTCTTTATACCACTCCTATTTCCGATGTTTTGTCCTCTGGTGAATGAATTAATAAGCATATTTTCCTGACAACTCCTCAGGATATGGGGGAGGGCAGAATGCACCCTTTCATTGCCGTATTCCAGTCAGCTTTGGGCCTGGGAGTGGAGGGGAAGAAGGGCCATGAACTGGGCCTGGGCCTGTGATTTCATTGGTGTGGGAAAGTGGGTCAAATCCATGGTCTGAGCTGCGTGCAGCCCGCAGCCTTCCCAGGTATGGCCTGAACCAGATTAAAATGTCATTGGGAAATATTTAACAGGGTAGATAAGCCTACAGTGCAACATAGATACTATTTTTAAGTCAATATGTGGCTTGCACAGACCTTTATGTATTTTTTATTAAGTTTGAGTTTGATTCCACTGGGTTAGAGAACACTTGAGGAGAAAATTCCCTTTAGCATTCCCGATGTTCCATGTGCTGCCACTTACACTGAGAAGTTAAGCCCCTCGTCCAGGGACCACAGCCCACTGGGTTGGTGGCTGGTTTCAAACCTAGGCGTTCTCTATCCTCCGTTCTGCTGCCTCTCAGGGGATAAGATCACAGTCAGCTCCTTGAGTATTGCTTTACATTCCCTTTCTTACCCATATTATGTGATTTGACATTTTGTGTCATACTGCACATACTGGGACTTGCAAAAGCCTTGGGGCAGTTTCAAACTTAGTGTGCCAAACCACACCTTTGGGTGGCTTTGTCCTCAGTCCTGTTTCCTCTCATTTTCTTGTGAAAATTAGGGATTTCTGGGTACATGCCCAATACCCCTGTGACGCTTGCTCCAATATTCTTTATGCATCATTCTGTTTTCTATAATGGCTGCCTTTACAGGTCTGTGTGGGCATTTTATTCCCTCCTTAAATTCCCAGGTAGCACCTGTTAGATTGAGTTAGTAGTGCTCTTGCCTGACAAGCCTGGTTTCCCTGGGTCTCCTGTTATCAGGAATGAGTCTTCTTTTATGAAGAATTAATGGACCAGAATACTGCATCTGATTGTGTTGGGTCTTTGCTAGGTGATGATATAAGTGGGGAAGAGGTGTCCGACTCATCCCTCACATCTCATGTTTGTTTTCTGGCTTAGGAGCCATAGTTCTGGATTGATTGAGTGATGTTTGACCTGTTCCTCCTTCCCATATTTTCCATCACCATAACTCTGGCAGCATCTATGTCTTTGTCAGTGCTACAAAGGTAGCTTTCCTCTTTTACCTTTCTTCCAACCTTCATTCTTATCATTTGAGTCCCCAAAACAACCTAATAATGACTGATAAGAAAAGTAGCATTGCTGTGGTATTCCCTTACAAAAGAAAGGCAAATTGTACATTTCAGGGGATAAGTGGTTTAGAATTTATCCCCCTCTGGAGACCCCTATGTAAACACACACAGGCCCATCTTTTTCCCAGCATCATTTGTGTCCTTCATCCCTAGTACCTTTCATTGGCTGTCCCCCAGCAGACTGAGTTACGGCATCAGCTGCACCACACCAGGTCTACCATGTGGGGAACCCTCCATGGAGCTTCCAGCAGGCCCTTGGCCTTGTCTGCCAGCTGCTGGGTCCTCATTCAGAAACCTGTTGTCATCTGCACTGAGAGCAGTTCTCCAGCAGTCCCTGTGGGAAGACACAGAGTCTGTGGATTCAGGGCTAATGACCTGGTGACACTCCAGCCTTCCTTTTGGGCGATTATTCCTCCACAACTAATGGTGTTGAGGAAATACATTGAGAAACATGGATTTGGAAAGTCTCAGGTGACTCTTTTTTTTCCCCTGTTAGCTTATTATTTCTTATTTTATTCCTGTGTAGTTGCAGTTGTATTCAGAAGCCAGCGTGGCTCTTCTCAAATTGAATAACCCCAGAGGTTTCCAGGAATTGAATAAGCAAGCTAAGAAGAACATGACCATTGAGGGAAAAGAGCTGACTCTCAGTCCTGCCTATTTGTTATGGGATCTCAGTGCCATCAGTCAGGTACGGAATGGGAGGGGTTTTTAAAAGTTAGCAGTCAAGTCTCTGAAAGGAGCAATGGAGAATTACCTGGCTGGGGCCACAACAGTTACTGCAGCCTACAGCCAATTGACAGATACTGTGACTTGCCCAGATTCCCAAGCTGTTCCTATCTCTAATCCCAGCTTCAGCAGGGGGCAGAAGGGAAGAAAGGAGCCTGTGGGACAGCTGCTGACACATGTGTAAAGCTTCCTTTCTCAGCTCTGTGCTGAGAGCATAACTTAACAGGCTCCGTGGTTCTTGCAGTCCAAACAGGATGAAGATATCTCTGCCAGTCGTTTTGAAGATAACGAAGAGCTGAGATACTCTCTGAGGTCCGTAGAGAAGCACGCTCCCTGGGTGAGAAATATCTTCATCGTAACCAATGGGCAGATTCCTTCCTGGCTGAATCTTGATAACCCTCGGATTACTATAGTAACACATCAGGTAAGTGGTCTTTAACTTTGGATTCTGATGGGAAATTTATTTCCTGATCTGTGATTTGTACTCAGGTTTCAGATCACCAGAATCACAAAAAAACAGTGGAGGACCAAGTGAGGAGATGAGAAGGGAGGCCTTCTGAGGAGGCTGCTGCCCTGCAGGGAAGGTGTTTAAGGGTATCCTTCCCTTGGCAACATGCAGCTGTCCTATAAGTCAAGGGAAATTGGTTCTTGAGTAATTACTAGGGGACCTATAAAGAGTATATTGACTTGTGACAAAAGAGCCCAATCCTTCTGCTTTGTCTTCATAGGAGGTGTTTCGGAATTTAAGTCACTTGCCTACTTTTAGCTCCCCTGCTATTGAAAGTCACATCCATCGGATTGAAGGGCTGTCGCAGAAATTTATTTACTTAAATGATGATGTGATGTTTGGGAAGGATGTCTGGCCAGATGATTTTTACAGTCACTCCAAAGGTCAGAAGGTGAGTAAAGCTGAGAAAAAGTTCCTGCCTAGATGTGAAGTCAAACCATAGGGCAGTTGATCGTTTATTGAGTCACTTCCACACCTGAATGCTGGGCATGAGCTAATAACTTTTGGCCACAATAATGATCGAAACCCCCTGTCAAGGAATGGAGGGAACAAACCCTCCATTAGCAGCAGAGGGTCTTTGAGGTGCTCCATGCTCAGCAATTTAGAAAATCATCAAAGTAAAAAAAATGACAGTAAAAGACTGAAAATGTATCTCTCCCAAATAATTTGTATTAATGACATCCACTCTTGTCCTGATTGTCCAGAGAGAGCTGCCATTCCATTTAAAGTAATGACTTATATCAATCCTGTAGGCTTCTTTAAATATATATGTATATATTTTATTTATTATTTTTGGGAAATAGCTTCGTATCACTTAGGACTTTTAAAATGCAGAGAATATCACAATTCCTTAGCTAGTTTAAGAGTTTCTATTCAAATTTATGATAGAATATTAAAGTTATAAAAGTTAATATTGAGCTTTCATCTAACTGTTTGCCAATTATGAGAGAGGATTGTATAAACATTTTCCAGAACAGTCTCATTTTCTTTCTTTTTTAAAAAAAATTAATTTATTTTAAAACTTTTTATTTACAAAACATATGCGTGGATAATTTTTCAACATTTACCATTGCAAAACTTTCTGTTCCACATTTTCCCCTCCTTCCCCCAACCCTTTCTCCTAGATGGCAGGTAGTCCAATACATGTTAAATATGTTAAAATATATGTTAAATCTAATATATGGATAAATAATCATATAGTTATCTTGCTACACAAGAAAAATCAGATCTAGAAAGAAAAAAATCTGAGAAGGAAAAGAAAATGCAAGCAAACATCAACAGAAAGCATGAAAATGCTATGTTGTGGTCCACACTCTGTTCCCATGGTTCTTTCTCTGGGTGTAGATGGCTCTCTTCGTCTCTGATTGGATGTTTGTAGATCCAATTGGATCTGGTTTGAATCATCTCATTGTTGAAGAGAGCCATGTCCATCAAAGTTGATTATCGTATACTCTTCTTGTTGCCGTGTACAATGATCTCCTTGTTCTGCTCATTTCGTTCAGTATCAGTTCATGTAAGTCTCTCTCTCCAGGCCTTTCTGAAATCATCCTACTGGTCATTTCTTACAGAACAATAATATTCCATAATATTCATGTACCACATTTTATTCAGCCATTCTCCAATTGATGAGCATCCACTCAGTTTTCAGTTTCTGGCCACTACAAAAAGGGCTGCCACAAACATTCTTGAACATACAGGTCCCTTTCTCTTCTTTAAAATCTCTTTGGGATATGAACCCAATAGTAACACTGCTAGATCAAAAGGTAGGCACAGTTTGATAACTTTTTGAGCATAATTCTAAATTGCTCTCCAGAATGGCTGGATGTATTCACAACACCACCAACAATGTATTAGTGTCCCAGTTTTCCTGCATCCTCTCCAACATTCATCATTATCTTTTCCTGTCATCTTAGCCAATCTGAGAGGTGTTTAGTGGTATCTCAGCTTTGGCTTAATTTGAATTTCTCTGATCAATAGTGATTTGAAGCAACTTTTCATGTGACTACAAATAGTTTCAATTTCTTCATCTGAAAGTTGATGAGCCGTCTCATTTTCAAGGAAAAAAATTATTTTAAAAAAGCTTTGTTCTGCTAATGCTGAGTGAAATGAGCAGGACCAGGAGATCATTATATACTTCCACAACAATACTATATGATGATCAATTCTGATGGACGTGGCCTTCTGCAACAATGAGATGAACCAAATCAGTTCCAATAGAGCAGCAATGAACTGAACCAGCTATGCCCAGTGAAAGAACTCTGGGAAACGAGTATACAGGAATTCTACATAGAATTCCCAATCCCTCTATTTTTGTCCGCCTGCATTTTTGATTTCCTTCATAGGTTAATTATACACTATTTCAAAGTCCGATACTTTTTGTACAGCAAAATAACTGTATGGACATGTATACATATATTGTATTTAACATATACTTTAACATATATAACATGTATTGGTCAACCTGCCATCTGGGGGAGGGAGTAGGGAGAAGGAAGGAAAAAATTGGAACAAAAGGTTTCGCAATTGTCAATGCTGAAAAATTACCCATGCATATACCTTGTAAATAAAAAGCTATAATTAAAAAAAACAAAAAGCTTTGTTCTGTTGGGAATTTAGGAGGAAGTGAATGGAATTAGGTTGTTCATACTCTTTTTTGGATGAGATGTAATCCCGCTGGTCCATGCCCATTATGATTGACCTTCTGGAATGTGAATATGACCCTTAGACAAATGGCTTTTGGGAGGGCTAGGCATTCATCTACTCAGAGTATCTGAGGACCTGAGGTTACATCGCAGTTCTGTCCTACCTGAATCAACTCAGCATCAATTACTTCACTTCTAAAATGAGAGTAAGGACCTCTAAAATAACTCTCAGTTCTAAATTCTGTTCGATGATCCCATCAGATTAGAACCCAGAGGCCATTTGTAGTAAGGAAAAGGGAAATCCCACCTGTGGATACCTCCTGGGCAAGATGTGAGAACAGTTGAATGGAAAAAGACTTGGAGATGTACACACTGCAGATCTGCATCAGAGAGGAGACAGGGCTCCCAGAGGCCCCTGAGATAAGTCACTGCACTCAGGGAGAGGTGCAGTCAGAAGAGGGAGTCAGTCCTGCTGTGGTCCTATCAGCACAAGCACCACAAGGGAGGCTGAGCAGGAGAGGCAATTAGCATCTAGCTAGACCCCGTCTACAGAATGTTTTAGGTCTTGGGACTGCTCTTAATGTGAATTGTAGATGAGGTGAATAAGGGAATTGGGGAAATTAGGAGACACATGCCATGGCCTGGAGTCCTTAAAGAAGCCTGGCAGTCATCTTGGCCCTGAAGGGTTGTCCTGTGGAAAAGCAAGAGCTGTTCTTACTCTGTGAGTCCCTGGAGGGTACTAGTGAGGTGCAGTGTGAGGAGGCTGGAGGAGGGGAAGGAACTATTTGGGAAGCGGGGAGGTCTCTGTCAGCCATCGGAAAGTAGGAGTATACAGGCAGGGGTTTGTTGGGCCAGGGAGGCCTCTGGATGAGCCCAGGCAGGGATGTTCTTGGCAGATGCTGGACAAGCTCAGGCAGGAATGGGCAGGGAAGATGCTAGATGAGTGTAGGCAGGGATTCTCTGGGTAGTCTCTGGATGAGTCCAAGCAGGGATACTCTGGCCAGGGGAGCCTTTGGATGAGCCTAGGCAGGGATGTTCTTGGGAGATGCTTGACAAGCTCAGGCAGGGATGTTCTGGGAAGATGCTGTATAAGCCTAGGAAGGGATTCTCTGGGGAGCATCTGAACAAGCCCAGGCAGGGATGTTTTGGGGAGATGATTGATGAGCTCAATCAGGGATGCTCTGGGGAGTCTTTGCATGAGCCTAGGAACAGATGTTCTGGGGAGCCTCTGGATGAGCTCATGTAGGGATGCTCTGGGGCTGGGAGAGATGCCGTGCTCCCTTCCAGGATCAGTACTCTGCACTTAGAGGAGAAGCTGGCAATCAGTCTATTTCCCTTAGAGTGACACTTAATTGCTAGGAAATATCTCCTTCCTTCCTTTCTTTCTTTCTTTTTTTTTTATCAAAGCTTTTTATTTACAGAATATATGCATGGATAATTTTTTCAACATTGACCCTTGTAAAACCAAATTTTCCTCTCCTTTCCCTCACCCCCTTCCCCCACAGCTGGGAGATAGTCTAATACATGTTAAATATGTTAAATATGTTAAAATACATGTTAAATCCAATATATATATATATATTGGATATACATATATATATACACACACACACACACACACACACATTTATACAGTTATCTTGCTGGACAAGAAAAATTAAGATCAAGAAGGAAGAAAAAGAAAAACTTGAGAAAATAAACAAAATGTAAGCAAATAACAATAGAGAGAGTGAGAATGCTATGTTGTGTTCCACACTCTGTTCCCAGGGTTCTCTCTCTGGGTGTAGCTGACTCTCTTCATCACTAAACAAGTGGAATTGGTTTGAATCATCTCATGGTTGAAGAGAGCCACGTCCATTAGAATCAATCGTTAGATAGTCTTGTTGTTATTGTGTATAATGATCTCCTGCTTTTACTCATTCAGCATTAGTTCGTATAAGTCTCTCCAGGCCTCTCTGAAATCATCTTGCTGGTTGTTTCTTACAAAACAAAAATATTCCCTAACATGCATATACCATAATTTATTCAGCCATTCTCCAACTGATGGGCATCCGCTCAGTTTCCAGTTTCTTGCCACTACAAACATTTTTGCACATGTTGGGCCCTTTCCCTCCTTTAAGATATCTTTGGGATATAAGCCCAGTAAAAACACTGCTGGACCAAAGGTCATGCACAGTTTGATAACTTTTAAAAAAATTATTATACCTTTTTATTTATAAAACATGCATAGGTAATTTTTCAACATTGATCCTTGCAAAACCCTTCTGTTCCACCTTTTCCCCTCCTTCCTCCAACCCCCTCTTTTACATGGCAGGTAGTCTAATACATGTTAAATATGTTAAAGTATATGTTAAATACAATATATGTATACATATTTATACAATTATTTTCCTGCACAAGAAAAATCGCATCTAGAAAAAAGGTAAAAAAAACAAAAATGCAAGCAAACAATAACAGAAAGAGCGGAAATGCTATGTTGTGGTCCACACTCATTTCCCATAGTTCTCTCTCTGGGTGTAGCTGATTCTCTTCATTACTGAGCAATTGGAATTGGTTTGAATCAAGTTTGATAACTTTTTGAGCGTAGTTCCAAATTGCTCTCCAGAATGGTTGGATCCATTCACAACTCCACCAACAATGCATCAGTGTCCCAGTTTTCCCACATCTCCTCCAACATTGGTCATTATTGTTTCCTGTCATCTTAGCCAATCTGATAGTGATAGTGATAGATGTGTAGTGGTATCTCAGAGTTTTCTTAATTTGCATTTCTTTGATCAATAGTGATTTGGAGTACCTTTTCATGTGACTAGAAAGTTTCAGTTCTTCATCTGAAAATTGTCTGTTCATATCCTTTGACCGTTTATCAATTGAAGAATCGCTTGAATTATTATAAATTTGAGTCAATTCTCTATATATTTTAGAAATGAGACCTTTATCAGAATCTTTAGATGTAAAAATGTGGAAGTAGCTCCTTTCTAAGTGATGATAAAGCAATGGCAGAAACAGAGCTTACCCCACTTTTTCTAGACTCAGGAATGGTCATTAAACGTTTAGATTTCAAGAAGCTGAAGTGAGATGCTGGCTATAGGCAGAGTAATTAAAGTAAGGGAAGGGAAGGAGGGGAGCTAGAGTTAGAGTTCGGGTGGGGTGGGGAAAGGAGAGAAAAGGAGGGAGAGAAAGTGAGAGAGGGGCACAGAGAAAGAAGGAGATTGGGGAAGGAGAAGGGAAGAGAAAGAAGAAGATGGAAGAGCGATCTTCAGAACAAGTAGCTAAACCAAATACTCTAGTTGATGTTAGTGATCTTGGAAGCAAAATCTGGATTAGTTGAGATTTGACAGCATCTACCACTTGATTTTTTCTAAGTATCCAGTAGGTAGTTTTTTGGAGTCCTGACTAGGTGGAGATAAAAGAAATTTAAAATATCTCTTATTTTCCATAGGTTTATTTGACTTGGCCTGTTCCCAACTGTGCTGAGGGCTGCCCTGGTTCCTGGATTAAAGATGGTTACTGTGATAAGGCTTGTAATAACTCTGCATGTGATTGGGATGGAGGAGACTGCATTGGTAAGAAAGGGTGCAAAAGCAGCTAGGTGATATTTTTTATTGACACTCATAAAGCAGACAGCTTAGAGCTTGTGCAGTTATTTACAGATCTGTTCTGGACCTGGTCTCCTATTTTACTTAGAAGATATTCCTCTGGGTTGTCTTGAAATCTGGGGAAACCTTTTACTTATTTAAAGTGACTTAAGTTTAGAATGCCTCAGTACTGAGCCGGGACTTTTGTTGGAGTTTTCTTAAAGAATGTAATGGTGATAAGGTCTACAAAGCCCAGCCAGGAGGCGCAGTGGAGAGAGTGCCTGGCTCAGAGTCATTCAGGAAGCTCAAGTTCAAGTTTGACCTTGGACATTTCCTGGCTGTGATCCTGCACAAGTCATTTAATCCTGTTTGCCTCAGTTTCCTTATATATAAAATGAGCTGTAGAAGGAAACGGTGAAGCACTCTGAGAAAACCCCAAGGGGGATCATGGAGTCAGACAGGACTGAAAGGAGTAATCAACAAAACAACAAAGAGGTGCTCAGCGGTGTCTGCTTTGGAGGTGAGGTCCCTGAGCCTCAGGAGGGATCTGCCTGTGGCTGGACCTCCGCTGAATCAGGACTAGGACCTGGGCTCCTGCTGCACTGGGTGCCAGGCATTGTGCTGGGTGAGAGCCCGGGACACAAGGGATACACATGCTTCAAGGATCTTGCCTTCTATTGAGGGAGGCAGCAAACGTGTATGTGGAATAAATTCTAAGAAGGTAAATACGGGGCACTTAGATAGGGGGAGCCCTAACAATTGGAGGAGAGAGGAAGAGGCTGCATAGAGGGTGTTTGTTACATCTTGAAGGAAAAGGTGTTCTGTGTGGTAGAGACAAGCTGGGGACCATCAAGGGCAGAGGCACAGAGGTGGGAGATGAGAAACAGAACAGAATAAGTGCATTCCATTTTCAAAAAAGGGCAGTGAGTATCAGTCTCTTCTCTTTCAGGGAACAGTGGCAGCAGTCGATATCCTGCTGGAGGAGGTGGCCACGGCGGCGGGGCGGTTGGACCTCCATGGCACTTTGGTGGTGGAATTAGTGGTATCTCTTACTGTAACCAAGGATGTGCTAATTCTTGGCTTGCCGATAAGTTCTGTGATCAGGCATGCAATGTGTTGTCTTGTGGATTTGACGCTGGTGATTGTGGACAAGGTATGTGGCCTGCTGAGGGAAGGGATGAGTATATTGTGAAAAAGGACTGGGTACTTTTTCTTGAGAGACTCTTATCTGCAAGATTACATTTGGCTGAGAACCAAAACATGGTACTTTCTAAGATGGGACTGAGAAAAGGACACAGTTCATTACAATAGTATGTAAACTAAGCAAGTTTCTTTTCCTGCTATTTCTATTTCCTGCTATTACTGCCATTCAGTTACTTTAGCCAAAGAAGTCTGTCTTAGCTTTCAAAAATAATGACAAATCTCTGTCTCTTGTCTGTTTCTCTCTCTCTTCCTCCCTTTCTATTTCCTTTGTCTCTGTCTCTCCGACTTCTCTCCCTCAATCTCTTTCTTTTCTCTCTTCTCTCTTTATTATACACACACACACACACACACATGTTTATGTGTATGTCTGTGTGTGTATATATATATGTGTGTGCATACACTACACACACTCACAGAAAAATAGTTAGCAATGATAAAAAGCTTCAGAATGGGATCATATTGATAGCTCTATAAAATTTTGCTTGAATGTATTGCACTAGAAATGTTCAGAAAGATGAAATTGGTCATTGGAATACACTGGCATAGTGTCGTGTCTGGGTTCCATGTAATGCTAGGTGTTCTAGGCATTGGGTGCTGGGGATATAGAAGTGAAAATGGATACTTTGCCTGTCTTCAGGGAACTTACATTTTCCCAGCAAATACATATGCATATATAGGAGAAATTAAAATGTTCTGAGTTCATCAGAGAGCGCCATCACCAAGTAAGGCACAGAGAATTTTTGGGAGGGATTAGAAAAGGATTTCTTTTTTTTTTTTTTAGCTGAGGCAATTGGGGTTAAGTGAGTTGCCCAGGGTCACACAGCTAGGAAGTGTCTGACCTAGATTTGAACTCAGGTCCTCCTGACTTCAGGGTTGGTGCTTTGTCTACTGCACTACCTAGCTGCCCCAGAATCCCTTCTAGTTGGGAGTAGATAAAGTCCTGAGGGCTGAAACCCAAAGGAAAATTCCCAAGAGAACCTGTGGAGATGGCCTCAGTTTCAAGTGAGTGTTTTAAGCTTGCCCTCAGGCTAGCAGTGAGAAGTGAAGAGAAAGGAAGGAAAAAAGGTTTTCCATGCACCATTTTTTCTCATACCAGATCTGTGAATTCTTTGGTGCAGGGAACTCCCAAGACTGAACTTTCCTCTGCCAAAGCAGAATATTTAAGTGTTGTGGTATTTTTTCTAGATCATTTTGATGAATTATACAAGGTGACTCTCATTGCGAACCAGACTCACTACATTATCCCCAAGGGCGAATGTCTCCCCTATTTCAGCTTTGCTGAGATAGCCAAAAGAGGAATTGAGGGTGCCTACAGTGACAGTCCAGTCATCCGCCATGCCTCTGTGGCCAACAAGTGGAAGACCATCCACCTCATCCTGCACAGTGGCATGAATGCCACCGTTATACATTTCAACCTCACATTTCAAAATCAAAACAACCAGGAGTTCAAAATGCAGATCACGGTGGAAGTAGACACTAGGGAGGAGCCGAAGTCCAATGTTACCACCCAGAAGCCTCGTTCCAGTTTGGCTAGTCCTATTACACCTCTGCCAGAGGCAGAAATCCTATTTGAAGATGTTCCAGAAGAAAAACGCTTCCCAAAGTACAAGAAACATGCAGAGGATGTTCAGGAAACTATAAAAATGCCCCTTGTAAATATTTCTGAACTCCCCAAAGAAGTTCAATTGAGTCTGAAGAAGCTGGATGTAAAGCTGGAGGCTGGGGACATTACTCTGAAGGGATATAACCTGTCCAAGTCGGCCCTGTTGAGACCGTTTCTGAAAGGGGCCACTCAAGTCATCGAAGTGACACTTGTAAAAAGGGAAAAGGACAGGAGTCTGCAAGCCCCAGTGAAAAGCGACCTCCCCAAAGAGAATTCAGAAAATGCCCACAATGCAAAGGGAACGGGCCTCGTAGCTGCAGGGGCTGGCAGGGTGGCTGAGGGGCTTCGGGGTCACATGCTACCCGAGGACCGGGCCCAAGCTGCTTCGGCCGCTCAGAAAGTGGAAGGCCGTGCCGGCTTGAGAGGAACGGCCTCTGTCCAGGACAAGGAGCTCGTGGGGAAGGCCAGGGAGGGAGGAGGAGGAGGCTCACAGGAAGCTCATGCTGCTGACGCTGAAACAGGCCATGGTGCAGGAGTACCTGGAAGGAAGCTTCAGGAATATGCTGGGAGCTATGCGGGCTTCTTGCCTTGGGAAAAAAGGAAGTATTTCCAAGATCTTCTGGAGGTAAGTGTCATCCTCTCCTGTTAGAGGGAAGAAAAGTCATGTTACTCATCCTGACTGGGGGCATTGATCACAGGGCGCTTCCTGCAGAAGATGGAGATCAGAAGGGAGGGGGCTGCGGTGGGGAGGAGGTGCTGGAGGAGCCGGGCGGGCAGAGAGAAGGAAGACTCTGGGTGGAGGGGCTCAGTCGGGGCACAGGCTTCCACTCAGTGCTGGCAAGTCTCAGGGCGGAAGCTCCTGCCAGGAGCCTCTGGGACCGCCCTGGCCTGGTGCTCTGGGAGGCAGACCTTCTGGATTCTGAGACCACTTCTCTATCCACTACTGCCTGCACAGCGATTCTAACTGGCAACAACAGGTGGCGCTATAGTGCGGTGTGGGGAAAGGTCCAGGTGGGAAGCCTTGACTCTGTCCCCAAGTCTTTGCAAACCTTGGTTTCCTCTGCTTCCTTAGGGTTGTGGCTGCCAGCACTAACACGTCTGGTTCGATGGTTTCTCCCAGTTAGGCAGTCTGTGCCGAGAGGACCAACCTCCTCCCAGCCCTCCTTGTTGTCTGTTTCAGGCTCAGGCTCTTTTAACTGTTCCCATTGCTGCCTTAGTAAAAGGAAGTCTCCGGGGCCCCTGCCATATTTATGGACAGTTTGGCCTCTCCATTTAATATTTGCTAAGGCAAGAAACCTTGGTGGCTTCCAGCAGATGGCTGAAGTCTTCGGGAACCACCCTTCTTTATAGCTACAATTAACTTATTTATATTGACTTCCGTTCCTTCTTTCTAGCTACAGTTAACTTGCCCATATTAACTTCTATTAATGTGTGTCCTTCGGGATACAGACACAGATTTGAATATCAGCAGAAAAGCAAAATGTGTCCATTCCATAAATAATGTTTGCAAATACGGTTACTCTCACAACTGTTCCTTCAAGGATGTCCAGGAAGCCCGAGAGGATCCCTCACAGCCATTTTATCTTAAACTTAGAATATTGGAGTTTTCCTTCACTGATCAGTATTACTTCTTTTTATAAAATATTACCCAGTTCTCTTCCTTTCAATCATTTTTATTTTTAAAATCTTCTTTATTTTTATGGATTTCTTAGGAAGAAGAATCACTAAAGAAACAGTTGTCGTACTTTACAGAAAGCAAATATGTTGGAAGACAACTCAAAGATACATTTGCCGATTCTCTCCGATATGTAAATAAAATTCTAAATAGCAAGTTTGGATTTACATCTCGGAAAGTTCCTGCCCATATGCCTCATATGATTGACCGCATTGTTATGCAAGAACTGCAGGATATGTGAGTAAAAATGCTTGTTTCTAGACTTAAATATCCACTCTGTTGGATTTGTAGGAGGAATATTTAGTAATATGTGGAACTAGTTATTTAAACCATTCATCTCTATAAAAAAATTTTTTTCACTTTAAAAAAAATAGACACCCTTTGCTCTAAGACAACACCAGTAGAACAGAAACACCCCTACCTTTCATAGGTAGTTTTAGAACTCTAAGGAGAAGATATAGCTGGCTTTGTAGGGGACAGTGAAGCCAAAGTGCTTGCTCTATCAGTCAGAGTATAAGTAAATAGAAAACTGTTAAAGATAAGTGATTATAAGGTTAACGTTGTCTTGACAGCTGTGATGCTCAAAGTGTACAGCCAGTCTAAAGCTTTCTGGTCTCCCAGAGGTACTGTTGCTACCTGTGAAAGCATTCACCAGTGAAGGATTCTGGGAGCGAGAACATGTTAAACATAACTTGAAGGTGAAGAAAGATTGTAATAAAAAGAAGTCGGAAGCCTTTTTGTGGTAGGGGAATGACCTGACCGGTAATGATGTCAAACAGAAAATGAACACATGCAATATGGGGAACAAAACAAAAATTTGCTTGATTCAAGAGAGAGGAACTGGTAGGAAGTAACTGGAAATGAGAATGTTGAGATGTAGGTTGGGAAGAGACATTTTTTTGAAGTTTATTTTTTTAATTTCTATATTAAAACTAGATTTGCTTAAAGAACAGCCAAAAAAATGGACACCCTTGCTTTTTATATCAGTTCCAACTATATCCTTTTCTACATTCCTCTCCACATCTGCCCAGGGAGCTGTCTCTTACAATAAATATTTTTTAAGATTTTATCTCTCCCATTACTTATTTTTACAATTATTAATTATAAATTATTTTAATTAAACAATTTTCAACATTCAGATTTTTTTTTAATTTTAATTTCCAAATTCTCTCCTTCCTTCCCTCTTCTTACTTCTCCCTGAGACAGTAAGCAATCTGATATAGGTTCTACATACCTTTTACGTTATTGTAGCCATTACAAACCAACTCAGCCCTCTCTACATCTCATGGCATACTGATACTCTGGATGGAGCCAGCTCTGACTTCCTTGTGTTGTCTTTGCACTAGGTTTCCTGAAGAATTTGATAAGACTTCAGTTCACAAAGTGCGCCATTCCGAAGACATGCAGTTTGCCTTTTCCTACTTCTACTATCTCATGAGTGCACTGCAACCACTGAACATTGCTCAAGTTTTTGATGAAGTTGATACTGACCACTCTGGCATCTTGTCAGACAGGGAGATTCGAACATTAGCTACGAGGATTCATGACCTGCCTTTAAGCTTGCAGGTATTAACTACATATGTCACTACTGGGGCTGGGTATGTTCTGGGGAGGGACACTAGGAAGAAAAGCACATGGACCTTTATGTCCTACTTCAAATGTTTAAATGTTTAAAAATTTAAATTAATTTATAATTTTATTAATTTAATATTATAATGATGTAATATATAATTATTATATATATTTAGATATTACACAATTATAATAAATAATAAAATAAATTTAATATTTTATAGTGAGATGATAGATTTAGAACTAGGAAAGATTGTAGAGGTTACTTCTGTAAAATGCTAACTTAGATTTTTAAGATTTTGCTTTTGTTCCTTCAATAGATAAAAATTTTGTTATTACCCAAATAAAAAGTAATATACATTTGTTGGAAAAAGTACTTGTCATTATGCCTTTCTTTTTTTTTTTTTCCTTTTTTTTAGCCCAAAGTAGAATATAACCTGAATTAAGACTGGTTAGTTTTTAAAGTTTGTATTTTCCTGTTTGTATTTTTAGCATGACAGATTATTTTGAGTCACAGCACTTGGAAAAGATCTGGCAATTGGCTATGCTGAAAATGCATTTAAAATGGTCTTCTTTTTCTCTTTACCCTTCATGGGGAAGAAGGCGTTGGGACTCTGTGGCTTGCCTCACTCAAGCTTTGGGTTGTTCCAAGTAGGGCTAGATCCATAGATTTAAATTAGATGCAATCTAAACGGTCATGTAGTCCAACATCATTTTATAGGTGAGAAAACTGAAACTGAGGAAGATGAAAGAATCAGATTTGACCCTAAGTCCTTTGCAGAATCACTGTTCTTTCCTCTGTCTCATTCCTAAAATGGGGAGGGATGGGAGTTGAAATGGAGGTATTGATCTGAAAAGCTATGGAGGTCTAGCCACAACACTGAAAGAGAAAGGCCATGGTCTCCAAAATTGGCAAATGCATACCTCTTCATTCACCTTGTTCAGATGTTCAATATGTTATCCATTTGGAGGGATACTTGGAGGCTTATATGAAACATTTACTTTGCTGCCTTACACTACTTGCGGCTTGGGAGGAAGGGTCCAGAGAGCAACCTTTACCTCCCTGGGATAAGGAACTTTTTCCAGGGTTGATACCGTCAGGTTATGTAGATCAGTGGTTGCTGTGACTTAACAAAGTTGCCTCTCAGTGCTCTATGCACTACCCATGATTTCTTAGTGTTTATCTTCGTTGCAAGGTCAACTTTATTATTTTAGCTATTTTTGGATACTTGACTGTGCCACAATATCATTAAAAACCAAATGCCGCCAGTTGCTGAAATACTTTTAACTTTTTGTTCTTCTTGTTTTCATGATAGGATTTGACAGGCCTGGAGCACATGTTAATAAATTGTTCTAAAATGCTCCCTACTAACGTCACTCTGATAAACAACATCCCTCCAACCCAGGAAGCTTACTATGACCCTAACCTGGTAAGAATATTTTCTAAGATAGCATTTCTCAGAACTATAATTTAAACCCAGCAAATAGCAGTTTCCTTGGCTGGGGCTTTTGTATCATTTCTGTAGTGTACAGCACTGGCCATGGGGTGCCATGCTGTGAGAAATCAGTCTTTCTCACTCTAGTGTACCTTGTGTTTCTTTTTTTTCCAAGATGCTACATCCCACATCAACTTTTGTTTTGGTTAATATTTCAGTTGCTTTGCTTATGCTTCCTCATTTCATAGAAATAATAGGGGGCAAAAGGGGTGGTGTGGGGAGAAGGCAGCCAGAAAGTATCCAAAAGTAAGGAGAAAACCTGACCAGAAAGAAAAATGTATCTTGGGAAATCTGCCAAGTTTATCGATAATGTACCTGTTCATCCATGGAGAAATGATCATTGACTGTGCATTGGAATGTTTTGAAGGTGTGTAAAAAAACTTGCTTAGTATTTAAATTGTTTATCTGGGATAAAAACAGATGTCTACATGGATAGAGTATCCAAGAATGTACCTTATTTACTAAGAACCCAATATCCAAACATTTAAAAGTCAAAATGGATTAGTTGGGGGCAAGGGGAATTGAGGGAGAGGGTAAATTTGTATTACAGAGGGATTTATAGCATAATTACTTTATATAATGAAATTTCTTTAGTATAAATGTCTTTTTATGATATAGTTATGTTGTTAGCATATCTTGATTTATCATTGATTATTTCTGGCTTTTACTATCTTATCATAAAACAACAAAGGCTACTTTTATACCTCTAGGCCTTTTTATTTTATTAATATGTCTAGGATGTAATTCCAACAATGGCATTACCAAAACAAGTTAGATTACATTTGTGATTCATGTTATAACCTATCTCGACACATGGCTTGCTGGGTGACATGGAACATATTGTTTCACCTGTTTCTCATCGTGTCATGTTCCTTATTTGTTAATGGGAAGCAATGACAACACCCTCTTGATAAATGATAATGGGCTCTAGAAAAATGAAAGATTATTTGGGATGGCTGTGTATGAGAACAGCAATCTCTAAACTAAATGAACTCAATAAAAGTGAATTGTTTGGGAGCTGCAGGTTCTGCAACTGGGATTTCGACCATGTTGGGAATGCCTGTCCTGGAAATTTCCCTTTACATTACAGATGAGCTGCCCATCTATAACTTAGAGGCTTAGAGAACTATCTGATGCACCAAGAGTTTAATTAAAGGACTTGACCAAGTTCTCAAAGCTGGTGTTTGTTAGAGGCTAGACTTGAAATTTTTCATCCTTCAAAGCCATCTCTAAATTCACTATAATGTTATACCTCATGTCTTAATCAGTAGTTTGCCAGATTGCTCTCCAAAAAGTCAATTATACAACAGTATGATTTCTTATTTCCTTCCAACCCCATTAACATTAATTTTTAGTTATTTTTTGCCATTTTGGGAACAAAATGTCATTTTAAAATCATTTAAGAATCATTTTTCTTAATTTAAGATTTTTGAGCAATTTTTCAAGTAGTTCTTAAAAATCTTTATTTCTCCCTTCAAAAGTTGTCACTTGGTCACAATCTTACTGTTGGTTAACGATTGTGACTCTCAGAAATATGTACCAGCTCATTATAAATTCTGAATATCAGATTTTGATCAGATGTATTTACCACAAATACTTTCTCCTAATCTTTTCTTTTTTGGGTGGAAAATGTCTTTTTATCATACACATTTCTTTTGCCTTTATAGATAGAAATCTACTCTGTGGAAATCACATCTGGGATGATGTGAAAAACAGAAGATACCAATAAAAACTTATTTTAAACAAAAAAAGAAATGTCACCGTTACTTGATTCCATTTGTATGATAAACAGTTTTCCTCCACAAATGAGATAAATATACTTCCATTTTAGAATTTAAAAAAAAAAAAACATGTAAATATTAAGAAATTTGAGTTATTTTGGAAATAATTTTAAAATCTTGGATCATTGATTCAAGTAGAGTTCAGAGTAGTATATGGGAGGAGCTATATATCTGTACCTATTTTTCCCCAAATAGTTCAAGTACATACAAATTTTGATTTGCTTTTCTAGGTGTTTTTTTTTTAAGTTGTCGTTTGAATCTCTAATAAACCCAACACTGATTTCTTATATACATTTGATTCTATTTTTGGATTCTCTATTCTGTTTCTTTTTTTTTTTTTTTTTTTCTGTTTCCATGTGTTTTTTTTTTTCCCTAGTAAGTCAACAGGCATTTATTATTAAGTACCTACTGTCTATGACAGGCAATGTTCTAAGCACTGGGGATACAAAGAGGCAACAAAAATCAAAATGGTTTCTGCTTTCAGAAGCACTGTGTGTGTGTTTTTAAATCTACTCTCAATTTCAGTAATCACAACTCTAGATTAACCTTTGATTTTTCACCATTAGTTGTTCCATTTATATGAAAAACATTTCATTATTGCTCCTCTTGTTCGTTTCTTCTTGTTCTTCCCTATGAATTTTTGGTAGGATTATATCTGATTCCTGGCCAGTGATTCTTGAGTATCACAGTAAGTCTACACATGAATTTGGGAAGTACTGATATTTTTACTGTATTTGCTAAACATGACCATATGCACTGGAGGAAGAGCAATCATGCTGTTTCTTGATTGCCTATTTGTATAACTGTAAGGGGCATAGATTCTCTTTGTAGTCTAGATTTTAATCTTGTGATCTATGCTTGTTCAGTGTTGTTTTGCGCAATATCACAAAATCCATAGTTGTCAATAAATTTTTTTTTAATTCCCCTTCACCCTGAAAGAAATATACAATACTTTTTAACAGATAAATAGTCAAACAGAACAAGTCGACATGTTTATCATGCCCCATAATGTATGCCTATCATTCTCTATGTTGGCTCCATTGTTGCCCTATAAAGAGATGTAGCCTCATCATCTGGTCTCTGGAGTTCTGACTAGCTAATGTTCTCATCCTAGTCCAAAGTCTTTCAGTGTTCGACAGTATTGTCGTTATTGTATAAATGGTTCTTTTGGCTTAGTTCTTTTCTATCTTTATGTTTCAAAAAAAGTGTTCCCAGCTTTCTTTTTTTGTCATTTCATCAGTTATATTCCATTCCTTTTCTAGATCAGCTATTAAGCTATTCCTCAGTCAATGGACACTCTCTTTGTTCCCAGTTCTTTGCTGCAATAACAAAAAAAAAAAAAAATGCTATAAGAATTTTTGTATATATAATTCTTTTTCCTGGTTTTTTTTGGAGGGGTGGTATTTTTGGAGTATAGGCTCAGTAGTATTAACTCTTTATATAAAGTTTAGTGTTCTTGGGGGCTTTGTCATTTTTCTTTTGTCATCTACCCAAACTGATGAATATTGAAGTAGAATCTGAAATTGTTTTGATTTGCACATCTCTAATTATTTAGTGATTTGAAACTTTTTAAAATATGTCTGTTGATCATTTGGATTTCTTTATTTGAAGGTATTCTGATCAGTTTATTTCATCAGTTGTCTTGGAAGAATGGCTGTCATTCTTAGATATTTGAATCAGTTCTGCATTTATCTTGTATATCGTTGTCTTGGATAGAGCACAAACCTGGAGGAAAGAGACTCAAATTCAATTTTGGCACCAGAAACTGACTAGCTGTGACCATGGCCAAACTATTTAACCTCTATTTGTCATAATTTGCTCAACTGTAAATTAAGGATGATGACAATTACACCTTCTTCACAAGGTAGCTGTAAAGATGAAGTGAGATGATGTATTTGTAAAGCACTTAATTCAGTTTCTGGCATACAACAGCAGGTACTTAATAAATTGTTTGCTTAAATAAATGGTATGCTAAATGCTTTACTGTTTCCCTTATAACTTTAACTGCATTGTTTTTGTTTGTGCAACAAGTTTTCACTTTTATGTTATTAAAAGAATCATTGGGTACAACTTTTTCCTTTTTTCAGAGTTAGCAGAAAGGTATTTTCTTCCTTGATCCTCTAATTTGTTTATAATGTGACCTTTAATATATATACACACATACCAATAGATATATATACACATACTTAACATTTATAAATACACACATATATAGTTATATATATTCTTTTGGAACTCATCATGGTGTATGTACAAAATGGGAGATGCTATTCCAAACCTAATTTTCTCCCAGATTACTTTTTAATTTTCTCAGTAATTTTTTGTTTAGTAGAATTCTTAGTCAGTAGTTTTAGTCTCTGTGTTTATTAAGCATCATTGCTATGTTCATTTGCTTTTCTATTATATAACTAATCTCTTGTACTTGTTGAATTTTCTATTTTTTGTCAAATACTAAATAGTTTTGATTATTATTGCTTTGTAGTATAGTTTGAAATCTGATATTCTTAGACCTTCCTCCTGTTCCCCCATTATTTCTCTTGAAAATCTTAATCTTATTCTTTAAAACAGCTTTATTATTGCTGATTTTTTTTCTACTTTCCTAACGAACTTAAAAAATTTATATTGATAATAGCACTAAGTAAGCAAATTAATATAGGCAATATTATCACAGTATTATACTATCTGTCTTAGTTTCTATAAAGAAAGTTTTGTAGTTGTTATTACTATAGTTCCTATATGTGCTTTAGCAGATATGTGCATACTTTTATTTTATGCATCTTTTAGTTGTGAATGGAATTTTTCTTTTGTATCTCTTCATGCTTGATTTTGTTGGTAGTATATAGAAAGGCTGATGGACTTGTGGGTTGTTATTTTGTATCTTGTTATTTTGCTAAAGTTACCAATTGTTTCAGTTAATTTTTTGAGTGTAGAATTCTCTAGATAGACCATCTCATCATTTGCAAAAGTGTTAATTTTGTTTTTTGTCTATGCTTATTCTCTCAGTGTCTTATTCTTGTCTCACTGCTATATTCAACATCTCTAGTAATGTTTAAAGAATAAGGTGATAAAAGACTTCCTTACTTTACTTGTGATCTTACTGGAAAGGCCTTTAGTTTATTTCTATTATATATAAAGCTAGCCTAGGTCTTGGTTTTAGATAGATATTACTTGTCATAATATGGAAAGTTACATTTATTCCTGTGCTGTTTAGTGTTTCTACCAGAAATAGGTGTTGTATTTTGTCAAGCTTTTTTTTTTTTTTTTTTTTTTTTGCATCTATTCATATGTAATTTTGATTATTATTTAATATACTCTATTAAGTTCATAGTTTTCCTAATATGGAATTAACTTTACATTGTGGTATATAAATCTTATATGATCTTAATGTACAATCTTTTTGATTTGTTGAGTAGCTGCTTTTAAAATTATTTGTGCTAATACTCCTCCATTGGTCTTTAGTTTTCTTTCTCTGATTTTTGTCTTTCTGGTTTAGGTATCAAGAACATATTTGTATCATAGAAGGAATTTGGTAGGATACCTTTTCCTGTTTTTGCATATTGGAATTCATTGTTCTTTGATCAGATTCAATTTTAAATCCATCTGGTACTGGGTTTGTTTTTTTCTCCTTTGGGGGATCATTATGACTTGTTTAGTTTATTTTTCTGAAATTGTGTGATTTAAGTTCTCTCTCTTTTTTTTTTTCTTCTTTTAACTTGGGCATTCAAAGTTTTTGTAGTCATTAATCCATTTCATTTAAATTGTTAGTATATGGGATAAAACTATTTCTAAAAATTTCCTCTATTTCTTCATCTTTTGGTTTCTCCTTTTTTATTTTTTAACATGTGTTATTTGGTTTTCTTCATTTTTTCATAAGACTAGCTAATATTTTATCAGTATTATTCATTTTGGGATTTTATTCTCAGTCTTGATTTCTTTGATTTTCAATATTTCTATTTTGGTGTTTTAATTTGGTGTGGAGGGAATTTTTTTTTTTTTTGTTGTTGCATGCTAATTTATCAGTCTTCTTTTTCTTTTGTTGATGAAAGTGTTTAGAGATATAAATTTTTTCCCTCAGGACTTCTTTGGATGCATTTCAAAAGTTTTGGTATGTTTATCTCTTGTCTTTTTTTTTGGGGGGGGGATGAAATTTTCTATTTTTAAAAATATCTATATACCATTGATTACATTAAGGAAAGATCTCATACTTTTTAGTATTTTTAGCAGAAATGATAATGGGAAATGTTTTGTGGGAAACATGTATATCTGTTGATATATAAGATCAGTATGATATCAAATTTTATATCTCCAATTAAATTTTTAATGTTTTCTTCAAAGATCCTTTATTAAGTATAATTTTTATTGCATTGTGATTGATAAAGGACATAACTCATCTTTCTTTCATTTTTTTGTGAGGTTTCTTTGCCCTAATACTTGCTCATTTTTGTAACTTGCTCAACTTTGAAGTGTGTGCCCTTTCTTCTCCTATTTATTGACCACTAGCTGTTAATTTGTTGTCATTGGTGCCTTTTTATGCATAATGTAATGTGTCTTTTTATCTCTGTTTAATCATGTTTCTTTATTGTGGCCTTGTCTGAGCTCATGATTGCCATTCCTGCTTTTTGAGCTCATGTGAGGCACAATGAATTTTGCTCCAGACTCTATCCAAAGTGTTTCTTTTAAACAACATATTGTTAGATTCTGCTTTCTGTACCCATTATGCCAACTTTTTTCATTTTATAGTTGAATTCACCCCATTCATGGTTATCATGATTGTTTATTGCATATTCTCTTCTAATCTTTCCTTTTATACTCTCTCTTTTCTTTACCTCTATTCCCTCATTTATAAAGAATGTAAGAATGTGAGATGGGGAGTGACCTTCCAATTTTGCTGTTCCCCTAGTCTTCCCCTCAGTCTCAGATTACAAGTTTTTGTCCTTTCTTTTCCTTTCCCTTCCCTTCTCTCTCAACTTCTCCAGTATTGGAGTTTATTTTTGTAATGAGTGAGTCCATGTGGCTACTCTCCTTTTTCCCTTATCTTTCCTTGTCTTCATTTGGGTCTCTATTGAATTTGATATTTTTATACACCATAGTGTATATGTTTTAGTTTTTCTTTTTCTTTTGTACCCTTGATTATGACAAATAGTAAATTCTTCCCTTGTTCTTCTTTAGTGTATTCTTTTCTACCTCCTTTTTCTTCACAAAATTATCTATAGGATCTTCGTTTGTCTTATTTAATTTCTTTTATGATCTTTAAAATCATTAGGGTTCTGAGGGGATGTTTGTTTCTTCTTCTCCTATTAGATGATAAAACTTATTGTATAGGCCTTTCCAGTTGTTGGGTTTACCTTTCCAGTTGCTTTTGATTTTTGTGTTTCAAAGATTGTATTCAGCTCTTCTCTTTTCATCAGAAATGATTTGCTTTCTTTTTTTTTTCATTGAGTCCATTTTTTCTTCTTAGAGATTTATACTCAGTTTTACTAAGTAAAATATTATTGATTAAAGGTTTTTTATTGTTTGTCTTTTATAATAACATTTCAACTTTCCCACTCTTTAAAATTATAGTTATTAAGTCTTGTTTAAACCTGATTGTGGTCCTTTGATACTTGAACTCTCACTGTATCACTGCTCACAGTATTTTTTCTTTCATTTAGAAGCTTTGGATTTTGACATTCCTGAAAATTTTCATTTTAAGATTTCTTTTAGGATGTAACTTTCTATTTTCACTTTGTCCTTTGGCTATAATTGGTATCAGACAGTTTTCATTTAGGATTTCTTAGAATGTGATATATAGGAAATTTGGGGGAGTGGTGAGGAATCAGGATAGAGGGTGGTCATGATTCTTAGATTTTCTTTCCTTGAACCATTTACTGGATCAGTTTTAGATAGAAATTATCTTACATTTTCTTCTATTTTAAAAAAGAATTTTTTTTTTTTGGCTTTACTATTTCTTCTTGTTTCATGGAATCATTTGTTTCTGCTCGGTCCATTCTAATTTTCAGGGAATCTATTCTTTCAGTAAGGTTTTGCACATTCTTTACTAAGCTATTGATTCTCTTTTCAGTTCTTTGCTTCAGAGCTCTCATTTTATTTATAGTATTTTTATTTTTTTCATCTTTTTCAGGAATTCTAATAAATCTTATAGACAAGCCAGACTTAATCTGAAACTTTGGGTTTACTTAATCTGAGACTTTGCTTGTGTTTACTATAGAATTAGCTCTCTTTTTCTAAGATTATGCCCTGATGCTCCCTGGATACACAACAATTTCTTTGTCATTGATGCCTTTATATTTCATTTATTCATATTCCAGACCTTTTTGTCAAGTGCAGGGTCCATCAGCTCCTACCTTTTTAGATGAAATGGTGAGTCCCTTTTTGGAATCCATTTGTGTTGTTCAGGCTTCTGTCCCTTGCCCTCTCCTCTGTGCAGTTCCTCCAGCCTAAGTCGGTACTTAGGTAAGAAAGCACCCAAAAGGTTGCAGATACTAAGGTGCTTGGAGGATTCCAGCTCAAACCAGTTCAGGCCAAAAAGGCAGAGGACCTATCCAATAAGGCCGTCAAGCCCCGCTGCCCCTTCCCCCACCCCCCAAGTCTCTGGGCAAGTCTCATTGTTCTTCCAGCGAATAGCACTCCTCTAAGTCTTTCCTTCCTCCAAGAAAATGCCTATAGGCTGGTCATGTGGCTGATTTCCAGGTCCTTCCCCATCCTGTCTCCGCTCTGTGGGGACTGTCCAGCTTGTCATGGACTTCTGCATTGCCCAAGGTAAGGAAATGGCTGCCCTTCTGCTTCCAGACGCTCTGCCTCTCCTCTGTGGCACTAATGGCTTTTGTTGAGCTGGGAGCCACCAGAATCCCCAGGCCTTTTTCAGATTTTGTTTTTGTGAAGTTTTTTTTAAGTGCTTATAAACCTCCGTTGCAGTTCACCTCATTAGGTTTCAGCCAATAGTCCAGTCCCTTGAGAGCTTTTTTGCCCACTAACTGTGTCCTCTGGCAGGTTAGCCATCCCTCCTGGCTCTGTCACCTGCCTGAGAAGCCTTTCAGCTGTCATTTAGCTGTGTCCCTCACTTCCTTCCTGAGATCTCACTGATAGTGGGTAATCTCCTGTGTTTGAACATGGTCCCTGCAGTGCTGAGCTTAGCTCCTCTGTGCCTGCCATTCAGTGCTTCCCTTGCCCCAGGATCATGGGTCTAAAGCTGCAAGGGACCAGCCTCCTCATTTATGGAAGCCCAGGAGAGGGACTTGTTCAGAGCTGGGGTTTGACTGCAGGTCCTCAGAATCCAGGGACTGGCCTCTTCCCACCACAGCCCCTGGGGCTCCACCTTGCTGTCTCTTGACATCGGGTAGTGATCAGTAGACCTGAATGCCTACCATGTGGCAAGCCCATTATCCTTGTTCAGTCCTTTGGGGAACTTGATGCATCCTTGCATCCACCATGCACATTGTCTTCTCAAATGGGATGTTCTTTTAACATGATCCTTTTAATCGATGTCTTTTGTTTTTATGTCATCTCTGTTTTCCATGGTGTGTTCTTCAGTCATAAATCTTGGCATTAAAAGTATGGATCTTTGTTTCTAGGAGAAACTAGAAAATATTAAAAACTTTGAAATTTTCTAAAGGCAGCTCACTTAGTCCAGTCTTCTCCTGTTTAATTCTGGATGCAACTAATTTTCCGTGCGTGCGTGTGTGTGTGTGTGTGTGTGTGTGTGTGTGTGTGTAAGCGTTTATGCTTTTTTGTTCAAGTGACTAAAAAATGATATATAGCACAGAGCTAACGACAGCTGCTTAAGGAGGAAAGGTGTACACATTCATATACACTACTAGAAAAGCTCTCTGTTAATAGTTCATCTAAGTACATGCCATAACTTCCACAACAGATATCCTTTGTGATTTAATATTGGTTGAATTTAAGTGTCCAGGAATGGAACGTGGTCCCTGTCTTTTTCTCCCCTCCTCCTGTTGGTACATATCCCCTAGTTCCCACAGGATGAGTGGCAGGGATCAAGGCAGTGAATCTGCTTGGCTATTGGCTTTCAGGACTAATAGAAAGCTTAGGGTTGCTAGTCTGTACTTCAGAATTGAGCTGGAAATAGTTGTGGATCCCCTCTAAAACTTCACTTGGAGGTCCATGCCAGATGCCTCGTGAGTGGGATAGGGAGCTAACGTTATGGGATAAGATGGATGCAAAGGAACAGATTCAATGACCCTGTCATCATTTGACAGAATGAAGCTGAACTATCTATATACCTCCTGAAAAGGACAAAACAAAGCTGCCAGCAATCCATTCCTCTCTGGGGTTTTTGGTGGATTGTAGTCAAGACTTCTGGCAACTAAAAAACTTTTTCCAATAGTTTTCCTTTTGTCCTCTCAGAAAAACTGCAAACATGTTACATAAAATAATTCATAGTGTCAGTGGAAAGGCTGGAGGCAGATTAGGAAGGATCAGAAGAAAGAATGGGATCAGAGAGGGCACTTGGTGTGATTTAAAAAACCCAGCTCTGCAGTCTGTCCGGATCCTGCCTCAGAAGCTCCCAGCCTGGGTGATCTTCAGAGGCTCAGGCCACCCTTGCTAGAGCCTTGCCTTCCTCTTCCATTAAAGGAAGGCCTGGGTCAGATGTCCTTGTAAAGGCCTTCCAGCTTTTAGGTCTATTATTTCATGATTTCTCTATCTCTTAATGTTAGTCTCTGCTCTGGATCCGAAAACTTATAAAAAGATGACAGGTGAATAATGGGTAAGAGAAGGAGAAAAGCAGGAGACTGCTTTTATGATTGCATGATGGTATTTCCCAAGAGTGTAGGAAATGATCGAAAGAAGACTGGTAGAATTGTGGTTTTGTGGGGGAAATGGACAGCTATTTGATGTCATTTCCATAGAGAACTTTTCCATGAGCAAACTTTTTCTCTCAGTGCTGAGCTTCAACAGAGAGAAGCTTCTAAAAATATATTTTAATTTTCTTTCCATCGTTGGTCTTTACATCCCCCACATTCCCTTAGTACACCCCGTTCCCTCTGTCCGTCAGCAATCGAATTACAAAGAATAAAAAAGAGGAAAAAAACAGCTCAACACAATTAACGGCCATATCCAAAAAGTTTGATAGAACATGCTGTGCTCCACATCTGCGGTCCCTCACCCCTCTGTTGTCATTTTTTCCCCCTTATACCCTATTGCAGTTGTATTTGTTGCTTCTCCATTGATACTTACTTTACTTTGTAAACTCAGTTCATCCAAGTCCTTGCTTCTGTGTCTGTACTCATCATAGAGCCCATTAAGATTCCATTATATCCATACAGTACAGCTGCTTTCCCTATCACCTAGTTATGGTGCATCCAGTACTTTGCTGCCACAAAAATCGACCCTGTAAATATTTTGGAGTTTATAGGGCCATTTCTTATAGTTTGTGTCAGTGACCTCTGATAAATATATACATATGCATGGAATCTCTGGGTCAAAGAGCATGGACAGTCAGTTTCTTCAGGTAATTCCAAATTACCCTCCAGCTCTACCAATGGCACATTAGTGTGCCTGCGTGCTTTGGTCATCTGTAATAATTGACTGCAAAGAGAAACCTCCAATTTAGTTTGATTTGCATTTCCTTTTTTTGTGGCCATCTGGAGAACTCTTTTTATGTGGATATTTGTAGTGTGTTATTATTCTTTTGACCACTTATCTATTGGTGTATGGCTTTGGTCTTAGGTGATTTGATGGTCATCTTCACCTCCTACTTGTTATTATAGTTGTGTGTGTGTGTGTGTGTGTGTGTGTGTGTGTGTGTGTGGCAATTGAGATTGTGACTTGTCCTGGATCACACAGCTAGTATCAAGTGTCTGAGGCTGGACTTGAATTCAGGTCCTCCTGATTCCAGAGCCCCTTAACCATAACTTTGTAAGCCCTATCTACAACCTTGAACATTGTATGCAGCACGGTATGCCCTGTAAAGGGGAGACTAATGAATGAAATGCTTTCCTGTTTTTTTGAGCCTCTGGGCTGCTTACAGTGTTACTTCTGGGAGGCTGGAGCAGGGCGATGTCATTCATAGATGGGAGGAAGGGCTCCTGCAGGCATAGTCCCAGAGGAGGTTACATGGGTTCCCTTGGAAGGATTGAGCAGGGAGATGGCCATTGTAACTGTGCAGGTGGGGAAGCATGGAGCATATATGGAGGGGATGGTCATTTTTGTCAGGGTAGAATGTGTAGGGGAGAGGGATAGAAGATAAGGTTGGAAAAGCAGGAAAATATAAGTGGGCCTTAAGTGCCTGGAAGAAAAGGATCAATAAACTCAACATTTTGACTTTGTACTCTAGCACCTAATGAAGTGCTTCACACTTAAGCAATTAATAGTAAGTGTTGTTGGATGAAAGATAATTACTAAATTCAGATAATGCTTCCATTTATTAATAGCTGGATATGATGTTGAGACAGAGTCAGGACTCTGAATTCAAATCCAGCTTCAGACACTTGAATAGCTGCATGCCCCTGGGCAAGTCACTCTTCCTGCCTCAGTTTCCTCATTTGTAAGATGGGGATAATAATATCCACCCCTCAATGTTGTTGTGAGGATCAAATGAGGTAATATTTGCAAAGCATACCTATGCGAGGCTTCTGTGTTCTTTACATCACCCACTCTCACTCTAAAAGTCATCAAGATTACAGGTTATTCTGTTTCCTGGCTCCAGAATTAGGATAGAAAGTAGGTGAAGATTAGAAGGAAGCAGATTTGGCTCAAGATGGAATAGACTGGCTTGATCCCTACCCTGAGCAATCTTAGAGAGGATTGGATGACCACTTGTCAAGAATATTATAGAGTAGTCATTTGCCAGATGAGAGTTAAATCAGCTCAATCTCTCAGAATCTTTTCTGTGCCAGGATGAGTTTGGACTGTCTCAACCTGATTCACTGAGAAAACAAGGCTTTTTCTGGCAGGTCATCAAGACCCTTTCTGGCAGGTCATCTTGACCCTGGATCCAGGCACAGCAGACTTCCCAAGACTGTCCTAATGTGCTCCATCTGTCTCAGAGTCTCTGACCACAGATTCCTTTAACTAATCTCTTTCCCCTGCTCATCAAGCCCAATTTAATATTAACTGGGCCTTCTTTTTTTGTCCTTGAGTAATAATATGTTTCTGTCTTTGTAATTATATATTTCTGTTTTTGTTTTTCTTCACATTATGGAATTTTAGAAGTGATCTAGTCTAGACAACCAAAAAAATGCATTTTTAAAAGTTGTATTACATTAATTTCTGAATATATCCCTTCCCCTCCATTTTCCCTATCTAGCACATCTTCTTTTGTAACAAAGATTATAAAAGAAAATGGAGGAAAAGGCAGTTTAGCAAAACCAATAAAAAAACATGAAGTGTATCTACAGTATTTACAGTATTCTATACCTGTTATGTCTTACCTCTACTAAAAAAGGCAGAGAGCATCTCATCTTTTCTTCATTACCAAACCCTATCATTTCAATTCAACAGAATTGAAATTTGTTTTTCAATTCTTTCCATTTATAAGCCTATAGGGATTGAATATAGTGTTTCTTGGTTCTGCTACAGAATTCACTCTGTAATCAATGCAAATCACTCTCCTCATGTTTCTGAATTCTTCATGACCATTATTTCTTTTTTTTTTTTATTTAATTTTATTTAATAATAACTTTGTATTGACAGAATCCATGCCAGGATAATTTTTACACAGCATTATCCCTTGCAATCACTTATGTTTCGTTTTTTCCCCTCCCCCCCCCCCCCCAAGATGGCAAGCAGTCCTATATATGTTAAATATGTTGCAGTATATCCTAGATACAATACATATTTGCAGAACCGAACAGTTCTCCCGCTGCACAGGGAGAATTGGATTCAGAAGGTAAAAGTAACTCGGGAAGAAAATCAAAAATCAAATAGTTCACATTCATTTCCCAGTATTCCTTCTTTGGGTGTAGCTGTTTCTGTCCATCATTTATCCAATGAAACTCAGTTAAGTCTCTTTGTCAGAGAAATCCACTTCCATCAGAATACATCCTCATACAATATCGTTGTCGAAGTGTATAATGATCTCCTGGTTCTGCTCATCTCACTTAGCATCAGTCCATGTAGGCATGACCATTATTTCTTAAAGCACAGAAGCATCCCCATTATATTGAGGTATAACAATGTTGTTTAGCCATTCTCCTTAGGGGAATTCTATGGGCCCTAAGAATTGTGGCCAATTCTTTGCTACCACAAAAAAAACAAAACAAAAAAAAAACCAAAAAACTACTGTTCTGCATGTTTTGATATCGATGAGACCTTCCTTTTTTTATCATCCACCTTTTTGGGTTTTGCTCACCAGTTGATCAGAGGGTATGGACGAATTAATTACTTTCTTCATGTGATACTCCATGTTGATTCTCTCAATGATTGGAATAGTCACAGCTCTCAATCAACAATGCATTAGTGGTTTGTCTTTCCTCAGCTTCTTTAACAACAACTTGACTCGTTTGTCATTTTTGTCAGTTTGCTTATACTAGCTGCATTGATTTTGTTCATGTTAAAAATTTTTATACTCATGTAATCACAACCAAGTATTTGAATGTTTTCTAATTTCCTATATCCCTTTTTTAGTTAAAAAAAAAAAAGAATGCTACATCTAGACAGTCATCTGCTTCTTATTCCATTCTTCTAATTTGTTTATATTCAGTTTATATGCATATATAGGTAGGTAGGCAGATAGGTGGATGTATTGGAATAAATGTAACTTTTGTCTAACTAATTGCTTTTTAGTTTTTCCAGTATTTCTAGTCAAATAGGGAATTCATCCCCAGGTAGTCAGGTTTATCTTATTCTAGGTTATTTGATTGAATTGAATTGTTTTTTAAGTCTTTCTTGGGTTTCTTTTTTCCTACTTGAATCTTTAAAAATTAGCATTAACACAGTGATTGGCACACAGCAGGCACTTAACTAACATATGTTGGATTAGGATGCTTTATTCCACTTATCTCCTTTTCTGTTTTTCAGTTAGTACTAAAGAGTTTTAAGGAATATCACTTTATAATTTAAAGTTTGGAACTAATATACAGCCTTGATTTCCATTTTTTTTGGTCATTATTTTCCTTGGTATATTAAACTTTTGTTCCTCCATATGAAATTTTAAGTTATTTTGTCTGGTTACAAAACTCTCTTTGTAGTTATGCATATAAATACATATGTATTTATTTACAAGTTTATAAATAATTTTAGATGGTATTATAATTTTAATTACATTGACAAAATCAACCATGAGTGGTGAATGCTCCTTCAATTATTTGTCATTTGTGATTTTTGTAAATAGTATCTTATAATTGTATCTGCATTGAGCTTGAGTCTGTCTAGATGTTTTTTGCACTTCATTCTTTTGAATGAGATTTGTTTTTTATGATTTCTTCCTGCATTTCTTTTTTTACTGCTATATAGAAATGCTCACAGCTCCTGTCAATTTTTTATTTTGTTGCCAATTTTCTGAAACTATTCGTTGTCTTTGTTTCTTTTCTGATACTCTGAAGTTTTTTAGATAAGCCATCATTTTATCTACACCTAACCCCTTCACTTTATTTTTTTATTTAACCAAAAATTTATTTTCTCTCTTTAAACTTTCCCACCTTCATGGAGGGAAAAAGGGGAAAAAAATCAACCTCTTGCAACAAATGTCAAATATGCATTGTAAAATCAAACAAATTTCTGTACTGTCTAGGTTCAAAAAGTCTTATTTCATTATTCATATTGAATCCCTCATCTCTCTGTCAGAGAGAAGAGTGGTATACCTCCCATGAAGTGATGGGAGGCAGGCAATAATAGTAATGATATCTAATAAACAGTGACTACCTTTAAAACCTTTTTATGATGTGTAGAAGAGATCAAAGGGAAGCAGAGACAAACAGAGAAGTTTTAAAAGTGGGTAAAATTTAGTAAATATTTTTTTAAAAAGCAACTTATTCTTTCATATAAAGTCCTTTTTGTATTTTGCTGTGTGTATAGAAATGCTGCTTCATATTATTATTAAAGTGCAGAATGAAAAGGTGTTTTAAAAGAATATAAGTGCCTTATGCATAAAAATTATTTTATTTGGTATACTCGAAGCCCCAGAATCTGGCACACAATAGATACTTAATAAATGCTTGTTGATTATTATGGAATAGAGAACTCATGAAGAAACCCTTCGACCAATACAGAGCAGCAGCTATTCTGCAGTTTACATAGCTCACTGCTTGTGTCATCGAGAAGTTATATGACTTGCCTAGGATAGATAATGCAGCCAATATTTGAGCCATAGAACTTGAATTTCAGTCTTTCTGACTCAGAGGCTAGTTCCTATTTACTTTACCATGTTCTTTTTCCTTGGACAATCATGGCCTTCAAAATTTCCAGCATAACAGTGACATCAAATTATATAATCAAGAGATGACATTTCAATAAAGTTCTACCACAATTCAAATTTGAAATGCAAAGTTTATTTTTAAAAAATCTTGTTTTCTATATGAGGAACAGTTTTATTTTTAGCATAAATAGATTTTCCTCTGCAAATGTCAGTAAGACAGTACTTATTATAATTTAGATTAGAGTTGAGGTGTAGAAATTATTTATAAATAAGGATTGGAAGTTAAGTAATATAAGACTTTGCAAATTCCATTGGTTTGCATGAAGAACCAAGACCAATTGTACTGTGTGAACAGGATATTTTTTCCATTGATTGTACCCATTAAGAGAAACTTTTACAATGTCTGTACGTGTCTTTAATACCTGATATGTCTTATATTTTCTCACAGCCACCAGTGACTAAAAGTCTAGTAACCAACTGTAAACCAGTAACTGATAAAATCCATAAAGCATATAAAGACAAAAACAAATATAGGTATGTAATTTATGTGATGGTGGTTTTGAGCTTAAGCATGATGGGGCCAATTATTTTTCATTCTTTTTCAAGTATTCTCTTTTTCACTAAACATTTTTATTAAAAATTTTCTAAGATTATGCACTTATTGATTTTAATTTTAGCTAAGTTATTATATTTATATTAAATCTGTAAATTTTTTTCTCCCTTTCATTATGTCTTGGTAATAATTAGGTTTGAAATCATGGGAGAAGAGGAAATTGCTTTCAAAATGATTCGCACCAATGTTTCTCATGTGGTTGGCCAATTAGATGACATAAGAAAAAATCCCAGGTACTTATTTCTTATTTTGCACATTGAAATTTAAATGGTCTCTCTCTCTCTTTTTTTTTTTTTTTTTTTTTTAGCAAAAACTAATTTAGCATGAACTCAATAACTAATAATTCAAAAAACTAAACCTTCAAATAAAATTTAAAAAATGATCATTTTGTCCTGGTTGTTTGTAGTTGGTTTTAAAACATGGCTACTAATATTATAAAATTTCATGTCAAGTTATTTGGCCTTTCCTTCAGTCAATATATAATGTATAATATATCTTTTTTTTCTATAACACCTTAAAATGGTTGTGAATGGTTTTATATAGATAGAACTTAACTCTTCTAATTTGTATTTTAGACTAATGTTCATTTGTATTTTAAAATGTTTTAAAGACAGGTAATAACATCAAGAAGAACCTAAAAATTATTTTTTTAGGTTGTACATGTACAATCATTTTAAACATATTTCCGTATTAGTCATTATGTGAAAGAAAAATTAGAACAAAAGAGAAAAAACATGAGGAAAAAAACACACACAAAAAAAGGTGAAAATACTATACTTCAATCCACATTCAATCTCCCTAGTTCTCTCTGAATATGGATGACATTTTCTATCCCACGTCTTTTGGAATTGTCTTAGATCACTGTGTTGCAGAGAAGAGACTTAAGTCTATCATAGTTGATCATCACATCATCTTGCTTACAATATTTTCCTGGAAACCTATAAAGTGTTGCTTAAGCATTATGAAGTGTTAGATGAAAAAATAGACTTTTGGGACAGAATCTACATAGCTATAAATTGCTACTGACATAAAATTAGGAGCTTCAGAAAAGAAAGGCAGTATGTACAAAAGGTAAAAGGTAAAAAGTATATAAAAGGTAAAAATCAAGGAGGAGGGTATTTAGATTTCTGGAGCAAGGATTAAGATACTGGAATCAATCATTTATTATGTGCATACCACATGGCAGACATGGTGCTCGGTATTAGAGACAGCATGAATGAAACAGTCCCTACTCACAGAGAGCTTACTTCTAATGGGGAATTGATGTTGGAAGGTCAAGAATACATCCACAAATATACTGAATAAGTAAATAAATATGGTATTTAAGTGGTTAGGGAAGGAAGGCACCAGTGGTTTAGGGGATCAGGAAGGCTTCATGTAAAAGATAGAATTTGGGCTTCATAGAACTTGGAATCAAGGAAAGAGTCTGTGAAATTGAGTTGGGTAGGAAGTAGATTCTAGGCAGGGGGCCTTCCATGCAAAAGCGTGGAAATGGGAGAAAACAGAGAATGCCAGGAGTGAGTCCAGAAAGATAGTTTGGGGCCAGGTTGTAAAGGGCTCATTCCTTTGTTCCACAAACAATTCTGGCCTCCAGTTAAGTCATTTTGACAGTAATATAAATGATATGCAATACTAATTCACAGTTCACAATACCAGAAGAAAATAGTCATAGTCAAGCATACACCAAAACAAATAAAATAAACCTCAAGAATGCATCGTATTAATAAGTATCCCCTTAGAACTGAATCCACTGTGTATTCTGACTCTCAAGTCAGAAAATTCTCTTTGAATAAATATCGAAGAAAAGAGCAAAGTTCAATTCACTTCATAATTCTTTTAGACCTTTGAGCAATTCAGATACCTAAGAAGTGAAACATATGTTTAGAATACATTTAGAATACTGAGTTAACCAGTCCTGTGCTCAAAAATTGTGTAAGTCCTGGAAAAAAGTATTGTCCTCAATTTTTAAACCTTTTGTTTTAATCTGTGGTAAATTAATAGGTATGAACAGAAGCCACAATCCTATATTTTGTTTGTCTGTTTATTCTACCTCCCTTAAATTCCAAAATCAAGTTAAATTGGCAAGCAGGAACTGCCTACCTTTGCTTAAGATTAGTATAATTTAAAATGAATAGTCATAGTACTCTAGATACAATCTGTAAAAGTTCTGGAATAGTATTGAACTCTTATAGTTTGATAGGTATAGGGATGGAGAGGCTTAAACTGTATTTGGAATATATCTATTTATGTCTTTTAGATATAGGTTTGATTAATGTTCTTTACCTATGACTCATTTTGAATAATTAAAAAAGGTTTCAGAAGTGAAGCATTAAAATGCAATTTGGGGACAGAGGAAGAAAAACTGTGAGAAAGAAACAACAAAGACGACCAGTATATCTTGGAAAATATTCAGGAAGAGGCCAAATAGTAATCCTTTTGGCCTCAGATAAAAATGCTCCAAATGCACAAAATACGGGTCGTAAAGAAAATGAATTAGAAATCTTCCTTCAAAGTGGTATATTCTACCTCTTGGGTTCCTTGTAACTTGGTAAGATGGAATTCTTGTTTAGAATACGGACAAGAAAGAATATACTTTTAAAAAAAAAGAAGTAATTTGATAGAGGGGCCAGCATCATCACTGTGTTATTATAGGTTCAAAAATGTCACCTATGAGAAAATGCAAGAACAAAGATGGAGGGAGTAGGGGTGGGTAATCATGGACCATACCCGGAACTTTTGGATTAGGGCTAATAGGAGGCCAGGCCAGGTGGGAATATATTAAAGACCACCTGGTCAAAAGGAGAAAAGGATGATGGATTTGGGGAACTTCACGAATCTGGCATGGAGGCATGATATCAGTCAGTCAGTAACATTTATTAAGCACCTGCTATATTCCAGGCACTGTGCTAAGTGCTGGGAATGGAAAGGCAGGCAAAAGACAGTCTGTCCTCTAGAAACTCACAGTCTGATTGGGGGGAGGGAGGGGGTGCAAGTGCATAACATACACAAACCAGCTTTACACTAGATAAATTGGAGATAAATCAACAGAGGGAAGATACTAGATTTTTCGAGGGGTCAGGAAAGGTATCCTGTAGGTGAGATATTAGTTGAGACCAAGTAGAGTTGGGAGAGGAGAGCTTTCTGAGCATGGCAGGCAGTATTTGTTGATAGACTATTTTGTTTAAGGACTAGAAAAGGCTGGTGTTTCTGGATCACAAAGTAAATCAGAGAGGGATATAAGTTGAAAGAAGAATGGAAAGGTAAGAGGGTGGGACAAGTTATAAAGGACTTTGAATTTCAAAGAATTTTCTGTTTAATTCTGCAAGTTCTAGGGAATAGGATAGGTTTTCGAGGGGAGGGAGCTGACATAGAGCTGCAATTCCTTACCCAGATATTTCCTTGAGTGTTAGTTCTTTTAAAAAGAGAACACTTGGAAATTCTTAACTTGCCTTATTGAATCATTTTATTCATCAAAAGAGAGAAACAATCCACACTTGATTCCAACTAGGTCAAAACACTGAGAATGTTGGGAGAAAGTAGCCCCTTTTATAGTTTGTGTTGGTACAGGGATGGACAGGCTTAAACTGATATCTGCCCTTTATTTGGAATACAGATTTCAAAGAGTTTGAACAAGGAACAAGTATAGTCCCTGGCTGAAAATTATGTGGGGAGGAAATTAGCCCCAAAGAGAGTATGTGACAACACTCAGATTTCCATTGAGTAACTTAAAGAAAAAACCGATTAAAAGATAATGTTGTGTATCACATTTAAGTCACTGACTAATATAGTTTTTTTTTTTTTTAAAGTACAGGAAATGGAAGTAAAATTAAGTAATTGATGGCTACAAAGTGGTAATGTAGTTCTCTTAAAAGAACGTCAACAGTGTCAAAGTTTAGCTAGTGAACACTGCTAAGGACTACCAGACAGGCTTTTTTTTTTTTAATAGTTATTTTTGGAGGAAAGGAATGAGTGGGACAAATAAACATTGAGGTGAAGGGAAGGCAGAACTACTGAAATCTTTTTTTGGTTTTTTGAATATTTATTCATTGTAATTTTCCCTCTTCTAATGTGGCAAGCAGGCTGTATTCTTGGAAAAGGTATCATGTCTGTCATGTAGCAATATAATAATGTAGAAGTTTTTGGTGACTAATAAGGCATATTGTAGAAACCTAGTTCAGTGTTATTATTATCAGTTGTTGAATTCTCAAAGACAGTTTGTTTTCATTTCCCCTATATTGGTAATCTAGATTTTCTAAAACTTCGTAAGAGCTAGGAAATGATATTTTTGTTTTCTGTATCAGGCTCCTTTACCATGCATCAGGCTAATATCGGGGTCAAGGGTCTTCTCCTTTTCCCATTGAGAGGATATGTTGCAGCTACGAGATAGCAGACTTTTTCATATGGCCTCCCAGTTCAACAACCACAGGTTTATTCTGATGCAGGCTAGTTAACTGATGTCAGGTGCTCTTGGCCAGGCCAAGCCCAGGTCAAGTTCCATTTACTGAGGCTTGAGATTGAGATCCAATGATGTTCTCAAGGCCAATAAATTGAAACAAAAATTCTTTTTCCTTTAGTGAAAGAATTAAAGAGAATATAATTACTTTTTTAAAATGCTGCTGTCTTCTACTTCCACATTATCAGGGTAACAATGGTTGGTCAAATTGGTGTCCTACAGGGCAATGGGGAAGGAATACCATCATCGGTGCCTTAGGGTAGACTTTTTATATTGCTTTCACCCCAGACCAACTAAAGATTGGGAAACCATTTTAACTTACATAAAATAAATGCTGTTTTTTCTTATAGCCCCTACCAAATTGTAAAAGATTGAGGTGTGTTCTGATTGATAAATTGTGTCTGTGATCTGAGAACTGGCTTTATTAAGAAGACTTAGGAAGGATTATCACCCTGTTTGATACAGCTATTCTTAAAGAGTATGTATTAAATTCTAGACAAAATGGGAACAGTATCAGTGGAACTGGTACCCTTTTTGATGACATTGCTTCTCTGTAGAATCTATTTTTTTTTCAATTTTCAATACTTTTTTACTTTTCCAAATAACATGTAAAGATAGTTTTCAACATTCATTTTTGTAAGACTTTGTATTCCAGAACTTTTCTTTTTCCTTCCCTTTCTTCCGCCCTCCTCAAGGCAGCAAACAATCTGATATAGATTATGTGCAGTTCTTTTAAACATATTTTCACATTTGTCATGTTGTACAAGAAAAATTAAACCAAAAAGGGGGACAAAAACACAAGAAAGAAGAAAACAAACAAACAAACAAAATTAAACAACTATGCTTCGATCCATATTTAGTCTCCATTGCTCTCTCTGGATGCAGATGGCATTTTCCATCCCAAGTCTATTGGAATTATATCCAATCTTTTGCATAGATTATTTATAAGGAAGAGATTCACAAGCGATTACTTTCATTCTTTTGCAGGGATTCTCATTAATTTCAGAATGTAATAGATTGAGTCTTTTCTTCAAATTTTGAAGATATAACATAGAAATAACAGATGCTTGTTCTTTCAGAAAATTTGTCTGCCTGAATGACAATATTGATCACAATCATAAAGATGCACAGACAGTAAAAGCAGTGCTAAGAGATTTTTATGAGTCCATGTTTCCCCAGCCATCCCAGTTTGAGCTACCACGAGAATATCGGAATCGTTTCCTTCATATGCATGAGCTCCAGGAATGGTAAGTTCTTTTGTCCTGTCATGACCATACAGTTGATCATAGTAATCACAGAGCATATATTATTTCTCAGAATATTCATTTATAATATTTAAGTAAGTGCTCATACAAAATAAAGACATCTTAATATCATAAAAAGCAAGGAGCTTCAGAAAAGAAAGGCAATTATAGATGGCAAAAAACCAAGAAAAACATTTAACTTTCTGGATCTGGGATTAAAATACAGAAAGAGAATACACTAGAAATTTCCCAATTATCTAAGAATATAAAGCCTACTCTCTCTGATAATATTTGATATAATTTTAGAAATGCTAGCAATAGAACTAAGATAAAAGATAGAATTTCAAGATATAAAGATGGGCAAAGAGGAGATAAAACTATCCCTTTATGTTGATGATAAGATTTTTTTCCCCACTATCTCCCTCTCCCACCCCACCCCCCAAATTTATTTATTTATTTTTTGGGCACACATTGCTTTATGAATCCTGTTGGGAAGAGAAAAATCAGGACAAAAGGGAAAAATCATAGGAGAGGAGGAAAAAAAAAAGAAGTGAACATAGCATGCATTGATTTATATTCAATCTTCATAGTTCTTTTTCTGGATGCAGATGTTGTTTTCTATCCAAAGTTTATTGGAATTGCTTTGGAGGGATGGTTTATTTGTAAAATTTTAATGAGGAATCATTCCACCAAAGCCTACTCAATATTTAGATTCAGTTACAGAATGTTTCTTAAAGAAATAAAAACAAAATTTAAAAAATACTCATTAATTTAGCCTTGGAACACATTTATAGATCACCTATCATATGTATTCCAGATGCCCTGCAGGAAAAAAGTATAAAGTATATCTTCAGGGATGGTAGGTTGTTGTAAGAGTGAGAGTCAGTCCTTAAAAGTGTTATCAAGGTGGCATAGCATAAGTGCTTACATAGTTTAATGGCAAAAATTCTGGACTAGGTTCTGCAACCAACTTACTCTGCCCTTGGGAGAAACTCCAGCCTCTTGAACTCAGTCTCCTCATCTGTAAAGTAAGGGGAGTAGATGAGTGAATCTTTAAGTTTGCTTATAACTTTCAAGAGTTGTTTGAGCTGAAAGAAAGATGGGGAACTATGTCAGTAAGGATGTTAAGATGGAAATGAGAAAAGTTTTTCAGGATAGGAAGAGAGAGACAGAGACACACAAAGACAGAGACAGACTGCCCGAGAGAGACACACAGTGTGTATGTGTGTGTGGGGTGGGGGTGGGGGAACATGTGCGTGCCCATGTGTGAGCATTTGGGCACATGCACACATGGACAATAGATGGATAAAATGGATGGACAGATAGCCAGATTCAAGCCATTGGATAGTAGTGGAAGATGAGGTTTTAAAAAAGTAAACTGGGGCCTGATTGTGGAGGACTTGGGATGCTAACCTAAACAATTTAGACTTTATCCCATTTACAAATGAAATACTATACATAAAGAAAGTACTTTTGTAAACCTTCAAATGTTCTATAACTGTTAGCAATTACTATACTTTGGGGCATTGTTCAGATTGGTTCATGGGCAGTGAATTAATACTTCAAAAATGTTATTTTAGGAAGATTAATGTAGTCAGTTGCTTTTGCAAGATGGATTAAAGGGAAAAGACAAGAGACCAAAAGTTGTTGAATTAATCCAAATATGAGATGATCAAGGCTTAAACTAAGGCAGTGGAAAAGGCAGGAATGGATGAGAGTGAAGAGAATTGATGGGCTTTTGAGACGTGAGAAAAAAGGAAAGATAAAAAATGATTTCGAGTCTTAGCGACAGAAATGAGGAATGTTGAGTATGGAAAGTAAGCCCAGACAAGCAGAATCATTTTGAAAAGAATGTATTGCAATTCCAATGCAAAAATCCAATGCATTTATTATAAATACATGCAGTATGAAATCGGGAGTCATAGTTTCACGTGCACTGTCCTTTGTGGTCTCCCTTGTATGTGGAAATGCTCATTCTGAGTGCATGTTAAGTTCAGAATAAGATAAATGAGGAGGGCATTTGGGAAGCAGATTTGGGAGAGAAAATGATAAGTTTGAGTTTAGGTTAGTGCTATGGACAGTCATCTGCACAGAGGTGATGGGGAAGCTGAGAGCATCAGTCAGTGAGTTCTTCAGAGGATGGGTGAATTTAAAGAGAGAAACCGAAGACCAAGGGAGTGACCTTGGACCAGGAAAGGAGAAAGTGGAATCAGCAAATATGGACTTCACAAGATAACTAGAAGAGAAAATTCCAGAGGAAGGGGAGGGGTACACTGGTCCCCCTCCTCCATGCCACATTTATGGCTTGTCAGTGACATTCTAAAGGAGTATGTTATCAACATCCAGATATTTCCTTCTTAATAGAAGAGGAAGCTGTTTGTAGGTCATAGTGCTCCCTCCTTCACTCCCTCCTTTCCTTCCTTCTTGAAATTTCAAGAATTGGCTTAAGAGCATTTTTGCTTCTCCTTCATTCAGAGAAGGAAAACTATGAGATATTTTCCAGCCTTCCTCTCCAGGAAACTGCTGTTAACTGTTGGTATGCTTTCCATTTAGAGACGTGCTTGCCATCTAGGAAAAACATGATTAAAGCATGAGAGGAGACATGATTAATTGGTATATTGGTTAAAATAAAGAGACAAGTTTCATAGAAAAACTTATTGAGAGCAGACTTGAGAGTTTCATATACTTTTAAGTTTTTCCTTTGAGTGATTTCTTTCGCAAAAGGAAAATAATAGTATTTAACATGGGGGAGGGAGGAGAATTAATGCTTGCTTTGTGAAATTGTCTTTAAATTTTGAAGAAAATACCTTCAAAGACAGTGCAAATAATGATTTTGATTTTGAAGTCATTATTTTATAGTGGTAACATTGTCTGGTGAATAATAATAGTTTAGGACTTATAGCATGATAGCATAAGGACTTAGCATCAAGAAAATCTAAATGTAGATCATACCTCTGATACTCTGTGTCCCTAGACAAGACATTTCCCTTCTGCACACCTCAAGCTACTCCCAGGACTGTTCAGAGAAGTTAATGACAGATTACTGCCTGCATGAGTAGAGGGATTTTTCCTACCAGAACTTCCCTACACTATTGAAACCACATATCCTTTCCATATTTATTTATTCTATTTAAAGAATGATAATGGACCACAATCTAAATATAGGTAGGGATAAGCATATGTGAAAGTACATACTTTTTTTTTTCTTTCTCTTTGCAGGAGGGCATATAGAGATAAATTAAAATTTTGGACCCATTGTGTACTTGTAACATTGATCATGTTTACTGTATTCTCATTTTTTGCTGAGCAGGTAAGGTTTGTGAGCTTTAGCTAAATACCAGACCCTATTTGTTAATATGCTAACATCTGATAATTTGAAGAAAGTTATATAAATTTATAATCTATAATGTCCTAAAACTTTTAACAACATTTAGATATGTGATATCCAGATATATATCATCAAACAGTGTACTCCTTTAACTTTATTATTCTCAAAACTTATTGCTGTAATATTTTTGACCTGAAGATTCAACAGGTGACCTTTGGTGACTCAAGCTGTAACTTATTAACATTCTCAAAGAGGGATATTTGAATATCTGTTCAAATATCCTAATGTAATATTCAAATTTAATCCTAAGAGATACTTGATTATTTTTCTTCACTGTTTCAATAGCTCCATTTCTATCACTAGTTTTTATGTCATCTGATGCCAATACATTTTGTAAGACACATTTTTGTATGTAATGCTAGATATGTACACACTCTTTATGTGCATGCCTGTATAAATAATCTAAATTGATTATTATTCCTTCACTGGAATAAGTTTACAATACAATAAGTTTATATTATAATAAATTTTCCAAATCTTTTAACCAGATGACCATCTCGTGCATTTTTAGACATAGAAACAGTATATTTCTTAGATAAATATGATGTTAGTCTTTTACTTTTATCTAATTGTCAGCCATCTCTTTATAAAAGTATGTACTTTTTAACACGGCTGTGTATGGGCTTAAAGGAATGATGCTTCATGGATAAATTTTATTAAATTAAAATACTAGTCCAAACTTCTTATTCCCATACGGATTTGCAGTAGGCTTTTTAACATTCTACATGCTGAAGACTATTTTCTCAGGGTTGGCAAGATTGAAAATATACATAGCAGGTTGATTTACTGAGTTTGATTGATGCTGCCATGCATGTTGTTGTTTACTGTATTTTAAATCCTATTATGGACAAGAACGAGTCATATTCTGCCTTTCTTCCACTATTTAGCTAATTGCTCTCAAACGGAAGATTTTTCCCAGAAGGAGGATCCACAAAGAAGTTGGTAACGAACGTATCGGGGTATAAGAGGTGACACAAGAGCCGCCGTCGTGTTCACTCGATGAGAAGAGTTTCTTTGTAATGTGATGTGATGCATCAAGGTCCAGGCCTGACAAATGAAGAGTAACATCCCGGAAGATGACAAACTGTGGACACAAAGTGGAGACGCAGACCAGCCAAGTTGTTTAATGGACACACTGAGAGATACTGGTTGTGTTGGGCGACCCTCTGCTGGAATTTCACTTTGGAAGCATTAGCTCATGGACATGTTATCCTTTTTATAAAAAGGGTTACTGAAAGAGAGACAGCTGCCTTTATCGCAGTGCACGTTGCCAAGTCAATTTAATATCGGAATCCCAGGCCAAGGAGCAAGTAGTTACTAAGTGGCTGCCCCCAGCCTTGGTATTCCAAAGCATTCTGCTGTTCTTTTGCTGGGATGCTTTTTTCATTTTCCGTTTTAAAATAAGTAACAACCAAATTAACTCTTTTAGGTGTTCTTGTGTCTGAACTGTGATGCTGAAACCTATTGGTGAATGTATTTTTTAAACACAGTCTCATATTGGTAGGATCAAAAAAAAAAAACGTTTGGATTTGAAGAAAGTTAGTGTGATTTGGCCTTGGAAGATCCTCAGCAACTGACATCTGAAATCCGTTGGCCTGCACCCCCTGGGAATGCAAGGATTGGGTTTGGAGGCCTTTGCCCAAAGGGCTATTGACCAAGCCTGCTGGTGTTGTGGAAACAGTGTAAAACCCACAAACAAAAGTGCCTCACTGTAGAAATTAGTGATACTGTCCTTTAACACAGTAGCAGGTAGTACCAAGGGCCACATATTGAGCATCTTTCTAAGTTTGGGCATGCTCTCACACAGCATCATGTTATGACCTCGATAGAGCTATAGAAGACTTGGGGAGGAAAAGCTTTTCAAGTTGACATTTCTGACATGTACTTTAAATCACAGTCACAGCAGTATTCTTTCAAAAATACTAATCATTTTGTAATAATTGTATAATTTGGAATGTACAGAATATGTTTGTGCTATCACTGTGTGGTTAAAAGGCTCACTTGAAAAAAAGTCACTTGTCTGATGCTTTTCGCCCTTACATTTTAAACAGAAACTTTATAAAGTTTTTCTAAACTAGTTCATTGTCACTGAATATTCAGCACTATTTAAACAAATGTATTTATCAAAAGGAGAGAAGATGCTCATGAGGAGTGGGAGGAGAGATCGTTCTGTTCTAGAAGAGAAATGCTAGTCAAGATTTCTGGGGAAAGAATAGTTTTCATTTACATGCTTTTACATAAATACTTACAGGTTTTCTGCCAGTTAGCAAGTATTTATGTATATATGTGTAATAAAAAAAAAATCAAAAACACGCACATACATTTTAGATTCTAACTTCTGTTTTAGACTTAATACTTATTTAACATTCATTGTTTTTCTCCCTCCTTTCAGTCCTCCCATAACATCTTCCACACCCCTATTCAGAAGGCAAGCAATAGGATAGCCATTATGTGTGCGAAGTCATGCCAAACATATTGCCATATTAGCCATGTCAACAAGTGTATCTTAAGTATATCTACTGTTCTCCAGGTATTGTACTGGGCTCTGGAAATACAAGCACAATGAAATATCCCTAGTGGCAAGAGGTTTGATAATATCCTAATTTAAGTAACTTAGCACATACATTAAAAACTCCCATTTTACAGATTTGGAAGCCAACCTTTAACTTTTGCTCAAGTTTATACATCTGATAAATAGAAGAACTAGTATTTGAACTCTAGTTGCTGTAACTTAATGTTCTTTCAGCTCTAGGAGCCTCTCTAGTTTATGCATAAATAGAGGCATAGTAGAAATTTGATATAATGGTTAATAATAAATTATAATCATTTGTGTTGGAAAATGCTGTGGGAGAAGAAGTCTGACTCAGGAATAGAGGTCTGAACTAGAAATTATCAGCATTTTCTTTTACTTTTGTAGATAGTTGGGAGGAGAGGAGCTTGAGAGTATTTTGGTTTGGTTTTCTACCACACCATTCTCAGTATCCCCCATAACTCCCTAGACTTTTGGGTTTTAAAACTAGAAGCTCTTCTTGTAGATATACTTGCTTGGTTCTTTACTGAATTTGCATATCAAGATAAATATGTGGATTCAAAATTCATAATAATTGAAACAGAACTGAATGGGTTTTACTTTGTACCCAATTGTATTTAAAGAAAGGTTCAACTGAACTGATTACTGTTTGATCAAGATTGCAAGGAAACTAAATCTCTACATCAAAGCACTTTGAAAATACTGATTCTCAAGAAGCTTTACTCAGTAGCACTTGACTAGTTTAGTTATAAATGTTCAAATGGCATTTTTTTTTAACATTTATAGTTTAAACATTCCACTAACTCAGATCCCCAGAAACTTGAAATCATCAAAAGAAATTTTACTCCCCAATATATGAAACTACAGTGTAGATTATGTCCCTCATGTTTGAAAACAGTATTTCTGACTCTTATCAAGATGTATTCCTAAAAGATCATTTAGTCCTTGTTCTCTGCTATACCCTTTCCACGTTAAAGGTTGATTTGATGCTTGTTGAAATAGAGCCATCCTATGTATTTAAATTCCTCTGTGCCAGATGGAGGCATAATCTGGGGCAATTCCCTGCCATTTGCCAGTAATGCTGACAAAGACTATCTCTATAGTCTCAAATCAGGATTCATTTTCCTGCCCTTGGTTGCTTGTGGCAGCTTGATTAGGCACCTATTGCAAAAAGTATTATTTCTATGTTTCTCTCTTGGCTACCTTGTGAAGCCATCTATGACGTTCCAGCCTGGTCCTAAATCCCAGTCCTAGGATCATAAAATAAAGCAGCACTGCCAGCTGCTCTCCAGGCCTATAGTTGGATGTTTGATGTTCACTTGAGGTACCATACTTGATAGCTTTCAGAAAGACAGAATGAACAAGGTCCTTACATTTTTTATTTCCTTTTTTTTTTTTTAATTGGTATATTTGTTTCCCATGGTCATGGTGGATAGAATGTTGGATATGGAGTTAGAAAGATTTCACTTTGAATCCTGCCTCTAATTAGGCTGTGTGATCCTAAGCTAACTGCTTTATCTCTTAGCCTCAATTTCCTTGTTTGTAAATAAGGATAATAATAGCCCCTCTTCCCAGAATTAGTGAAAATGAGATTTTTTTTCTATGTGATGGATCAGTTGTTCTATTTTATTTCTTTAAAAAAATAATTGGTCTGTTTCTTTTTTTAATGATTTAATAGTATTTTATTTTTTTCCAAATACATATAGTTTTCAGCATTCATTTTTGTAAACTTTTGTGTTCCAAATTTTTCTCCCTCTCTTTCTTAGTTCCTCCCCAAGATGGTAAGCAATCAGATATAGGTTAAATGTGTGCAATTCTTTTGAACATATTTCCTTGTCATGTACAAGGAAAATCAGATCACAAGGGAAAAAAGACAATAAAAAAGATGATAACACTATATGCTTTGATCCATATTCAGTCTTCATAGTTCTCTCTCTTGATGTAGATAACATTTTCCATCCTAAGCTTGTTGGAATTGTCTTGAATCACTTCATTGTTGAAAAGAACCAAGTCCATCACAGTTGATCATCACATAATCTTATTGTTACTGTATGCAATGTTCTCTTGGTTCTGCTCACTTCACTCAGTATCTTCATATAAATCTTTGCAGACTTCTGAAATCAGCCTGCTCATCATTTCTTTCTTTTTTTTTTTTTTTTTTTTGCTAAGGCAATTGGGGTTAAGTGACTTGTCCAGGGTCATACAGCTAGGAAGTGTTAAGTGTTTGAGGTCACATTTGAACTCAGGTCCTCCTGACTTCAAGGCTGGTGTGCTATCCACTGTACCACCGAGCTCCCCCCTGCTCATCATTTCTTATAAAATAATAATCCATTACATTCTTATACCATAACTTTTTTTAGCCATTTCTCAAATGATGGTTATCTACTTGCAGCATTTTACAGAAGAGAAAATTTAGGACTATGAAATTGGGGTGAGTTGCCCACCTTCATATATAATCAGACCCATATTCTTGGATTCTGAATTCAGTTCATTTCCTTTTAATGAATATTCCTAAGGTAATAGCTAGATTCTAAAGAGTTTTGCATTTCATAATGCTCTCTAGTTCTCCTTTAGACATAAATTCCTCCCTTTTTCACAGATCTAAGATAATTTTTCTAAAGTGCTTTGTAAACCCCTAAAGGGTTATTGTTAGGGGTACTTAGGAGCTGGTTCTCAGCAGAGTGGTGGATTATTTAATTTCTTTCCAAGTGCGTTTCATTTGGAGACGTGTAGCTCAACTCCAGGATAGTTGCTTGGGTTAAAAAGGGAAGACTGAACCAAGTTCTAAATCCTTGAAAAGTGGGAGAATAACACACAGGATGATAGAAATGAGAATTCAGCTCCTGTCCTGGAGCTACTGATTGGTGAAAGCTCTCATCTAGTTCAACCCAAACTCATATGGCATGTTTCCCTGCTCTACTCTCAGCCTTTGAAGCACAATATATTTCTCTATTTTTCTGCTTCTATCTAGAAAGGAAGTGTTGATTACAATATTTGTGACTTCTTCCCTGAAGGCAGAATGATTTATATTCCAGAGCTCAAAATCTGTCACATAAAATCCCATATGTTTTATTGGCTCATGCATTCATTTGACCAGAAAGGTTGAGCTAGATGGTGTGAATGTGAAAGAAGCCTCTGAGCAATAGGGAGCCTCTACCAAGAAGCAGGGAGAACCGCTCCTTGTAGCCAGGGTATAGGCAGGAACTGGAGGTGTTGGAAGGGTGGGAGATAGCACAAATGGCTTTGGAGATGGGGACCAAAGTTGCAGTATCTTCCAATGAGCACATTTTTCTTCAGAACAAAAAGGGTAAAAGGGAAGCAGAGGGGAGATGGCCTTGACATCTGAAGAGGGAGGATAGAAGAGGAAAGGGAGACAGTCTTAGAAGAGGTAGGTACTGGAAGGGCGATTGTAGCAGCTGGCAAACAAATCGAAACCAGCAATCCTTTGGAGGATTTATGGGAGGACTGGAGGAGAAATGCAAAAGATGAGGCAACAGTCCACCTGTAGTCTGCAACAGTGGAGGCAATATTAGATTACAATCTTACCAAAGGGTCCAGGTAAGCAGAAGCCTTTTAAGTTCTACTTCATTCCACAAATGTGGCTCCTGATGTTGCTAAGAGTTTAGGTTTAATATGCCAGTCCTTGGTTTTAGTGAGCTCATAGGAATTCAGCATTTATTGAGTGCCTGCTAGTATTTGGTGTCCTCGTGCATCTTCCCTACTTATCATAAGACTGAGATGAATTATACAACACCGAATCAGTAAGATGACTTTAAGCTTTAGTCCATGATTTCCACCAATTATAAACCTCCTTGGATTTCGGTTCAAGGTATTCGGATTTTTTATGATAATTCTCCTAATCATTTGCTCTCCATTTAGTTTGAAACTGGGAACAGATGGACCCAATTCAAGTCTAAATGTTTAGTTTCTCACCTTGCTTTGCTATCAGACCCAGGCCAAAATACAAAACAAAAAAAGCATTGAAAAAAAATGAATGAGTATTTTTAAATGCTGAGTTTGGCACTGAAGTCACAAGAAAGGGCAAGACAGTAACTAACCTCAAGAAGTTTATATTCTAGTCACTGAAAATAACACATCTAGGAGAACCAAAGAGGGGTTTTTTGGTCTAAGAAGTCACTAAGATGATAAGGGGAACCATAGGTCAATTGGTTGACATAACAATAATAGAATCTTCATATAGTTCTTTACATAATGTTATATGCTGTCCAGTTGTTCCAATCCTACCTGACTTAGTGATCCCATTTGGGATTTTCTTAGCAAAGATACTGGAGTGGTTTGCCACTTCCTTCTCCAGCACATTCTGCAGATGAGGAAACTGAGGCAGATAAGGTTAAGTGACTTGCCCAGGATCACACAGCTAGTTAGTGTCTCAGGCTGGATTTAAACTTGGAGAGAGGAAGCTTTGTGGAGAGGTACTCTATGCATTGTGATGCTCCCTAAACTGCTTTTAGTGCTTTATTTGTGATCTCATTTGATTTTGACATGTCCTTCCAGGAATGGTAGAGTGGATTTAAAATTAGTATAATACAATAAGAGACAAATAATAGCAACACATGTTCCCCAAATGGGTACAGTCTCGGTCTTTCCCCTCTTTCTGCTTCCCTCTACCCTTAAGCACCTTTGGAAATAAGCTCCTCCAGGATTCTTATCTCCAGAAAGGGAACAAGACTAAGGCAAAGTCTCAGTGACTTGTCTGTATTCCTAGCTGCGTCTAAGCTTGGTTTGACTTGAAGGAAGGGCCGAGTCTTGTCAAACATGCTCCTGTCACTGCCATGCCAGTGAATAGTTATAGTGCAGTTATAGTGAGCCAACTTTTCAGGAGTCTGAATGGTTCCTTCATCTCAACCTCAAATAATATTAAAAAAAAAAAACTGCTGCCATTTTTTGGTCTCAGAAAGTAGAGTATATATTATATGACCTAATAAGTAGTATATGCTTGTAAATCACCCCTTTGATGTTTCATCTTCCAGTATTAAAATGTAAGCTCCATCTCCTTATTTCTCTTACTTCCCAAAGAATCACTTTAAAAGTACAGATAGTGTATGAGAATTAATGTTCTCATATTTTGTCAGGTGATGTCTGGGGCCAGGTACTGGAGGAAATGTAGATCTTTTTCTAATTATGTGTAAAGATAATTTTCAACATTGATTTTTGTAACACTTTGGAGTTCTGCTCACTTCACTCAGCATCAGTTCATATAAGTCTTTTCACACTTTTTGGAAATCAGCCTGCTGATTATTTCTTATAGAACAATAATATACCATTACATTCGCACCATAACTTAATCAGCTATTCCTCAATTGATGGTCATCTACTTATTTTCCAGTTCCTTTAGGCTGGAAGATCTTAACTTTTTTGTATCCTAGCAGCCTATGGACTAAAGGCATAAATTAAGTAGGAAGGAAACCAGTTGAATTGAAGTATCATCAAAAAATTTTTAATTCATAAATCCCATATTAGAAACACTTGACTTTATATCCCCATTATATCAAATAGTTTCCTGTACTGTTCCCAGTTTTTAAAAATTACATTATAATATACATATAGTTCAGACTGTAGGTATGTCATTTAATATCTTAAATTACATATTGGGTTATTATAGACAAATTGTCTCAGATCTATAGTTCTCATGTAAATGAATAACATATCCATGATAAAGTTGCAGAGGGAGGGAGGGAGGGAGTGAGGGAGGAGAAAAAAGGGAAGGAAAGGGCATTTATTAAGTACTTATTATATGTCAAGCATCTAACTAAATACTGGGGATACAAGAAGAAAACAAAACAATCCCTACTTTTCAGGAGTTTACATTCTAATATGGAAAGACAAAACGTTAAAAAGGATTGCATCAAAGGGATAATATCACTTAATAGGGTTACATACTATATACTTCTACCAGTGGCCATTGGCTGGCTCCATTAACACTGAAAAGACTGGACAGATAGCCTAAACTCTCCTATAATCACCTGTTACCACTTCTTAGTCCTTAGCCTAATTGGTCATTGGTCTATTCTCTTCGCACACCGTTTCATGCATATGCAGAAATGCATGAATGGAGTTCTCCATAGTTCCCAATGAGTCAAGTTCTGTAGATGGCTTCAGTTCCCCATGACTCCAGATAGTTAAAGAGTCTTAGGAAATAAAAGAGATCACCCTCGTCTGGGATGGAAAGAGTAGGTTTCTTCTACAACCAGGGGAGTATCAGCACACATCTTGGTCTTTATCCACATCTGCCCCCTTTAAACCATCTCTAATGGATGCTCAAGTCTTTCATAGAATGCTATTTCTCAACTGGCCCTTGTTCCATGTCGATTCCAACCACTTTTATTGCCCTTGCTCTTTCCTGAAAGTTTCCCTTCTTTCTCATAGTCTTCAGAGTCACATAAGGTCTTTACTTCCTCCATCTCCATGTTTTTCACCCTTCATAAACACACATTTCTTGGGGATCATAGTGCTCTAGGGCCAGACACCTGGAGAAAAGGTCTTTCATCCATTTCTCCATACCTCTTGCAGATCGATTTCAGAACACTAACTCGAGATTGCTGAAGTTAAAAGTACTACATTTTCATACAAGAATGGCAAATGGCAATTTGTACATTGGAATGTCTCTTTAAAACAATGAAAATTCACCTAGATGATTCTCTCTCTTGTAGAATTAAGAAATGTTAGAAGTAGAAAGGGGAGTTGGAGATCATTGAATCCAATGCTATGTAGAGATGAGGAACATGAACAGGGGTTAAAATCTAAGCTGTTCCTAGTCTCATCTCTTTTTACCTCTTGCATTTACTCCTTACCAACAACATTTAAAATCCACTTACAGTGACTGAATATCCAATGTGATTTCATCGTTTGATTTCTACCATATGGCCACTAGTGGTCTTTTCAGAAATAAGCACATTTCTTACTATATTAGTAAATATTTTCAGCATTCAAACTGTGAAATACTCATTTCAGTTCTTCCCTCTTCCACAAATGCATTTCTGAACAAGCAAAGAGGCTTCCTTTTTTTTTTCCCCCAGAGTAGCCAAAGTAGTGGAAATGGTCAGAGAAGTATTAGTTTTCCCATCTAGAAGAGGAGATTTTCAGAGCTAGACTGATGAGGGAGATGTAGTCCATTCTATTATATGTCTCTTTCTTAGATTTTAGACAAGTAAAAACTAATGATAACTGCATTTATACTACCATTTCAAGTTTGCAAATTGCTTTATGTATGTTCTCTTCTATGATCCTCACAAATTCTGCAAGACAAGTACTAGTTTTTATAGTTAGATGGTACCGTGGATAGCACTCTCAAAAAACCCAAGTTCAAATCTGACCTCAGACACTTAACTCTATGACTCTAGGCAAGTCATTTTATCTGTTTGTCTCAGTTTCCTTTTCTGTTAAATGAAGATAATAATAGCACTGACTTCCCAGGGTTGTGGTGAGGATCAACTGATATAACATTTGTAAGCTACTTAGCACAGTGTACTCAGCACAGTCCAAATTAAGTGTTACGTAAATGTTAAGTATTGTTATAATTTTAAAGACAGAAATGAAGGCTGAGGGACATTAAATGGTTTGCCCAGAGTCACATGGATAATAAGTGTTCGAAGCAGGATTTGAATTTGAGCCTTCTTGACTCCAAGTCAGTCAATAAATATTTATTAAGTGCCTATAGTGCTAGGCACTTTGCTGAGATCTAAAAGATTTCATGTTTTAAGTCTGATGCTATTTATTAGGTAAAGTTGTTTCTTTACTAGTGTTTTTTAGACTGTGGTCCCCCCACAGCTCACCAATATTCTCTTATTCCTATATTTGTGCACTCAGCAAATTATTTTTGTATGGATTTGCTCTATCAACAGTATGTTCTTTGAGGAAGAACAGCTTTTCAAGCTGTGATTTATTCTACCAAATCTAATACTTTTTTTTTTTTTTTTGTCAACAATAAGAACAGTGTAATCTCATATTATCAGTGTCTTTCAGCCTGGTATGACTGGATATAGATTTTTGTTTGCAAAAGACTTCCTGGGCTTTTCTGTTACACTGATTACACATATCATGAAGATGTGTGTCGATTATTCCCTTAAAAAATAAATATAGAGAGGTGGGAGGGTGAAGGAATAAGCATTTATATAGCATCTATTATATATCAAGTATAGTGCTAAGTACTTTTTACAAATATCTCTTTTGATGGGGAAATAGATTATGGTTTTGTAATTATTGATATTTTCTTGGTCACTTTTTTTTATTGTTAAGAATCCAAGATTTTTTTCCTCATACCTTTGGTATCTTTTCTCCTTTCAAATACTCTGAGATGTGATCCCTTAGTCTCCTCACAATTTGTTGCTTCTGTCCTGGGACTCTTTCCTCCCTGTTTACTTAGTTTAACATAGTTGTACTTTTCATGTTAGTTTTTTGAAGCAAAATTTCTACTTTTTCATACAACACATTCTGAGACTGCTATGTTAGAGTGTAAACGTGGAGGCTCCATAGTCCTTGTTGGCAAAAAGAATTTATTAAAGGATTTGTAGATCTTTTCTATTTTGGGTCATTCTGTTTTGTTTTGATGTTGATAGATGCGTTTCTTAGCTAAAAAAAAAATGACCATCTGTTGATATTTCTAGACATATAAAGACAATTCTTGGGCTTAGTGATAGTTAAGAAGAACTGAGTTCAAATCCAGTTTCAAACATTTAGTATTTGGGTGACCTTAAGTAAGCCATTTAACCACTGGCTGCTTCAGTTTCTTCATCTGAAAATGGGAATAGAGATAGCATCTGTCTCCCAAGGTGGTTGTGAAAATCAAATAAGAATATTTATAAACCATTTTGCTAACCTTGTAGCTTGATATAAATTCTAATTATAATTTTTATTAGCTTTTGCTTGTTAGTTTTTTCTGCTTTTATGGGCGCTGGAAAAGGACCTCCTATTAAGCATATTGATAATAGCTTATATTTATATAGTATTTTAATGTTTCCAGAATATTTTACTAGTATTCTTATTTGATCCTCACAAAAATTCTAATAAGAAGGGCCTATTACTTAATAAAATCACAGATTCAATCAATTTACTTTTGATTATTCAGATTAAGCTAATCATATCAATTTAGATATCAATCTAATTATATCTTTGCTGCCTTATCTCTATTGATTAAAAAAAAAATTCTTTTAGAATGATCAAGAATCCCTATGCATAGCTCTGTTAGGACACCAGATGGCAATATTAAGCCATCTTAACGAAAAGACTGGTGCACTTTCATTTTTTTTCAATTACCAAAACAAAACAAAACAAAACAAAAAAAAAAAAAAAAAAAAAAGAGAAAGAGAAATAGGCCATTTTATTAAGCCCCTACATACATATATATATATATATATATGTCAGCCCCTGTACTATGTGTTAAAAATACCAAAACAATAATGAAACAAAAAACAAGTAAAACTTAAAGCAAAGTCCAATCAGTAGCTCCCCTGCTGATAGAAAAAAAATTTTTGAGAATATTTAGAAAAGCGTAGTTTAAATTAATGGTTAATTTTTAAACTGAAATTTGCTCTGAACCATTAATCTCACAGTCTGCATGTATGCATATATACATATATAAAAATGTAAACATCTATGTAAATATACATGTAAATACATATACTTACATAGAGCTTTATATATATATTTATATATATACACACATAAACTTATGTAAATATATGTATGTAAAAATATGCATATATTATATATGTATATATGAAGAGGAGAAGAAAGAAGGAAGGGAGAGAGAAAGGAAAAGAGGGAGAGAAAGGAGAGAATAAGAGGGAGGGAAGAGAGAAAGGGTAAAAGAGGCAAAGAGAAAGAATTGGAGAGTAGAGTGAAAGGGAAGAAAGAGAAGTAAAAAGAACATTTTATAGTTTATTACATTGTTGAACATATATTAAATTGTGACTACTTGGCACTTTTGTTTTATTTTGTATTTTGTGGTTGTTTTCAAGTATTTTTTTAAATCCCGGTAATTTAAATACTTGACAATTTCCTGAATCTTTCACAAGATGAGGTGTGTGGTAGTGAAAAGAACAAAAGGCTTTCATAATCATCCGAAGTTGCCTCTTTCCACTTAACTTTGTGATCCTGGGCAAGTCACCGTCACTCCCCGGGATTCAGGGAAAATCATGAGTGGGATTTCTACGGTTCCTTAAAGCTCCACATTCTAAAAAGAAGCAGGACATTAAAAAGTACTATTCTAATGATTGTGTAAAATGGAATTTTATTTATTTAGGAGTATATTATAATATATTGCATAACTTCACAGGTGCCTTCTCAACGAAGAGGAAGGAGGAAGGAGAGTATCTGGAACTCAAAGTTTTCTAAAATCAAATATTTTACATGTAACTGAGAAAAATCAATACATATGAGAAATATATCATTAATTACCTTTAACTGAGGCTCTTTATTTCCCTCCCCCTTCCTCTCGTCTTCTTCTCCTTCTCCTCCCCTTCCTATGTCTCCCTCTTTCTTTTTTCCTCTTTGCCTTCTTTTCCTCCCATCCCTTTCTTGTCTCTCCCATCTCATCCTTCTTCCTCTCCCCTGTTCCCTTTTTTCCTCTTCTATCTCTTCCCTCCTTTTCTTATTTATCTCTTCCTCTTCTTTCTTTCCTTCTCTCCCATGCTTTTCATCTCTCTCCGTTTTCTCTTGCCTTCTTTCCCTCCATTTTTTCTTTCCTCCCCCCTCTACTGCCTCTCTTCCCTTATCATTTTTCTCTCCCTCTCTTTCTCTTTCTTTCCTTCCCATCCTCCTTCTTTCATTTCCTCCTCTCCTCCTTGTATCTTTTCTTTCCCTCCGTCTGTCCCTCCCTCCCCTTCCTCCTCCACGCTCATTTTCCTCGCCATCCCCACCACCCTGATTTTTCACGCCTGCGCAGTAGTAGGAAAGGCGCGCGAGCTCGTGCTTGCCTTCCCGCCTAGTGCCTCGCGCAGGCGTAGTCTTGGATTCGTCTCGTCGTCTCTCTGCTGTGAGGACATCTTCTCCCTGCTCCCGAGGCCTGAGGCGCGGCTTGGGGTCCTGGGTGAGAGGCTACCGCTGTCTCACAGCGGGTGAGTTGAAGCCAAAGCAGACTGAGCGAAGCCTGTTTTTGAAGGTAAGGAGTCCGCTGGAATCTGTGGATAGAAAAGGAAACTGAGGCCCGGGGAGGTGCAGGACCTTGGAGGCTAGAGAGAGCACTCAGGCCGCCACTTTCCCTCCCCCTCCCCCTCTCCCTTCTTCGTGGTACCTAGGGAAGAACTGAGGCCCGGGGAGGAGCGGGACCTTGGAGACGTAGAGAGGGCAACCAAGCCGCCCTTTCCCCCTCCCCCATCGTATCTAGGAGGGAACTGAGGCCCGGGGAGGAGCGGGACCTTGGAAGAGTATAGAAGGTACCAGGCCGCCCCTTCCCCCTCCCCCGTCGTACCTAGGAGGGAACAGAGGCCCGGGGAGGGGCAGGGCCTTGGAAGAGTATAGAAGGTACCAGGCCGCCCCTTCCCCCTCCCCAGTCGTACCTAGGAAGGAACTGAGGCCCGGGGAGGAGCGGGACCTTGGAAGAGTATAGAAGGTACCAGGCCGCCCTTTCCCCCTCCCCCATCGTACCTAGGAGGGAACTGAGGCCCGGGGAGGGGCAGGGCCTTGGAAGAGTATAGAAGGTACCAGGCCGCCCCTTCCCCCTCCCCCGTCATACCTAGGAGGGAACTGAGGCCCGGGGAGGAGCGGGACCTTGGAAGTGTAGAGAAGGTACCAGGCCGCTCCTTCCCTCTCCCCTGTCGTACCTAGGCCCGGGGAGGAGCAGGACCTTGGAAGAGTATAGAAGGTACCAGGCCGCTCCCTCCCTCTCCCCCATCGTACCTAGGAGGGAACTGAGGCTCGGGGAGGGGCAGGGCCTTGGAAGAGTATAGAAGGTACCAGGCCGCCCCTTCCCCCTCCCCCGTCGTACCTAGGAGGGAACTGAGGCCCGGGGAGGAGCAGAACCTTGGAAGAGTATAGAAGGTACCAGGCCGCTCCTTCCCCCTCCCCCGTCGTACCTAGGAGGGAACTGAGGCCCGGGGAGGAGCGGGACCTTGGAAGAGTATAGAAGGTACCAGGCCGCCCCTTCCCCCTCCCCAGTCGTACCTAGGAGGGAACTGAGGCTCGGGGAGGGGCAGGGCCTTGGAAGAGTATAGAAGGTACCAGGCCACCCCTTCCCCCTCCCCCGTCGTACCTAGGAGGGAACTGAGGCCCGGGGAGGGGCAGGGCCTTGGAAGAGTATAGAAGATACCAGGCCGCTCCTTCCCCCTCCCCCATCGTACCTAGGAGGGAACTGAGGCCCGGGGAGGAGCGGGACCTTGGAAGAGTATAGAAGGTACCAGGCCGCCCCTTCCCCCTCCCCCGTCGTACCTAGGAGGGAACTGAGGCCCGGGGAGGGGCAGGGCCTTGGAAGTGTAGAGAAGGTACCAGGCCGCTCCTTCCCCCTCCCCCGTCATACCTAGGAGGGAACTGAGGCCCGGGGAGGGGCAGGGCCTTGGAAGAGTATAGAAGGTACCAGGCCGCCCCTTCCCCCTCCCCCGTCGTACCTAGGAGGGAACTGAGGCTCGGGGAGGGTCAGGGCCTTGGAAGAGTATAGAAGGTACCAGGCCGCCCCTTCCCCCTCCCCCGTCGTACCTAGGAGGGAACTGAGGCCCGGGGAGGAGCAGAACCTTGGAAAAGTATAGAAGGTACCAGGCCGCTCCTTCCCCCTCCCCCGTCGTACCTAGGAGGGAACTGAGGCCCGGGGAGGGTCAGGGCCTTGGAAGAGTATAGAAGGTACCAGGCCGCCCCTTCCCCCTCCCCCGTCGTACCTAGGAGGGAACTGAGGCCCGGGGAGGGGCAGGGCCTTGGAAGAGTATAGAAGGTACCAGGCCGCTCCTTCCCCCTCCCCCGTCGTACCTAGGAGGGAACTGAGGCCCGGGGAGGAGCGGGACCTTGGAAGAGTATAGAAGGTACCAGGCCGCCCCTTCCCCCTCCCCCGTCGTACCTAGGAGGGAACTGAGGCCGGGGAGGGGCAGGGCCTTGGAAGAGTATAGAAGGTACCAGGCCGCCCCTTCCCCCTCCCCCGTCGTACCTAGGAGGGAACTGAGGCCCGGGGAGGGGCAGGGCCTTGGAAGAGTATAGGAGGTACCAGGCCGCTCCCTCCCTCTCCCCCGTCGTACCTAGGAGGGAACTGAGGCCCGGGGAGGGGCAGGGCCTTGGAAGAGTATAGAAGGTACCAGGCCGCCCCTTCCCCCTCCCCCGTCGTACCTAGGAGGGAACTGAGGCCCGGGGAGGAGCAGAACCTTGGAAGAGTATAGAAGGTACCAGGCCGCTCCTTCCCCCTCCCCCGTCGTACCTAGGCCCGGGGAGGAGCAGGACCTTGGAAGAGTATAGAAGGTACCAGGCCGCTCCTTCCCCCTCCCCCGTCGTACCTAGGAGGGAACTGAGGCCCGGGGAGGAGCAGAACCTTGGAAGAGTATAGAAGGTACCAGGCCGCTCCCTCCCTCTCCCCCGTCGTACCTAGGAGGGAACTGAGGCCCGGGGAGGGGCAGGGCCTTGGAAGAGTATAGAAGGTACCAGGCCGCCCCTTCCCCCTCCCCCGTCGTACCTAGGAGGGAACTGAGGCCCGGGGAGGGGCAGGGCCTTGGAAGAGTATAGAAGGTACCAGGCCGCCCCTTCCCCCTCCCCCGTCGTACCTAGGAGGGAACTGAGGCCCGGGGAGGAGCAGGACCTTGGAAGCATAGAGAAGGTACCAGGCCGCTCCTTCCCTCTCCCCTGTCGTACCTAGAAGGGAACTGAGGCCCGGGGAGGGGCAGGGCCTTGGAAGCCTATAGAAGGTACCAGGCCGCTCCTTCCTCCACATAGGAGGGAACTCCAGATTGGGGTGGAGACTGCCGTTTTTCAGTTCGGATTTTTTGTGTTTGTGGAAGAGAAATTAGGAAAGTGTGTGTATACGTAGTAATACTCAGTAAAGGTGAGTTTTATTTTATCTTTAGTTCAGGGCATTAAAAAAGAGGACTTGCTATAGATAAATTTTAATAACTATTTTCTGTGTAATTGTGAGTTTTTGGTTTTGTATTTTGTCTTATTTTTTTAAATTTATGCAGTTGAAAATATATTTCTGAAACGAGATTCCAGTAACCTTTGCCACGCTGCCAAAGTGGGGGGTAATGTCACAATTATTTTTGTCATTTAATAATATTTATTTTTTTCCAATTACATGCAAAGATAGTTTTCAACAATCATTTTTGTAGAATTTTGAGTTTAAAATTTTTTGCTTCCTTCTCCCTTTCCCCTTTCCCTCCTTTCCCCCCCTCTTTTTCTCCCTTCCTCCTTTCCTTCCCTCCCTACTCTCTCCCTCCTCTCCCACTTCTCTTTCTCTTTCTAGGACAGCAGCCAATCCAGTATAGGCTATACATGTACAATCAGGTGTCAGATTTTTTTTGAAAAAAGGATAAACTGACCTAGGCTGGAAGGATGGTGTGAGCCTTCAAGCATTTCTCAACTGCTTCCTGTGTGCACACCCACTATCTTTCTGTCATTAGAAGGAGCTGGTAGATCGTGAGGGGACGATCCCTATGCTAGGATGTGACACTCATTGGTGGTGTACCCCTTCACCAGGAAGGTCTCAGGCCATATTAAGACCTCTCTTGGAAGAACCTTTACTGGTTTGTTGCTAAAGTTTTCTCCTTGGAGTTATATGACTTTTTAAAAAGCAGATTCTTGTATAAAAATCTAAAATATTAAAATAAAGTCAAAAGAATAAAAAAATAGAAAATGTAAAGTGTACTAGAAACAAGTGAACAGATCTAAGAGAAAAAAAAAAAGAAAAGAAACACTGGGCTGTAAGACTACTACAGATTACATCTCTGGTAGCCACCGACCTCTCTGTCAGACCTGTGCCAGCCCAGATTGGAGAAATGGACTTGTTAGATTTTTCCCATCAGGATTTGGCCTGCTGTGTCTTCAAGATCATTTTGGAAGTTTTTCTTGCCACAAATGACATTTTGGTTCTGCTTGCTTTGATTTTGCTTGCACAAAAGGTTTTTAAATTTAATTTAATTTTAATGTAGTTGGAATTGTTCATCTTCTTTGCTCCTTTGTTTCTAGTGTACCATTTCTCTCCCTATCCAGTTATTTCCTCCTTTCTTTAATTTGTTTGATATGACATTTTTGTTTGTCATATATCCATTTGGAATGTATTATGGTGTATGGTGTGATGTTAGTCTAAACTTGATTTCTGTCCTTCCAGTTTTGAGACTTTTTTTTTGGTCAGATAAGAAGTACTTACTCCTATAGTTGATGTCCTTAAATTTTCAAACATTATGATACTAGATTTAATTGCTTCAGTGTTTTGCTTATTTAATCCATTGATCAGTTTTTCTATATTTTAGTCAGTACCAAAGGACTTACTTAGATGATTGCCTTATTCTCTAATTTGAGATTTGTTAAGATTGAAAGCTTTTTTCTATTCTATTTTTCAAAAAAGCATTTTCCCTTGAGATTTTTACTCTTTCCTCCCCCCATTTTGTTCTGTCTAATTTTATAAAGTGACCCATTAGTGGTTGATAGTTAATTTAGGCAATAGTTTGATTATGTGGGCATTATTCAGTCATGGACAGGAACAGTTAATGTTTCTCCAATAATTTGTCTTTTATTTTTTGTAAATAATATTTTTATTTATGTAAAGCCTGAGTGTGTCTTTGTAGGTTGCTTCATAGATATTTTATACATTTTGTAGTTTGAATTGAATTTCTTCTATCACTTTTTGCTAGGTTTTGTTAGTAATATTTAGAAAAGATGATGTCCTTGTTATTTTATTTTACATTATGCTTCTTTAGTGAAGTTGAACTAATTTTTAGGAATTAATAGCACTCTAACATATCATTTCCCAGCCCTCCTCTTCTTCTTCCCCCCCCCCCCGCTTATTCCCTCATTTTCTTTATTTTGTCAAGACTTTTTAGCGCTTATAATGTTCTGACATTATCTTCTTCTTTTTTTTTATTTATAAATAACTTTTTATTGATAGAACTCATGTCAGGGTAATTTTTTACAGCATTATCCCTTGCATTCACTTCTGTTCTGATTTTTCCCCTCCCTCCCTCTACCCCCTCCCCTAGATGGCAAGCAGTCCTTTGCATGACATTATCTTCTTAGCCCAGGGTCCTCTTATACTACAGTGAGGCTTTGGAGAAGGATTTTACTGATGCTAAAGTGATGCTTAAGTGATACTTAATGGGAAAACATTTATTAAGTGTCTTTTATGTGCCAGGTACTGGGCTAAATTCTGAAGATACAAAGAAAGACAAAAGACAGTTTCTGCCCAAAGGAACTTACAGTTTAATATGTGAACACAAATGTACAAAAAAGCTATATGCGATAAATAAGAAATAATCAACAGAAGAAGGGCACTAGATTTAAGATGGATTGGGAAAGGCTTTTTGTAAAAGGCAGGATTTAATCTGAGATGTGAAAAAAAAAACAGGAGGGAGAAATGAGGAAGGAAAACATTGCAAGTGGAGACAGATGTGTACAAGGGTGACATAATGTCTTGTGCGAGAACATGAGGGTAAGGTGTAAGAAGACCAGAAAGGTAAGTATGGGCCAGGGTATAAAAGGCTTTGAATGCCAAACAGGATTTTCTATTAGCCCCAGAACAGAGCCCTGTGGGACACCCATGGGTAAAGTCATAACCTGGATTAATATCCAACAAAGCATCCCAGTAAAGAGAAGTCTGGTAGGTGGGAGGAGAACTAGGGTAGAAGAGTGTCTGGAAAACCCAGGGAGAAAAAAGTATCAAGAAGAAGGTGATCAGTGATGTCATAAGCTGCAGAAAAGGCAAGTAAGATGAGGGTCTGAGAAAGTACTATTGTATTTCTCCTTTTCATAGACCAATATTTTCTATAATATTTACTAAAATAGTTGGGAGTTGCTTTTAAATAAATATTGCATTTGTGGTGTGTATTTAGCTTTTAAAAAAGCTTTTCCTCAATGGATTAATCATAATAAATATTTAAGATAGGTGCTGCTATTCCTATTTTACAGATGGGGAAATTGAGGCAGAGTGAGAGTAAGTTTTAGCAAAGTTTACATATTGTTTGTGGCCCAACTCATATATTTCAATTCATTGTCAGGACTCTTCCTACCAGAATTAATTAAGTAAGTAAGTAAGTAAAATAGAAATCCAGAGAATTAGTTGAGCTGAGATTAAAGTGAATAGCATTACTGGGATTCCTCAAGAAACCATAATGACTCTAATGCATTGTTGGTGGAGTTGTAAACTAATCCAACCATTCTGAAGAAAATTTGGATACATGAAAAGGAGTATAAAACACTGCATACCCTTTGACCTAGCAGTGCCACTACAAGGTCTATGTCCCAAAGAGATCAGAGAAAAAGGCAAAGGACCTATGTGTGTATAAAAATGTTTATATTAGCTCTTTCTGTGGCGGCAAAATTTTGGAAACTGAAGGGATTGATGTCAATTGGCAAATGGTTGAACAAACTGTGATATATGATTGTGGTGGAATACTGTTGTGCTGTAAGAAATAATGAAGAGAATGGCTGCAGAAAAACCTGGTAAATCTTATTTGAATTGATGTGAAGTGAATTGAGCAGAACCAGGAAAGCATTGTACACAGTAACAGCAATGCTCTAAGGATGATTAAGTAATAAAGACTTTGTTACTCTGATCAAGACAATTCCAAAGATGGCATGATAAAAACTGCTATCTATCTACCTCCAGACAGAGAATTGATGAACTCTGAGTGCAGACTGAAGTAGACTTTTTAAAAAATTATTTTTCTTACTTTTTTGTATATGTTTTCTTTTGCACCATGGTTAACACTTGTTTGGCTTCATATGTAAATTGATTTTGTTTGCCTTATGTGGGTGAAGAGAATTTGGAAATCAAATTTAAAATCAGTGTTCAGAATTTACATATAATTTGGAAATATTTAATGAAATAAAATATATTTTTTAAGAAATAGTGATGCCAACCCGAGATTCAAAAATCAGGAGAGAAAATCTTTTTTTTTAAATTTAATTTAATTTTATTAATGACTTTTTATTGACAGAACCCATGCCAGGGTAATTTTTTACAACATTATCCCTTGCACTCAATTCTGTTCCGATTTTTCCCCTCCCTCCCTTCATCCCCTCCCCCAGAGGGCAAGCAGTCCTATACATGTTAAATAGGTCGCGGTATATCCTAGATACAATACAAACAGTTCTCTTGTTGCACAAGGAGAATTGGATTCAGAAGGTATAAATAACCCCAGAAGAAAAACAAAAATGCAGACAGTTTACATTCATTTCCCAGTGTTCTTTCTTTGGGCGTAGCTGCTTCTGTCCATCATTGATCAATTGAAACTGAGTTAGATCTTCTCTTTGTCAAAAAAATCCACTTCCATCAGAATACATCCTTATACAGTATTGTTGTTGAAGTATATAATGAAGGAGAGAAAATCTTAGGGCAGCGTCATCTCCAATTGGGCAAGATAACCCATGGAAGGTAGAGTAGTCCAGAGAATATGTCCTTCACCTGGACTATGGCAGTGGCCTCTTAATTGGTCTCTTTACCTAAGGTTTCTCTCCCCACTGTAGTTTATATGTTATATAGCTGCTAAAGTGGTTTTTCTTAAGAGCAAATGAGACCATGTCACTCTTAAGTAAATTTCAGTGGCTTCTGTGTACTTCCAGGATGATATATAAATGATGCTGTTTGGCTTTCCAGCTCTTAATAGCCAGATTCCAACTGCATGACAGATGAATCTCCCTCCCATTTTCATTTCCAGCCAAACTAGATTTCTGGATGTCTTCGTATGGTTTACTTCTCATCTTTATGCCTTTGCTGGTCATCTATTGATCTCAAATTGTACTTTTGCCTTTTCCTTTGTGCTTTGTCAAATCCCTAACTTCGTTCAAGACATAGCAAAAGACCATCATTCACATAAAATGATACTAACTGCTAGTATTATTACCATATAGTTATTTTGATGTCTATCTACATATATTTTCCCCCTGAGGCAATTGGGGGTAAGTGACTTGCCCAGGGTCACATAGTTAGGAAGTGTTAAGTGTTTGAGGCCAGATTTGAACTCAGGTCTTCCTGACTTCAGGGCTGGTGCTCCATCCACTGCACCACCTAGCTGCCCTGTATATGTTCTTTATGTGCATGTCTTTCTAACAGAATGCAAGTTCCTTAAAAGCAGGAATTGTTTTATGCTTTGAGTTTATACTTGACACCTAAAGCCTTCCTTGCCTATAGTTAGAACTTAATGTTTGTTGATGGTCTATTTATTCTTTACTTGTGCCCAACTCCTTCTTGTATGTTTTGTATTTTTATATATATATATATAATGTCTTTGTCAGATTTAATCTTTGGATTTATTACAGTAAGAATTTGCCTAATTATGGCACCTGCTGGAAGAAAACATACAGGGAAATCTGGGAAACCATCAATGGAAGGCCAAGTGAGCCGAGCTTATGACTTTGACAAGGAAGACAAAAAAGATTTGAGTGGTTCTGAGGAAGATGCTAGGGAAGGTATGGTATAAGAAATTTACATCTTGATAACAGTAATATATACTATTTATTTACTCAGAGTTGTGTGAAATGCATTGCATATCTTATAATGCACAAAATGTAAATGGATAGTTTATCCCCCCAATTTTCTCCCCCCAAATTTGCACTTATTTCATGCCCATTACATATGTATGTTTGTGATCTGTTGTTATGGCCTATAAGAGCTGCTGATGTCTATGATGACTAGATTTTATAAATGGGTGGAACTACTGTGCTTTAAGAGCTTTTGGGTTCCTTGCTCTCCTCCAACTCATAAAAGTAACATTCCCTCTCTGCCTTTTGAGTTACCATGACTGAAATTTCATCATCCTTAAGTCATTCTAGCAACGAGCCTCTCTAGATTAGGTAGAATGCTCTTCCAGTGACATACAGTTAGTGAGCCTACACCTTAAAAGTTTTTCCATTTTGGTACGCCCTTTCGGAACTGGTGTGCCCAGTGGTACAGTCTTTGAGCATCTTGAGTTACCAGCATGTCACAAATCTTAAGCCCATAGTTGTGAAAACAAAACATGGTTTTAAAAGGCTTTGCTGTCAATAGTGTAAAAGATCAAAAGATGAAAAATAACTACTTCATATGAATCTTCCATAGTAGCAAACTTAATTTCAGACACTACTTATCGTAATTCTAGGAGAGACTACAGCCATTGAAAAGCATGGGAAAAAAAGATCATCTACTGTCATTACTCGTGGAATACTTGAAGAAGATATGGGGTAATTGATTAAAATATTTTACTTCTTTCAATTAATTTTTAAAAATTAGTTTTTAGTGATATATTTTTATATCATAATTTCCCTGACATTCTTCTTCACTTTTCCCCTATTAGAAAGCCATTCATATAACCGTCTTTTTTTTTTTTAAAGATCTCCCTAATCTCCACAGAAATAATAAAATAAAAAGGAAGAGGAAAAATTAGTACAACTAATGAATATGTGGAAATGTCTGAAAACATGTGTAATGTGCCACACTTGTGGATTTTTTTACCCATATGCCTTTCAGATCATGCTTGAAATTTGCTACATTCACTTTTGATTTGTGTGTGTGTGTGTGGGGGGGGGTTAATTTATATTGTTACAGTCTTGTATTTTGTTTTGGCTCTTTTTATTTTAATTTGCTTCAGTTTATGTAGATCTTTGCTTACTTAAGTCCATATTTGTTAATTCATTATTTCTTCATTCTCCAATCAAATGGGCATATACTTTATTTCCAATTTTGGATCATCACAAGTAGTGCTTTATAAATATATTGGTGGATATGGAGATTTTCTTTTAGGTATAAGCTCAGTCATGGAATCATTTCACCCCAGGTCAAAGGACACAGTCATTTTAGTCAGTTTATATGCATCATTCCAAATTGCTTTCCAGAATGCTTGTACCAATTCACAGCTCCACTACAATGCATTGGTGCACCAAGCATCCCCTAAATGCTCTGGCATTGATTGTTGCATTTTATTGTCATCTTGCCAACCTGCAACCAAGAAGATTGTTTTGGATTGCATGTCTCATCAATAGGGACTTAGTTGTGAATGCTGTGCAGTTCTTCTTGTGAGAATTGTTTGTTCCTATCCTTTGACCATGGATCTGTTAGGAAATGGCTATTAGTCATTCATATACATACACACATAAATATGCACATTTGTTAATTGTTAATGTATCCTAGATATCAAGGCCTTAGAGAATTTGATAAAGTTTTTTTCTTCCATGCCCCCACTTCCCTTCCTATCTAGGGACATCAATTCTGTCTATGTCTAAGCTTTTCAGTTTCAATAATCAGAGTTCTTTTAATAATGCCTAACCCCTTGTTTAGTTAAGAATACATCTTCCTACTCAAAGCTTAGAGAGCTAGATGATCTAATTTCTAAGTATTTTTAAAGAATATGAGCTTCAATATTAAGTTCAAGTACCCATTTAGAATGTAAGGTATTGATATAAGCCCAGTTTCTGTCAGACTGCTTTCCCTTTTTCCAACATATATCAGGAAAATTTTTTTTCCTCAAGTAGTTTTATGTTTTTCAATTTATGGTACATTGGATTGGATTCAATTGTTTTTGATTCTTTGTTGTCTGGTTTATTCCATTCATTTCTCTCTCTCTCTCTCTCTCTCTCTCTCTTTCAATTTTTAAAAAACTAATTGCAGATGGTTTTAATGACTTCTGTTTTATACTCTAATTTGAAATCTGAAAATGCTATCCTCCCTTTATCTCTATATTTTTTCATGACTTCAGTTAATATTCTAGATCTTTGGGGTTTATTACCAAATAAATTTTGTTATTATTTTATCAAAATATATGAAATATTCTCTTGATAATTTGACTGGTATAGCATTAAATATAAATTAACTTTAGTGTTATTGTCATTTGACTTGTCCCAGTCATGAACACGAATGAGCCTAAATTTTTTAAAAGTTATTCTTTATTTCCTTAAGGAAAATTTTGCAATTAAATCTGTGCAAGTCTATCGTACCCTTTGGTAGGTTGGTTCTCAGATATTTTATGCTTTTGATAGCTATTTGGATTGAGATTTCCTTTTCTGTTATTTTTAATTTTTTATTATTTCATTGTGTTATTATTTGTTATTAGAGAAATGAAGTTGAATTCTGTAGGTTTATTTTCTAGATTACATTTTGTGTTTTGGGGGTTTATCTATTTTGTTTCTTATATGTTTATTTTGCATTCACTTTAATTAGTATATTTATTGATTCCCTAACATTTCTCAAGTACACTATCATATCAGCCAAAAGATAGTTATTATTTTTCTCTACTTATTTTTATGCCTTTTTTTTTCGTTTTGTCTTAATTGATATTGCTAGCATTTTCAGAATTGTATCAACTAATAGTGGAGAGAATGGGGGCATCCTTGCTTTATACACACACACACACACACACACACACACACACACACACGTGGTTTTTATTATCTACCTACTTATATTTTTATACCTACTATATCCTCATTATATATGGTACATGCCTTTGGTTTTAGATAGATGCTTTTTATATTAAAATATCCTTCTATGTCTGTACTTGGTAGGGTTTTTAGTTAAATATTTTAATAGACTTTTACTTTGATGCAAATAGAAAATGTGCTATGAAAAAAATTTTTTAAACATATAACTAAAATATAACTTCTTTAGGGGTGAAGTACAGAACATGTTGGAACGATTTGGAGGTATGTTTGATGATTACATTATATTTAAAGACACTCTTTTGTAAAAAGGCTATGCTTGGAGAAAATTGGAGAAAATAGAATTACAGGATTGCTAGTCTTTGAGAGGGTTCATAGTCCTTATCTGCTTTAATACACGCATTTGATTTTGGAGATGTATTTGGTATGTATATTGGGTTTCTTCATTGTCGTTTGCTCATTTTTAATGGGGAAATCGAGTAATCACGGTGCTAGAACCTGGGCATGCAAAGAGAAAAATGAAGTCATTCTTGTTCTCAAGGTGCATTTGTTGTTTCCCTAAATGACATGGAATCATTGATCTTGGCCTAGAGATGACCTCAGAATCCATTTTAGGGCAGCCTCCACTAGGTGGCATCCTGAATTAAGGGATGGGATGAATTAAGGGAGGAAGCTCTGCTGTGAAATACTTCCTTGTATATAGCTTCTGTTTGCCTCCATTGAATCATCTGGGTGATGTAGATAATAAAAGCACTAGTCTTTCTGGACTCTTGTAATGATAAAATAAGGTAATATTGGTAAAGCCTTTAGCAAACTCTAAAATGCCACACACATGCTACTGTTAGCTATTATTTTTCATAGAGAGCAAACTGACACCTTTAGGTTATGACTTGCCCTCACAAGATGTCAGACGTAGGATTTGGACCTAAATCCTTTAATTCTAGATCCATTGCTTTTTACATTGTGACATACTCTATCTTTAGGTAAAGTATGCATGCTTTCATCTTCCAGAAGTCCTCTATTGATTGATATTTTATATCTTGACTAGAAAATATCATCAAATTTATAACTTAAAAACCATAGAAAGATTAGATTTCATCCTTAAAAATCTTAAATATACACAACAAATCTAGGAAAGAAAGAATAAATTATCTTTTATTTAAACTTATTCAAAAAATGGAGAGATAAAGAAGCACTGGAATTTTTATGTTATTATTAAAAGAATTTCTGTAGTCCACCTGGAAGCATTTCTCTTAGGGAAAAGGTTCTCCATTAAGGAAAGAGCCACCTTTTTGTAATAGTTGGTATAATCCATATTTTAAATTTAAATATATCAAGGCTTCCTAGTATTGATGAACTGATTTCCCAAGTCAGTTTGCTTAAATTGTCAATATGTAAACTTTACAAAATGAAATTTTGATGAATATTTCATTATAGCTGATATTAACAAGGCTCTTCTTGCAAAGAAGAAAAGATTGGAAATGTATACTAAGGCTTCTCTTAAAACTAGTAATCAGAAAATTGAGCAAGTTTGGAAAACACAACAAGAACAAAGGTATGGATTTATTTTTCTTAATATCTTTTTTTTTCAATATGAATGCAAAATGTACATTGAAAAGGTAATTTTATTTTGGTTTTTTTTGGTGTATTAACTGAAAAATCTATTGGAGTGTTTTTCTTTTAGTATGAGAATAGTTTTACAACCCCTGTCCATCTCCTCATTCCTAAGGAAAGTCACTTTATCCCCAAGATCCTTATTTTTTCCCTGTCTTTATTCATAGCAGCTGCTTCTATTGTGCATTCTTTTCTCCTGACCCTCTTTTCTTTGCATCCATTCTAGTTTTTTTCTTACCTCTAACAGCAACTTGAGTTTTTTCTGGGTGGGTTACTGTTTGCCAGAGGTGCTCCAAAGCAGAGGTGTCAGACATGTGGTCCCCCAAACTACTGAGTTCTGAGGGGACTCTGAACTGGATTAGGATGTCATTGCAAGTTTTGAACAGAATAATTGAAAATACTAAAAAAACGGATCCTATTACATTTTAAAACTCATTCAGTATGTGGCTCATAGGGACTTTTATGTATGTATTGGTGGCCCATCTTTCTGTTTCAGTTCAGTTGCTAGACTTCTGAGAGAGTTAAATCTGAAATTTTATCATTCCCTTCAGTGGTCCTTATCTTTCTGGCGTTGTAAAAGGCTTTGTTTTTAGATTTCTTCTTTTTGTATTTTAATTTGAGAGAGCTATTCTTTTGGTTTTAAGTGTTCTATGTGGAAGACTACCAATTCTAATCTCTTTTTCAGGCCACAGATTCATATTTCCAATTTCCTGTTGGAAAATGGGAATGTAGAAAAGGGTAAAGGAAATAGAAAAAAGAATAAGAATTAAGCACCTTACATATATTGTTTCTAATTTTTTTTTTTTTTACAATATTTCTGCAAGATAGGTGGAGTTATTCTCATTTTACAGTTGAGAAAACTGAGGCAAACAAGTTATCTTTCCCATCTTTTATTTACACCTTCTCTATACCTGGAGTCCCCCTTTTCCTCCTAATTTTTCTGCCTGTTGACCTTCCCACCTTTTAAGTACCAACTAAATTCTACCTCTTTCAAAAATTGTCTTTCAGCTAGATAATCTCATTTGTTTAAAAAAAGAGGGATTTTTGAAAAACAGATTTGTTTTTATTAAAAAAAATTTGTTACTTTTGTGTACTTATGAATTCATAAATTATTTTACAAATTTTGTTGGATCAGCCATTGAATGAAATGTGTGTAGTGCTAAAGGAGAAAAAATGAAATTAAATATATGCTGAAATCTTATATATCTTATTTATATCATGATTCATATTCATATTTTAAAATGAACCTCTTTAAAGTATACAATAGATATTAAAAACTTATTTTGAACTAAAATTAGTTTTCCTTTGTATTTTTTTAGTTCATTGATTTTTCAGAAGCTCTTAATCTGGTGGAACTAAAATATGTTTTTCCCCCAACAATCATATCTTTTTTTTTTCAATTAATAAAAAAAATTTTCTCTCCCTTCCACCGCTTCCAATTGGAAAAAATCTTTTTTCTAATCATGATAAAAATTCCATCTTTTTCAGGTGCTAAAGTCACCAAATTTTATGTTAGAGAAAAACTGCATAAACTCAACCAGCAGAAAACTGGTCACTGTAACTGTTAACCATATTTTTGCAAATCAGATTCCAAGTCCACATGTTCTATTTACAGATTTCAAGAGTCACAGGAAAATATTTAATCAAGAGAAAAGCAGTATAAGAAAATCAAGCAATAGAATATTCTATGTCTCTGTGGATAAATGAGTGCAATTTCCTATATATTCCAGAGAGATAATAATTTATTCCAGCTAGAATAATTCAGTTATTTCAGAACTTTAAATTCACTGGCAAAAGTTTAGGGTCCGCTGCTAACTGCTGTGTGGACTAAGGAAATCTTTGGGCTCAACTTTTAAAATTTAGATATGCCTGAGTTCAGGAATGTCATGACTATCTCATTCTACATGCTGTCCCTTCTGCCATCTTGTGACTTTAGCCTGTAGCTTTCCTTTTGTGGCACTACTCACCTCTACTTTGCCAGCTTTTCTTTTTAACATCCCTACCCTCATCTGTCAGAAAAAACTGCCACTAAGAGTCTTGGCCTGGTGATAGGATCTTTCTAGAACCAAAAATATGGGAAATGTAACCCAAGAAATATCTTCCAGGGAATGATGTTCTTTTGACATCTTGTGAAATCCTGGTCACCTTTCTCTATGACTGTAACCCAAAGTAATTAAAAAAACCAATGACTTAGCTTCAAAAACCCAAACTTGTATTTACCAACTTCCATCAAAAAAACATATGATAGTATTAATGCCTTATCCTTTTTATATTACATTAATTACTTCTTTTTAAGGACCTAGGATTTTATCAGTATGGGTATCTCTTCTACTGGTGCAGATTGCAACTACTCCATGCTCTTGTAGTTTGTCTTAATTAGTTGTTAGGATAAAAAAATAATCACTATCTAGTGATCACTCTTTTGGTAGTGTTTCTTTTGGTAGTAAGTATCTAGATAGCTTGATCCTGTAATGGCACATAGTCCATGACTGGATGTTTAATTTGATTGAATTTGCTAGAATTTTCACTCCATGGGTGACAACTCAGGATCATCTTCCCTTTATGATAAAACACTTTATTAGTTATGTACATTGTTCAGTTACTTGAGGAAATTGATTAATTTAATTTTAATAATGGTAATGATGGTGTTAAAAATTCTTTTAACAGGCAAAAACTCAGCCATGAATATTCTCAGCAGTTCCTGACATTATTTCAGCAATGGGATATGGATATTCAGAAAACTGAGGAACAGGAAGAAAAATTAGCTGTTGGTATCATTTTTGGCATACTTTATAGTTGATATGCTATAACTTAAGTATAGAAATGCAGGTAATAGGTAATAATTCTTTGAAATTGAATAAACTGTTCTTGTTCATAGCTTGCTCTGTTTTGTGGTCTTGTCAGCTGTGATACACCTCACAGATCCAGGTTAAAACCACTTTTCTTCTACTTTAAAAGATCAGGAATCATGATTTTATTTTATTTCAATTAATTAATTAATTAGTTTGTTTATTTAGCTGAGGCAATTAGGGTGACTTGCTCAAGGTCACACAGCTAGGAAGTATTAAATGTCTGAGACTAGATTAAGGAATCATAATTTTAGTATTGATTCATTTTCCAAATAGCAATTTCATACAAATATTTTCTCCATATTACAGATAAAGGAACTAAAGTTCAGTAAATTTTAATGAATTGCCTATGGTCATAAAGTAAAGAATTATTAGAGTCAGAATTTGAATTCAGTGCTCTTTCTTTTGCATGTCTTTTCCCCCATTGTATCATGTCTTCCTTCCCTGTTTTCTTTTAAAAAAAAAAAAAAAAGTGCTCTAGCTTCAGAGCTAAGATTAGTAATGTCTTTAAATCTCAATTTAGATGCTGAAATATTTAAAATTTTCTTTCTGATACTTAAATAGCTAAAGTGCTTCTGCTACCATATTATTTAAGAATTACTTTTGTAGGATAACCTAAATAAAGATGACTATGGAATAGTTTTCCTTGTAGGATTTTTAATCATCAAAAAAAATTGGTTTTTTTCAGGACTGTTGTCTACATGATTATTATGTCAGCTCTCTTCTCTCAGTGCTTAGATTAATTAGGCTAATAACATTATTTTGCTATAGATCATATAAGTATTAACTATGCCTTGTAGTTGAAGTTACACATTAATCATTTAGGTCACAGTTATTTTACATTGCTTATCTCTAATAATTCGTAATTTCATCTAAGAATGATAATATTTTTCTTTTATAATAACATACTACTTTGTATTTCCTGTAGCACATAGCACAATTTTACAGATGTTCAGACAGTAAATATTTATTAAATTGGCACATTCAACTACTATGTTTTTTCTATATAGTTCATTTATATTTAAATAACTTAGATATATTATAGCTAAATATTTCAACAATTCAGCTTTTCAATAACTATATCAGCAATTCAGCAAATATTTAGCACTTAAAGTGTGCATTTGCTGTGGAGCAATACAAATGTTAATATATATCACTCTAAATTTAGCAAACATTTTGTATTTTGATATTATGACATGATATATATCATATCATGTATATTATATATATACACATAAATATGTGTGTATATATATATATATATTTATCATTTGATCCTCTCAACCTTGTGAGATAGGTGTTATTATGCTCCCCATTTTACAGATGAGAAACTGAGTCTGGGAGAGATTGAGTGACTTGCTCAGGTGATATAACTAGTAAGCATCTGATGCAGGATTTAGAACCATATCTTCCTGATTTTCTCTGCTCTATCTCCTGCACTATATTGTTTATAAAGAAGCTGAATCCTACACTTGGGAGTTTGTAATCTCATGAGAAGATAAGCTCTGTACAAAGGAAAGGAAAAAAGAAGTGAACGTAACATGTGCTGATTTTCATACTCCTTAGTTCTTTTTCTGGATGCAAATGGCATTTTCTGGCCAAATTCTATTGGGATTTCTTTGGATCACTGAACCACTGAGAAGAACTAAATTTTTCATAGTTGATCATTGTACATTTCTTACTGTACAATGTATCCCTGGTTCTGCTTGTTTTGCTCAGCATCAGTTTGTAAATCTTTCCAGGCTTTTCTAAAATCAGCTTGTTCATCATTTTTTATAAAACAATACTATTCCATTACCTTCATAGATAACTTATTCAGCCATTCCCCAATTGATGGGCATCTACTCATTTTCCAATTCTTTTGTCACCACAAAAAGAACTGCTACAAACATTTTTGCATGTGTGGCTCCTTTTCCCTCATTTATAATTTCTTTGGAATACAGACCCAGTAATTGATCCTGGGTCAAAGGGTATGCAGTTTGATAGCTCTTAGGGCATAGTTGCAGATTGCTCTCCAGAGTGATTGGATCATTTCACAGTTTCACCAACAATGTATTAGTGTCCCATTTCTCACAAATCCTAATTCATTTCATGTCCTCTATAACTTAAAGCCCTTTTCTAAACTAAGTCTTACCACATAATAAACAGTAAGTCTATCACTTTGTTAATATACGCATATGTATGCCTACATACTAAAGGCAGTGAGATGGTACTGTGGATACAGTTTTGAATCTGGAGTCAAGAGGACCTTAATTCAAATGTGGCTTCTGGTTTTTAATTGCTATGTGACCTTGGGGAAGTCAATTAAATTCTGTCTAACAGAGGTCCTCATCTGTAAAATGAGAATACAATAGTATCTCCATCTCTGGGAAGTTAAAGGATAAAATGAGAAATTATTAGCAAAGCATTTTTGCAAACCATAAGTGCTTTATAAATACTAGCTATTATTATTATTGCACACTCATGTGTATTGAAAAGATAGAAAATTTAGACAAAATGCGATCCCAGCATTAATGGAATTTATAGTCTACTAGAGGAATATGACAAAGAATATAATTTTAAAAAACAATGCATAGTAAATGCACAAAGAGGAGTAAACAAAGAACTATACACAGTTTGAATATGGAATTATTATTATTATTATTAACTAAAACTAAGAGAAAGGCCTTAATAAAGAACTCATAGTTCCTCTCAAATCTTCCTCTCTTTCTGACTTCCCTTTTTCTGTCGAGGGTACCACTATGATAGTTCCCCAGGTTTGCATCTTTTAAGTCATTCTCAATTCAGATAGAAATAAAGGAGAATAGATTCTGGTGGAGGAGGATTCTTGCTTTTCTTTGCTATTTAGGAACTAAGGTAACATGTACACCTAATCTTTCAGTGTAGCTAATTTGTTCCATTCCTTTTGATATGCTTTAAGAACTTTTTTTTTATAGTGATGGGTAAATAGAACTATTAGGTTATGGTAATAAATGGCATGTTGAATTTTTTAGCTATAATTTTCATTTTGTAAGGTCATAACTATCTTATTTTTGTTTTTAGAACATGTTTCGGCAACAACAAAAGGTTTTTCAGCAAGCCAGAATAGTTCAAAGCCAGAGACTGAAAACGATTAAACAGCTATATGAACAGTTCTTAAAGGTCTGACATATGCATATTTTAATACATTTTAAAAACTTAATGTGAGCTTTAACAGTTTTCTGAATTGATGGAAAATGTTTATAAAAACTCTTATTTCAATACTTCATCATGTCCCAGAGTTTACCCTGGTCTTTCTATGTTGCTGAAGTGCAAACTTTGACATTTTATTAACCCAACCATTAGTCAGTAATTATTAAGTGCCTACTGTATGCTAAACTCTATGTTAAGCACTGGGAAACAAATATTAAAAAAAAAAAAGACAATCCCTGTTCTGAAGGAACTCAGTGGGGGAAATAGCATGTAAACAACTGAACAAACAAGCTATAGACTGGATAAATTGGAAATAATCAATAGAAGAGGGGTACTAGAATTAAGGGACATTGGGAAAGACTTCCTATATTAGTTGGGATTTTAGCTGGGACTTAAAAGGAAGTCAGGATGTGATAATGAAGTGGGAGAGTATTCCAGGATTAGAATTGGGCCAGTTAGATGATGGTGGATCTTGCATGAGAAAGAATAAGGAGGTCGGTATAAATGGATCATGGGCAGGGGAGGGAATGTTATAAGAAACTTGGAATATTGGGAGGAAGGTCCAGGTTATGAAAGACTTTGACTGTCAAAAAGAAGGTTGTTTTTTTGTTTGTTTGTTTTTTGATCCTGTAGGTGGTAAGCCACTGGTGTTGGTTTGAGTGGGGAGAGTCTTTTGGCTGGCAGTCCCACCAGTGGCAGTAACCAGTAGTTACTCCAGTAACAGTCCAGGTGTGAGGAGATGGGAGTAGGGTCAGAAGGGAGAGGGGCACGTGTGAGAGATGCTCTGAAAGTGACCTTAACAAGGTTTGGTCACCGCTTGGAAATGGGGAGAAGGATATCAAGGATGTGAATTTGAAGGTCTAGGAGAAGAGTGGTAATGAAAAGGTCGTTTTGGAGGGGTAGGAATCATGACTTCAGTTTTGCACAGTTAAGACATCCAGCAAGGTGTTGGAACTACAAATGAGAATGAGCAGAAATTAGAGCTGCACAAGTGGATTTGAGGATCATTTGGCTAGAATTTGGCAACAGGTGGGAAGCTGTCCAAGAACAAAGTCAGCTAAATATGAAGGTTCAACAAAACCAAACTACAGGGCTTTGCTTAATCCTCATCAAATTCCTTCTATTCTTGTGGCAACATCTCAGGACAGCTGATTGTCACCCTCAGTTCTCCTCCTGCATGGTGGTTACCAGATTCTTGTCTGCATTTGGGATTGCACTAGTATTTCCTTTAAATTCTTGGCTTGTTTGCATTTGCCTTTTTAGCCAATTAAGTTTCTTTATTTCTCTTTTGTATGCTTCAGTTATTGCTACAAATTATTACTTTAGAAAAATAATTTAAGCAAAGTGATAAAAGGAACATAATGATTGATATCAAAACATTCTTTATATACCTATGTCCTTGTTAAAATGCAACACATTGCCTAAGCAGTGGTGGCTTCCAGGAGGCTGTTCCCATTCTGTTGAGGTTGGGAAGGGGACCCCAAAAGTTTGAGATCACAAATCAGTGTCACAAAGTATCTCAAAAGAATGTGCAGACTTGAACTCATTTCCTAGTCAGGGGGCAAAGTTTATTGTTATTGTAATGACATTACAAGCCGGCTAAGTTCCAAAAAGTCCTAAGAGAGAGGAGACCCCTTTATCCAGCTTTCTGTCATTGATATGCTAATTCTGTGGCTGACCAGAGGAGTGGTTTCAGGAATTTGATTGTCGCTGTCCCAACAGATTATCTATCTGACAGTCAGCATTGAACTGAGGAGAGTAGTCTCTTCACTATTGTCTCAGGAGTTTGCTCTGTGGGTTTGTCTTGAGGCCAGAAGCTATCTGATTGAGGAGTGGTCTGTTCAGAATCAGACAGATTGAATGTGGGAGTTTCCTGAGGCAGACTTCAAAGCCAGAAGATTAAGGATTTACTGACTTATTGTTAGAACATTAGTCCTAACAAAATCAGAGAGCCTCAAATGCTATAGTATATCAGTTCCAGTGAAAGCCAGAAGGCATTTGGAAATCTCACAGATTTCTATTCTCACATACACACTTTGATATCTGTCTTCTAGACTGTGCATTGGACTACACTAGCAACATCTGTGGGAAGGTGGCACTGCTTGCTAGAAGGGCCCCTTCAAAGAGAAATAACAGGAAAGATTAATAGGCAGGTCCCATTCTCTTGCCATTTGTTTTTCCCAAAGTTCAATATTTTTTCTCAAAATTGTCTCCAGGCAGAACCCACACTAATATATTCTCTGAGTCTGGGTATCAATGCTCATTTATACATCTTATTCATCAGTGAAAATTTACAGACTTTTAAAGAGTTAGGGAGTATACTGGAATATGTGTGAATTTACATCATAAACAATACAAATTATCATGTCATAGAAATAATCTGTAAATTTTCTACTTGCATAACCAAGTTTCTAGCTACCTAATAACTAACCTTCATCTTTGACTATATGCAGCAAACATGAGCACTTGTGGTGATAGGACACATAGCAAATAGCATATATGACAGCATTGGTTCTGAGCATAAATATTTGAGTGTATTTTATATAGATTGTATGGCTTAATAAAATGCACAAGTAATGGGGCTTATATTGGTTAGTATTTTTATCACAGTTGGATAAAGATGTAGATGGCATGCTCATTAAATTTGCAGTTGACAGTCTGAGAAAAGCCAGCACATGGAAGACTACACCGAAAAAGACTTTAACAGGCTAGGATCATTGAGTCTTAAAAAAATAACTCCTTAGATACAAAAAGTTGCACAATTAGGAGCTTGTGGAATCATAGTTGGATAAATGTCCTGAAAGCTGGAAGTTTGAGTGAACTTCATTCTCAGGCTTAGTTAGTGTATTCTGGAAGCCAGAAAAGAAAGAGTCATGAGATCTTAAACTGTTTTAAACAGAAACTTAACTTCCAGTTATGCACTGTTCATTGTGTGAGAACTCAGTCTTGAAGATTGTGATCTGTTCTGGGTGCCCCTAGTACAAGGAGTCATGAGAAGGGCCCTGAGTGTATGTCATGTGAGGATGGAGAAAAGGTGATCAATGGTGGTGTTCAATTACAACCAACTTTTCATGGATTTAAGGACCATAGCTCAGTAGGCCTTTCTAATTCCTAGATTCTCCTGAAGTCTTTCCAAGCTCGTGTACATTGCTTCCACAATCCTCTCTATCCATCTTATCCTCTGCCACCCTCCTTTCCTTTTGTCTTTAATCTTTCTTCAATCTGTCTCTTTGGACAAAGCAGTTAAGTTTCAGTTTTGATATGACTTTCTACTGAATGATCTAAATAAATTTCTTTTAAGTATTGACCAGTTTGATCTCTTTGTTGTCCAAGGGACTTCCATTTTCTCCAGCACCACAAATCAAAAGTATTGATTCTGTGGCACTCAGCCTTCCTTATAATCCAGCTCTTACTGCTATATGCTGCTGCTGTAAAAACCATCTTTTTGACTCTATAGCAAGGTGATATCTGTTCTTTAATCTGCAGTGTGCATTTGCCAGGGCTTTTCTTCCAAGGAGCAAGCCTCTTTTAATTTCATGGCTGCAGCCGTCATCTGCAATGTTTGATTTTTGATTTTTGATATTTGAGCAAGAATAGAAAATCTGACACTGCTTACATTTCTTCTCCTTTTTGCTAGGAAGTGTTGGAACCAGTTTCCCTGATGTTAGTTTTTGTTTTTTAATGTTAAGCTTAAGCCAGCTTTTACATTCTCTTACCCTCATCTAGAGGCTTCTTAATCCTCTTCAATTTCTGCCATCAGAGTGATGTCATCTGCATATGTGAGAATGTTAGTATTTGTTCTGGCAAACATTCTTGCTTTTGATTTATCCAGCCTGGAATTTCATTTGATATACTCTGCCTATAAATTAAGTAAACAAGTGACAATAAGAGCCCTTTGTACTCTTTTCCAGTCTTAAACCAATCAGTTGCTCCGTGTTTGGTTCTGTTGATTCTTGGTCCCTGTACAGGCTTATCAACACATAAGTAATTTGGTACTTCCATCTCTTTGAGGACTTGGCATATTTTGTGATGATCCACATCATCAAAGGCCTTTTTGTAATTAATGAAGCAGAAGTAGCTGTTTTTCTGCAGTTCCCTTTCCCCATAATCCATTGAAAACTGGGAACTTAGTCTCTAGAGTTTCTGTGCCTTTTGGAAAAACAGCCTGCTCCTTTGGTAATTCTTAGTTCACATATTGTTGAAGCCTAGCTTACAGAATCATAAGCATAAATTTGCTAGTGTGTAAAATGAGCACAATTGTTTATTAAAATATACATTCTCTGGCATTGTCCTTTAGATTGGTACATAAACTGATCTTTTCTAACCCAGTGGTCACTGTTGAGTTCACCAAATTTGCTGGCATATTGAATGCAGTACCTTAATGATCTCATCTTTTAAGGTTTTTAAATAGTTCATTTGGAATTCCATCACCTCCACTAGCTTTAGTTGTTCGTAAGGCCCATTTGACTTCATTCTCCAGAAAATCTAGCTTCAAGTTATTAACGATTGTAGTTATCAGCAGTAGTTGAGATTTTATTGTATAGTTTTTTTTAGTATATTCTGACCAGGGAGAGATAAGACAGTACAGTGGATAGAGTCAAACCTGTTTTCAGACAGTTCCTAGCTGTGTGATCCTGGGTGATTCTGGGCAACTTACTTAATACTATTTGCTTCAGTTTCATCATCTTAAAATGAGCCAGAAGAAGAAAATGATAAACCACTCCAATATCTCTGCCAAGAAAACCCCACAAGAGATCACGAAGAGTTGGACAGGACTGAAAAATGATTGGACAATAATATTCTTGCCACATGTTCTCTTTTGTTACTTCTGTTAAGTCCCTGCCATTTTTGCAAGAGACATTCCTTTGATATCTCTAGAATTTTCTTTTTTTTCTTTTTCTCTTTTTAAAAATTTTAATGTATTAAATTCCAGTTATATGTAAAAGCATTTTTCAACATTCATTTTTGTAAGATTTTGAGTTCCACATTTTTTTCCTTTGTCCCTTGCCCCTGCCCCCCACTAGCAAGCAATCTGATATAAATTGTATGTGTACATTCATTTTTAACACTTCTATATGAGTCATTTTGGGAAAGAAAAATCAGAAAAAAGGGGAAAAATCACAACAAGAAAAAAAAAAGAAAGAAAGGTGAACCTAGTATGCTTCAATCTACATTCAGTCTCCATAGTTCTTTTTCTGGATGCAGATGGCATTTTCCATCCAAAGTTGGAATTGCTGAGAAAAGCTAAGTCTTTTATAGTTCTTATAGAACAATAATATTTCATAACATTCATATACCGTGACTGATTCAGCCATTCCCCAACTGATGGGTTTGTTATTGATATGGTCAGTTATACTAATAGTTTTCCTGATAGTGAACCTGTCCTGCATTCCTGATATAAATCCTACTGGTAATAGATTGCTGTAATCTGTTGTGGATATTTTATTTAAAATTTTTGCATCAATATCCATTAGGAAAAATTGGCCTATAATTTTCTTTTTCTGTTTCGACTCTTCCTGATTTAAGTTTCAGCACCATATTTGTGTCATAAAAGGAATTGACAGGACTCCTCCTTTGATTACCTTAACTTAAAAAAAAATTTAACTTACAAAAATAGAATAAGAAAAAAAGAATATAAAACAAAACAAATGAGAACATTATCATGTGCCCAGCAGAACATTAGGGAGGATTCAAAATATATAACAACAAATTACCAGTCTTTGTGTATGTGTGTGTGTGTATAATACATTTATATTAGTAGAAAAAATTATATTCATGAATGTCCATCTTCCTTATAAATTGTTCTTTTGTTTTCTTTTTTTGGTCACAACTTTCAGGTCGTCCAGATACTCTTATATTTTCCTCAATGTCACTAATTTGATTTCTAAATTCCTTTTTAAGTTCTATAAATTCTTTCTGGAGAGGGAGCCATTTCATATTACTCTTGAGGTAGAAGCTTTTTTTATTTCATTGTCCTTTTCTGAAGATGAACCCTGGTCTTTTCTGTTCCCATAGTATGTTTGTATGGTGGGGTTCTTTTTTCCGTGAGTTTTGTTTGTTTTTTTGGATAAAAGGTTGCATAAACACCTCTAATCCTGGGGTAGAGGGGATGGTGCCTTTGGCTTCACTTTCAGTTTTCCTTCTGAGCAGGAACCCCAGACTAAGAGTTTCCCCTCCAGCAAGTGCCCATAGCCAGTCATACCCCTGGCTCACTGCTTCTGAGCTCACCAGTGCTGGCTCCTTCTTGCCCGAGGCCGTGGCTCTACTTCACAGCTGGGCCTGCTGTTGTCAATCAGCAAGGTTCCCTCAGTCTTCCTGGACTCAGATCCCAACTCTCCATATATTCCAGGAGATGAAAATTTGTGTGGTCCTGCTGAGGCCCCCCCACACCCAGGCTCCCCACTGGATGTTTCTGCGGAGCTAGCCCAGAAATGTCTTCTATTTTACACAAGTTTAATCCCTGATGACCTTGGAGTCTTTCTTCAGATCTTCTTGAGTTGTGCCAGGAGGACCCCTGTTCTGTCTCAAGTCTTTTGATTTTTCACCCTTGTGTTCACCCTGAGGTGCAAATTTTTTCTGTTCATGGGAGAAATCTGAAGAGCTTGAAATTTACCAACCTACTCTGCTATCTTCCTAGAATCCTCCTACCCTCTTTCCCCCACTTTTTCAAATAGTTTATATAATATGACAATTGTCCTTTAAATGTTTGGTAAAATTTACTTGTAATTTTTCTTAAAGAGTTCGTTGATGGCTTATTCAATTTTCTTTTCAAAAATATTTTTTTCTTCTGTTAATCTGGGCAATTTATATTTGTACAAATATTTTTATCCATTTCAATTAGATTATCAGATTTGTTAGCATACAATGGGGTAAAATAGCCCATAATTATTGCTTTAATTTCTTATTGGTGGTAAATTCACTCTCTTCATTTTTAATACTGGTAATTTTTAAAAAAATCAAATTAATCAGAGATTTATCTATTTTGTTGATTCTCCCCCCCATAAAAACAACTCTTAGTTTCAATGGTTTTCTTTCAGTTTTATAAATTTCTCCTTTTGATTTTCAGAATGTCTAATTTGGTATTTAATTAGGTATTTTAAATTTCTAGCTTTTTTTCCTACTTTTTTTAGTTGCATAACTAATATGTTGATCTCCTTTTTCTCTATTTTATTTATGCATACATTTAGATAGCTCTGATTTTCTTGAATAGATTTCATTTTTCCCATTTTTTTTGCATTGCTCACTTAATAAGACATTTTTTCTCCTTCCTTGCTATGCCTTGGAATTCTGCCTTCAATTGATTATATCTTTCCCTTTCTCTTTCCTGATTTCCTCAGCTGTTGTGAAGCTTTCCCAGGCAGCCATTTTGCTTTGTTGGCTCCGCTTTTTTGGAAGGGAGGATTTTTTGTTATCCTGTCCAATATTGGGAATCTGTAATTCTTTAGGCACTGTGCCAAATCTAATCTTTTAAATCTATTCATCATCTTCATTTCATGTTCATAAGGGATGTTATTTGGGTCACGATTAAATGGTAGTTTCTCCTGCTTTCTTCTTCTGTTTGTCTGAATTTTGCAATAAAACTTGGCTCATGATTCGAGCCACAGTCAGTACCAGGTCTTGTTTTAGCTGATTATAGAACTTCTGCACCTTTGGCTGCAAATATACCATCGATCAATGCTGACATTATCTACTGATGTCTGTCTTTTGAGTTGAAAAGTTGAAAACATTTGACCGCGAGTTATCTTGACCAAACTCTGTTAACTTTGCCCTGCCTCATTTTGTACTCCAAGACCAAACTTCCCTATTATTTCAAGTATCTTTTGATTTCTTGCTTTAGCCTTACAATCCCTGTGATGAGTGTGTCATCTTTTTTTGGTGTTATTTCTAGATGCTCAACCTGGTTAAGAAGATTGGGCTTTTCTTGGTTTGGGTGCAGGAGATGGAAGCAGAAGTGGTGGATTGAAAGATCAAGGAAAAATCCAGTCTAACCTTTAGAACTTGAAAAAAGAACAAGGGGCTGCTTCAGGAGGGGATTGATCTGGCATGCTGGTGGGCATTTCTTCTCTCCACTCAGCCCCCCTCCCACCCCACCCCACCCCAGGGTCTGTGCCAGGCCCTGGTTCCCCATAACCCAGACTCTTAGATCAGCCTGATCTTTATTTAAATCTTTCTGTGTCATGGAATGCCCCTTTGGCAGGCCAGGGAAGCCTGTGGACTGTTTCTCAAAATCATGTTTTTAAATGTATGAAGTAACACAAAGAATTACCAAGGATACTAATATTGAAATGTAGCTATCAAAGTATTAAGAAGACAGATACCAAGGTAGTCTGCACTCATCCCATATGTATAACATAAAGGAAGGTAGTCAGAATACTGAACGATTTTGTGAAGTTGGAAGACCTGGGGATACTTGTTCTTGTACCTAAATTACTATATATTTATGACATCTAATATATTATTTGTGTGTGTGTACATTGGAAACTACGCTAAGATTTTTGGGACACCCTGTATGTAACATGGATTGACTCAGGAGGTAATGGAGTTCCCCTTCCCTTGTTGAGTTCTTTATCCAAAGGCCAGGTGACCTCTTACCAAGCATCTTATCATAGAGGGGATACTCTGTCAAGTACAGGCTGGATTCAGCCTGGGAGGCCCCATCTGAAATGATGTCTTCTAATTGGAACTATTTTGGAAAGTCGTCAGAATTCATTTCTAGGAAGAATAGCTAGCTAAGACTGGAGTCAAGAAGTTCCAAGTTCAAATGAGACTTCAGACACCCTCCTCCCGGGGTCATTGTGAGATTCAAATGAAGTAATAATTGTAAAGCAATTGTAAAGCACATAGTACATGCTTTATCTAAGTGTTAACTATTTAATACGTTTTTCTTGATATAAAGTATTGCTAGATGAATTAATTAGGTCTTCTAATACATCACTAGGACTATTTTAATTTGGGCAGGAATGATTGTCTTCAGATAATGTGTTTTAGGAAACCTTTTCTTATTCTCTTCTCGCTTAGCATGTCACAGAATCTTAAATACCACATATGCAGTAGTAGGTCTGAAAAATGCTCTTTTACTGTGTGTCTCTTTCACGGTATATTACTAACAAGTTTAAGAATGAGACTAATCTTTCAGCTGCTATGTCTCTTTGTATCCCATGCATAGTACCCACACAGTCACTAGGGGACGTCAAAGTGTGTTCCTGCTATGGCAAATTCAGTTTTCTGTAACTTACTTGCTTATTTATTCTCTACTGTGTTTGGGAGTTTGGTCCTTTTATACACCATATTAACAGGAATGATGGGTATTTCTAACAGGGTTCATTTAGCCCTTGCCTTTTGTACCAAAGAAGGTAAGAAGAGTTTCCTGCCAACACACTCATGTGGCAGAGAGAGAACTGTGTGTATTGACTATTGATAGTTAATTTTGGAAGTGAATTGTTAAGAATTTAGAAGAAACAAGTAATGTTTAATAACCGGTATTGGCCTTTTACTTTGTAGAATATGGAAGATTTGGAAAAGAACCACGAAAACCTTCTTACAGGTGCACAAAATGAACTACGAAAAGAGATGGCCATGTTACAAAAGAAAATTATGATGGACACTGTAAGTAATATGGTATATTTTCAACTGAAAAAATTAAGATTAAAGCATTACACATTTCTTTCATCAAATAAAAGTATATTAAAGTCACTTATAAAGTATTAAACATTTCTTTTAATATCTCCTTTCTCGTAACAGCAGCAGCAAGAAATGGCAAGTGTTCGAAAATCTCTTCAATCCATGTTATTCTGATGACTCTTTGAAGAAAGAACTTGGACCTAAGTAACATGATACAATTACAACCATTAGCTAAAGGAAATGCAAATATTTGCTGTGGCTTAAGAAAGCTAGTTTAAAGATTATTTGTTGTTACATAGCTTGTTTTTATCATTGCAAGATCTTCTGTTTTATATTGACTGAAACTGCCTAGATGAATAATAAACAAACAGTAAATAGCAAGTAAAAATGTACTCCCTTTGATTCATTTTCGGGTTCTTTGGGATTAGTGAATTTTCTTCCCCACCCTGTTAGCAGTTAAAACTCATGGTTTCTAGCAATAAAAGATTTAACTGAATTTTACCTTTTAGACTCACTAGCACTTTAACTGTGCAAAATACTAACCACCTCTAGAAGTGTATGTACATATAATATATAGATTTTTAATATACAAAATTTATCTGTACACCTGAGTTCTATAAACAAGCTAATGAAACTAAAATTCACTTACTCAAATTCTGTTTTTTAAAAAATCAGTTTGCATTCTATAGTAAAAACAGCCAAGAAAGTAATCCATTAGTGTGAAAGACTGAACAAGGTACCTGAACTTAAGTTTTAACCATGAAAATTCTTTACAATTAAGTGACATATTCTTGGCATTGATTAAAAATATTTCATACTTTTATAGGTCAATACCGCTATTTAACATTCTTGGGGTATTTCATAGCTGCCTTTATACAAAAACAAGTACTTTTTCAAATGAATGTTTTTTGGCTTTTTTTACATGTAGCACATGAAATCTACAATCACATTTGGATTTAATATACGCAGAATTAGCACATGCTTGAAAATCATTTGGTTAAGCTTGCTTTATTTCAGTTACTGAAAAAAAAAATCAAAGGATCAAAATAAATAGGATGCCCAATAGGAGGAGAGGAGTCACTTTTATCTCTTTTCATATTTTCCCTCTCCCCCCAATTTGAGTTTTTCTAGGCTAATAAAAGTTCATACAGATTCTCTGTGGTAGTTTACAAAGGAAGAAGTTAGTTTTTTGGTTTTGTTTTTTGTTTTTGCGATTGATAAAGATAATTTGACATTATGAATGAAGGGGAACATTATTCTTTCTGCAGAATCCTATAAAGAATGTAAGCTCACTTCTGGGTCAAAGTGTATACTGGCAGAAAATTCTTCAGTTCTGTTTCAGAATTTGAAGATATATATATGTAGACTTTTGTCCATTGAGGGGAAAAAAAAGTCCAAGTTCTTTATAACTAGCTATGGGATACTTTTCATCAAATTTAGTTCTTGTAAGAAGTATTTTCTCCTTTGAAAGGGAGGATAGTGTAGCATTTCTAATAAATAATGAATAAATTGAAAAGAGCTGGGAAAATAATTTAAAAGTAGTATTATTTAAAAAGTTGGCATTTGGTTGCTGCATTGCTATTCAAGTAAAATACCTTGTGGCCTGGATTTCCAAAGGTTATTCTGCTATGGTGATTTTTAAATTTTACTCATTTTTAGTCTAAACTCTAGATTTATCACCTGTTATTGGAAAAAATATTAAAAGTCCTAGAAATTAATTGTAATTTTTTGTACTGAAACAATAGTCACCTTTGCATTTAATAGAATGATGGAAAACAATGCTAGGTTGAAAAAATATTGTCTTGTAAACACTCTTTCTGATTGAACTTGAGCTATTATATTTTTAGAGACCCATCCAGAATTGATGGTGAGACTCTTAAGTACAGATGAAAGACAAGAGAATTATTGCTCTGCCCTTTTTTTCTGGTCGGTCTTTTATGGCCTCACGTGGAGAATTACCACTTTTCCCCCATTAAAACAGCATTATAGATAGCCATGCACTTGAAGCATGTCTAAAAAGTAAGCTACCTCAACAGTTCTGTCAGCCCTGAAATGTTTGGTCAAGTTTTTTTTGACAGTTTAAACAGTATAAAAAAGTTATTAAAAACATTAAAAATTAGTCATTTTAACTTAATTTCTTAGAGGTTCCTTGACTTGATTAATTTTCCCATATTATTATTGCTGAGTTTCTTTGTTCCAGCATAGTTACGGAACAGATTTGTGCTTTAAGACCCAGTCTCAATGATGAAAGATAAAATAGTGAGGGTTTTATGACTGAAACAAACACACAATAGAATCTGCATGACTTAGCTTTATATTAAATATCTTATCTGACAGTTATGGCCACATTAATGTGCTTTTCAGAGACTTGGTTTTCTTGAAAAGTTTCTTATTTGTATTCCTACAAGCAGGGGGTTCCTTCATTCCTAGGTTCCCTTAATTGCTTCTCCTCTTCTCCTTGGGCTATTAGTCAGTCATTATGGTTTTGAACCTGTTCGGGTGCATGAGGAAATGGAATCCTGAAGACTTGTAAATGAAAGTGATTTGCAATCTGCAAGATGACAGAAGTGGAATATCTCAGCAAATCAAGTGAAGAGATGAACTTGAAAAAGAAAAAGACAAAACCGATCACTGTTCATGTAACACAGTGCACTTCAATCATGTTGAGAGGTAATGCACTTATTCCTTTGAGAGGGAAGAAAGACTACCCTGGGGTCCTTAAAGTATGAGTGGCAACTTAATGGGAAAAGGGAATTAATAACCTAATTTTACTAATAAATGTTCCCTACCAATCCAAATGGGATCTGTTTAGTGGAGTCACAGAGCCAGGAATCAGACCTGGAAGAAACTTTTAGACTCATCACTTGTCCTTAAGGACTCATAAAATAACCAAAAAAGGATATATAAAAGCATGTCCAAAAAAAAAAAAAAGAAGAAAATTTCAGTAGCATAGAGAGATCAGCAAAGGGCCTCCTCCTTACAAGCCATTTGGGAAATTACTGATTGTAAGGCTAGAGCTCCTTCCCTTCAAACTCATGCAGAACACCAGCTCCAGGTCAGAAGGCGAGAGAGATGGGTTTATCTCAGAGGTTAAAGGGGTTGGCTGTGGTCACGGTGTGCTCAGGAACAGCAGCCTAGCATGGTAGAGTGCGCCAGACCTGATTTAAATCTGCCTTCCCACTCTAGGTGTGTGACCAATTTCACCCATTCCCTGCACACCTTGGATTAGTTACAGGCAGGTGGATAGAGGACATGGACAAAAAACCAAATAGCCCCTACAGCAGAGGTGGTGCTACAAATCAGGCACTGCGGCCTTTAGCAGCAGTACCCAAGTGTCTTTCCTATAGGGCTAGAAGACATCAAGAGTCAGGTGCTAGTCTGGGAGGGGAGGTGAAATTTTGTACCATCTACAGAAAGATCAAAAGCCTCGCACCAAAGTGTTTACTCACCATTGCTACCCACAGAACAATGTATTCGTCTATAAAATTGTTGAAGTATTGGTCCAAAAACAGAAGACCTGGCCCAATATATGCGGGGTCCTGTAGACTTAGTTTACTTCTGGTCATGTGAGCAACCTATTTAGTAAAAAGGGCAAATAAATGATAAAGATTTTTAACACGACAATTAACTTGATAACCAAATTTGTAGGAGTTGAGGTTTTTCTCTTGAAAAGTTTACTCTTTATTCTAAAAAAAGACAAAACAATTCCAAATATTACTTAATGCTTATACTTCTGGAATCCCAACATTTCTATCTAGCTTACTCAATTTTTTTATAACTAAGTTCTCTGAGGTAAAGAAGGCTTATCATGAAGGATTTAGACTATATAGCCAATGAAGTAGTTTAAATGAGGTTTTTTTGGTGTTAACTTTCGTCAATTCTCTATGAACTGGTTCAGATTGAGTGGCAGTTTGATCTTAGAAGTCTGATTGTAGTCAAAATTATTTCTGTAATGAGACACGGTGACAAGAGGACTTGATACAACACCAACCTCCCCTACTAATGTGTAATGCTACAAATACTTATCACTCACTGCCCTGTTACTTTATTTCTCTTGGGGACCACCCACACACACTAAAATTCACATACAATCTTAACTAAACTGCTTACCACCAACTTACCACCAATTTTTGTGTTACTTTGGAATACACACACCCAAACATTACGATATAAAGACAGGGATGCTTTTCAAATACATGGGTTACAGATTTTTTGCAGATAATTATGGCTAGAAGAATAATTATTCCTATATGGATGCCAGGTGACAAAACACTGGTGCCCTAGAAAAAGAAAGTAGGAAACATGTTTTCATATTTTGTCATCCACTCTATTATGATATTAAAACAGCTATTACTCAGAAAAATAGCAGTTTTCTTATTAAGTCTTTAAACATATACTGGGGGTATTTCTCCTTAGTGAAATATTAACTGTGGACCTTGACTGCCACTGAAACCTGTTGATTTCATTTAAATAAATGGATTACTCATGTTCTTATATTCAAGCTACAACTTACTAGCCAACCAGGAGCTTCTCTGTGCTTACTCTATATGCTGTTAAGCGTGGTCAGCAGTCCAACTTGTTTACAAAGCATGCTAAAGGGATGGAAAAAAATAAAACATGTTCCCAATGAGGGTTGTACTTCATAATCAGTGAAGGACTGATTCAGGAGGCTATTTTAGACATTTATCTCCACAAAGCTCGAAATGTTTTTAGAATTCCTCTTTTGTGACCCATCCTTGGAGCCACGTGACTGACAATCACTTTCCTTAAAGTCACCCTCGTTAAGCAGTTGATTCCCCCTTTCACAAACAAGAAAGGTATTACTTATTCGCCAGACTTGGTCTTAGTCAAGTTTTGGTGGTTTCTAAAAATCAAAAGCTGAGGCTCTTCCAAAGAGGGGATGCCAGTCTCGGAGAAAGAATGGCTCTCAAAAAAGTTTTTCAGTTTCCGAAGATGTTTTATGCAATGACAGTGCCAAAATAAGCATCAAGCTTTGTGATGGGAGGCTAAGCCCCAAAGTGGACAGGTCTGGTTTAGAAGCTGGCTGGCCAGACGCGTTCAAAGCACCCCTTCATTTCTGTCTGTCAGAACCAGAGAAGAATGCAGCATTATCCAGATACATCTTTGTGGAAATGAAATCCTTAAGGAAATCCCATATTTTTTTCCAATTACATAGAAAGACAATTGTTGTAAGACTTTTGAGTTCCCAATTTTATTTAAGAAGTTTCTCTTCCATTTTCTTGGAAATCTCTGCCCCCTCCCACCCTAGCCCCCAACCCAAGGCACTGAACAGAACAATAACAGAGTATGCTCTTTGCTTTACTAGTGGAGAAGAGTGATTGTGCACCACGTCCAAAATGCCCACCCCAGGGCCTGCTCTGCCAGGTGTCTCTGGTCACCGCCATCCCCTGCCCTCTACTCTCCCCACCCACAAAACTGCCTGTGCAGCGTATGAGGCATCCCGGCAGGTGAGGCGGGCAAGGCCTTTAAGGCCCTTTCTCCCTCAAGTCTTCAGGTCCTGTAATACAGGCAAAGTGTCTGTTCCTACTGATTGTAAAAGGAAATGACAACATGAGATCAATACTGTAAGAAAACAAAATGCTTTTGAATTTGTCTTACTGCTACCGTGGATCCATTCTTGCCAACTCCGCCATGGAGGATGGTGTGGAAATAATTAGAACAGGAAAATAATGCTCCTGCCACTATCCCAAGAAGAGGAAAAATCTTCAGTCTTGTTTCAATCACAGGGATCTTTGGAGGAGGAGGAACAATTTTAGGTATTAGGTATATCAACATTAAGGTTTTCTTTGGTGATCACTACACTTTGGGGTCCTTTATATTTGTTCAAATTAAAACCAAACATTCAAACTTAATGAAGTTGATATGTTTTTCTTGGCTCTTTCACCATTATACAGAGACACTGCCCACATTCTGCTTTAGTTAGCTATAATTGGTAGCCGTAAATGACAGTTCACGTTCAGGCAGCAGCCCCCCATAAACTAACAGCAAAGGGAAGGCAAAGGCCCCCGATGGGCTTCGCACTAATGACACACCACAATACATATGGACACACATGCATATATATGAATGCTCAGAATCACAGCTATTACCTTCTGGCCACCAAATCCTACTTCACGAAAGCTTCCAAAGGCAGCAAAAGAGTTAAGAAAAAAAGTTGACAGTGAATTACCACCAATCTCCTCTTTAATATTTCAAAATAATAGCAGTCTCATTTTAAAACTCTGTGGGTACCGACACTGCCGAGTCCCAAGTCCCCTGGCTAGGGGACATGATTAGTAATGTTAATAGAGCAACTCTTACACAATTATTGAGCAATATTGCATTTGGCTCTTCTCCCATCTGTGCAGGTCTTTAAAATTTCTGCCTGATAAAAGATTCCTCAAATCCAACCTGTAGCCAGAACCCTGGCCTGTTCCCAAATCTGCCCCTTCCTTCCTTGCACAGCCCCCGCCAGCCAGGAGCTTATCCCATGCGTCCTCAGCAACTGCCAGGAAGAAGGACGGGCACAAGCTGCCCTCTCTGGAACAGTAGTGGCTGGCAGTCTGAGAATAACATGGGGAGGGCCAAACTACTGACAGCTTTCCCTTGCTAATTTTCAAGAAATTGCACACAATAGAAAACATCTCAATTTTCTAATTTTCTAAAAGAGCAACTGGCTTTGTAAAAATGTAAAACTTCCTACTGAACTTATTTTTTTGGAAAAATCTTTATCTTACATGATAAATCTATCACTTTAGGCCCAAAAGAGTGATACCATTTAAAGTTTATCAGGCAAAAGACAGGTTTCTTTCCATCTATATTAACACAAAAAGGAGAAAGAACAGTAAAATGTAAAAGAAAAATACAACCTAAAAATATGAACCATTCTATAGGAAAAACATTTAAAAAACATGACACTCTTTAAGTGGTATGGGCTCTCCCTCCGCTGTTGCAGAATCCCACTGTCTTATAGCCCCCTAGCCTGGGTGCCTTTTTCAAGAGATCCATCCAGACAATGTAATCTTTGTTCTTTTCACCTCCTGGGGATATCCAGGATACTAGACTCTTTCTCTCTTAACTTTCATTTTTCTTTCTTTCTCCATGACCAACCTACCCTTTCCTTCCAATGACAGATTTTCATCTGAGATTTTAATGCTTTACCATTTGCATCCAAAGGGCACATTCAGAGAGCGGGCAGCTCCATGGGGACTGATTGCTAAGTGATTCCCAGCCCCCTCTCCCTCCTTTTCTATCCTTCTGCCATAGTCACAATGGAAGCTTCACAAGTGAGCAGGGCCAGCTTCTGACCCAGTTCTCTCTATTTTTAGGCAGGTGGATTCTAGGTCACATTTGATATTTGATAGAAGCTTTTACATAGAAAAGCCAGTCTCTCCCCCCGCCCCCTATAACAAAGCTAAAAGAGCTAGAACCATAGATATGAATACTTACAGTATAATAATAATACTTACAGTATAATCCCACATTGACACTCCTCCAAATGAGGTTAACAAAAAGACAATAACTATAGCGAGCTGAACTTCGGTTACATCCACTCTAAAGAAGAAAAAAAAAAATGGAAGGAAAAAAAAAAACAAAATATTTAGACTTGAATATGCAAATAAAAAACCGTACACTTGAGGTTTAGAAATAAGGCAGCCTTTACTAAGCACTTTCTAGGTGCAATGTGTCATGTAGAGAATTTCAAAGGAGTTTTTTTTTCCCCCATCATCAAATGAGTGACTAAGGGCTAATTCATTCGACTGATCTTTATTGTATTCTGTCCTTACCGTGTGTCCAGAACAGGGGCCACCAAAGCCCCTGGATTCATGAAATGCACCATCTGGTGGAGGAACCAGGGTTGGGGGTGGGAGAACAGGGAGTCCAGCAGGGGGCACACACATGAGATCAGGGTTGGCAGTGAAGGGGGCAAGCAGGCAACCAGAGGGGCCAGAAGAGGCAGGAAGACCAAGCAACACTCAAGGAAGGGGGATCCGTGCTTGGGCACGTAGTTGCCGAGGGTGCCTGGCTGGGGCCCCCCAGTTCTGCAAGAACAGAAGACGAAAGAGCAGGGTGTCTCAGGGGGCAGGCAGGAAGCCGCTGGGACACACATCAGAGCACTGCCCCCAGCGGGCTCGGTGCCGACAGGACACAGAGCTAAGCGGGCCCTGGAGAGACACAGACCCATGAGGGGCTCTGGGTGCATGTCTATCCCGGAGGAGCAGGAGACAAGTCCCCATCTCAGTCGTGGGTGCACTGAAGGTCCTGGGGGCGCGAGCCACTCCCCAGAAGTCAGCGCCGACACGGTAAGGAATAGGAGGCTGTTTGGGAACAAACCTATCCCTGGGAATCTGAAGGTGACAAAGTCACCAAAAGTCACTTGCGGGACAGAGCTGCCGACACCACTCTGCTGCCACGGTCAGAAATCAAGGTAACCAAGGCCTGGGCCCGTCTTCCTATCACCCTCACAAGCTGAAAAACTTCCTCATCCTCGTCTTCAGGCGCCAGCCCGGTCCCAACTCCAGGCCTTTGCCCAGGCTCTCTCGGCCCTTGCCTTCCCTCCCGAGCTTCTGCCCCAATGGCCCTGCCACAGTCGCCTGGACGCTCCCCTCACAAACCTGCTCTGTATCACGGGTCTGCACAGAGCCCATTTTTCCCCAGTGACAACCCCCTCCTCCCCGGCAGTTCCCAGACCCAGATGCGCAGCCCTCAGCTCAGGAGTTACAATCAGGCATCTCCAAAAGCCCCATGGCTGTCCTGGGACCGGACGTGTCCAAACAAAATCGTGACCTTTCCTCCAGCGCTCTCCCCCCCATGCTCTTAGTCAGCCAGGCCCATAACCTCCCCTTCCCCCATGCTGTACCCAACCCAGCAGTGACTGCTTCTCCTTTCACACTCTCTGGAGGGTCTCCAGACTTTCCTCCCTTCCTTCTTCCAGCCGTTCTCCCCTTGGCTGTCTGACTACCCCCCACCAAGAACCTCTGGAGGCTGCCCAACTCCTGCAGAATCATTTCCCAAGCCTTCTCTTTTCCTATTCACTGCTTCCCCAGTAATGGATTATTCACAATGTTTTCACCCCACAGGTCTGGGATTGCGTCATTCTGGAGTCATTGAGCATGTAATGTTCCCAGTTCTTTGTATCACAAAAAATATTCCAGTCATTTTGATGCAGATGAAACTTTCCTGCCTCTGACCTCAATAAGGCACATGCCTAATGGTGGGATCCCCTGGTCAAAGGGCGTGGGCAGGTGGTTCACTTTTTAAGCCAAATTCAAACAGCTTTGGGGAAGGACCAACTCACAGCACCAACGATGCAAACGTGTCTTTCCAAGGAAATGTGACCATTTCCATCTTTCGTCATCTTTGACAATTTTCTAGGTTATGAGATGAAATGTCAGAGCTGTTTTGATTTACATTTCTATTTTTATTGATGATTTAAAGCAATCTTTCATATAGTTATTAATCGTCTGCAATTTTTCTTTTGAGAGTGGTTTGCTCATAGTCTTAGATCAGTTTATATACACTGGGAATGAATCATGGTCTTATATGTGTCTTGGAGGAGACACTTTCCCCCCAACTGATAGCTTACCTTCTTATGCCAGCTGCATTGATTTTGTTCGTGCAAAACCTTATCAACTTCATGTATAACAATCACTACTTTGTCCTTTGTGATTATCTCTCTTATTTGGTTGAGAAACTACAGCTAAGCAAATTTATTCTTTCAAAGATTTTATGATTTTTCTTTCAAATTCAGGCTGTCCATCTTGAATACTTCTTACTGTGGTATATGGTACAAGCTGTTGGTTTAAAGTCGTTTTCTGCCAAACCACTTCCAGTTTTCCCAACAATTCTTATCAAAGAGAGAGAGAGATGATCTCAAATAACGTATGCTGTTAGGTTGTGACATCTATCATAGAGAGCCGGAACTCTGGAGAAGTATACTTGAAACAAGGTGTTAACTCAGTGGAACTGATAAGATAATAGTTCTCTAGTTCACACATAGTACTTAGCATGGTGATGTAATGATTCTGCAGTTCACACATGACATAATTGTAATAGGGTATTTAAACTGGGGACAAAGTCAGACTCCGACTGAGTCAGACTGCTAGAGGAGACTGGGACAGACTGGGTCAGACACAGACTGTGATGGAAACAGACTGGGTAAGAGACAATAAAGACTTTAGACTCTATTCTCGTCCTTTCTCATGGTGTCTAACCTGATGAGACCAAGGCCCTTCCGGAGGACCTCCAGAAAGCTAGCCCACACATTACAATCTATTTCTCGAATACTTTTATAAGTAGATGGTGTGGGAGCAGACAAAGTTCGCTCCCTCCATTCTGCTCCTAAGTAGTCACTTTGGGTCAGCCCAGGTGATTCTGCACCTTTTTCTATGTCCTGGACTCCTCAGGCAGTGTTTGGAGAAACCTCAGGATCCCTTCCCAGAATCATGTATTTAAGGGCATAAAATAAATGACAAAACCAAATTCTGGTTTGAAATGCAGTGAGTCAAATATTTAAAAGAACAAATGTGAACTTGTTGACTCCAAGTGAAGAATCCCCAGCTAAAGCATGACCTGGGAAACAGAGATGTGATTTATATCCATCAATTTTGCTGCCTTTTAATATTTCTGGTAAAAGGCTTGGCAGGAAAAGTAACATCATTAATTATGATATGTTCATCTCCCATCAGCACGGATAACTGAAGCCTGCTAGCCGATCACCAAAATACTAAAAATAAATACTACTCCCTTCGTTATGTACAAGTTAACAAAATCTACTTACTTTCCAAATCTTAGTACTCCCGATACGTAGGTTTGCCAATGAGCACAATAGAACATGAACATCCCAATAAAACAGCAGAAAAATAACCAGTCAGGATTTGATCCCAAGCGAACAGCAATGGAGGCTCCAAGAGACACAAATACTGAAAGAGAAAGTGGACCTACAATTAGGAAGCAGTTTAAGATAGTTGTGACTTTAAAATCCACAGAGGACTCTGCCCAGGAGCATGGGGCAAATTCAGAGAGAACCAACCAGGAGGGAATTATTCAAACAGGCTGGGCTCTTCTCAGAGCCATGCATGTGGGCACAAGGGCCCTGTGAGGCTTCAGAGAGTAGAGTAAAGACAGCAAGCGGGATCTCCCATTTGTGTCTCATGCACACGACAAGGGGACTAAGCCATTCCATGCAATACAAACTACCAAAAGTTGGGAGCCCGGCTGACACAAGAGTGGCAATTAGTGTCATCCCCTCACAAGCCAACCTTGACCATTTTGTTACATCTCTAAGGCTTTCACTTTAAAGCCACGGGTGGACCTCAGGCTGGATTCCCTGCCTCCAGGCTCTCATCACTGGAACCTGCCCAAGGGACAAACAGATTACCCCCATTCCAGTGGATTCCTATCAGCTGGCTGATTGGCTGTATTTCCTCATTTTTCCATCTCCTATCTTAAAGCCTTTGGGTAAATGATCTCCCAGATACTCTGTGAGAAAGTCAAGGGGGCTTATGCAGGCAGTGAGAGTATGAGGAGAGGGAGTGTCCCTGGCAGGACAGGATGGAGCTGAGGTCGTAGGCCTTTCAAAATGAAACAGGAATTTTAGATATATCCTAGAAACAATGGAAGCCACTAGAATTTGAACCACAATTCTTCAGCGTTTTATTGCTTAGTTTCCATTTAAGTTTGAGGCTTTTCTTCAAGCAACCTTTTATCGATTATATTGTTGTGATTGGTAAAGGCTGAATTTATTTCTACTTTCTTGCATTTAAAAAGTGTTTTTGATCCTTCTGCCCTACTACCCAAAAAGGGCAGACAAGCTAAAAAGAAATAGACATCCTCCTTCACCTTTCCAGCAGTGTTCCCGACTTTCTGAATTTCGATGCCATGTCTCATCTTCAGCCTTTCATGGGAACATCCTGCATCCCCGCGACCAGCCCTCAGTTAGGTCAGTTCTCTCTTCCTATTGCCGAACCTGCATTCTCCTGGCTGGGCTTTGGACCTTCCAGATTTCCACACCACACCTGCAGGCTGGCACCTTTATCCCTTTCTTCCTGTTTTCCAGTTCCTTTTGAGGAGTTGTCTTTCCCATGAGAGTGAATTACATGGGAAGCTGGAAAGGTGAAGCCATGATGCTGGAGTCAAGTCAGCAACTTTGTTAATCTTTCCCAAAACACCCCATAAAAAATGAAAAAGGAAACATCTTAAGGCAAGGACTGTCTTTGGCTTTCCTTACTGTATAGTAAGGGATTAAGAATTGCTGGTTTTGTGGCCCCCTCTGATTCCCTAACTTTTCTAAGATTCTATTCAGTTTGTCTTTTTTGTTAGATTTGTCTCGGTCTGAAAGGGAGCTATTCAAGTCTCAGTCCCTCTCTCTCCCATTCCCATTTCATGCGCGCGCGCACACACACACACACACACACACACACACACACACACACACACACACACAACTTTCCAGAGCCACTAAAGGGTATGGGAAGAGTATGACAAAGAAAGGACAAAGACCCTTGATCACCTTTTAGCCCTTCAAAGTGCTCACGTGTATTTGCCTTTCTAAGTTTTGTCTCATGTTTGTCTAAGAGTCCATCTTTTCAACAAGCCTGTTTCATTCAGAGCCCTCTATTCCACTGAGTGCCCTATTTTCCTGTGCAGGACTGCCCTTGGTTTTGTAGCCGTGGTTATTCTTGGGTGTAAGTCTCATTTGGGGCCCTTTCTATCTTACTGCAATTTTCTCTTCCTTCATAGGAATTACAGCAGCCTCTTGTGAGAACCTGACCGGCTCACCAGGACTTGAAATCTTTCCGTAGGGATGTTTGCTGTGGTTTTTCTCTGACCTGGAAGGTTTAGATTTGGGCTATAATATTTAAAAGTTTTTCCCCAGGAGGGGAATTCTTTCCATTTTTATTCCATTTTCCCGATTTAATTACAGGCCATTTTCTTTTGTGGTGTGTTGAAATGGGGCACATAGGGTTTGGGTCCTGTTTGGGGGAGATACTGGTCCTACCTTCCCAAGCTGCTTTCCTGCCCATCTGTTTCTGAGAGCAGTGACATACTTCAGGCCTTTCCCTACTTTCTCAGTCTCTATCTCCATCCTATCTCATGCATCACCTGAGTTGGGTTGGCTCCTTTCTATTTTTCAGGGTTCCCAGTCTCTGGGTACAGCTCCCCTTCCTCTTCTGCACAGTATGCTCTCTCTTCGGGTGCTCCCATGGCCTTTCTTGCAGCCCCTCAAAGCTGCTGAGGACAGGCCACTTTCTCTGAGGCGCTGCCTGCAACTCACCGGGAGTCACTAGCTTTGTTCTGAGCCTGCCTTGACTCAAAGGAGGGCTTCATGGCATCAGGACTTGTCTTCTGTTTCCTATGTCGAGTCGCAGTTTCTGGGCTGGGATTTTGGGGCCTGTGCCCTGGGGTTGGCCAGGCCCCGTCAGTCTCTGGCTGCACTGAGCTTCCGGGAGGAGGGGCTGCCGCCTTCTTTGTCTGAGACTGGGGCAGGGCAGAGGGAGCTGGGTGCCCAGGTGCTGGTGACCCATAATCACATGGCCTCGGCTCATTTCTTCTTGCAGTTACGAGCTGCTCCATCCTCGGGATAACACTGATGGGGCTCGAGAGAAAACCAGCCTGGTTCTGGCTTCCTGCCTGCTGGAGCCCAGCCTCTGCTCTGTGGGTGCTCACGAACAAGGATTCGCATTACAGCGGGCCTCAATCAGGCCTCCAAATGGGGCTGGCGAGAAGTGCCCGGCCATAGCAGCGCAGGAGCCTCCGGCTCACTCCCCTGCTGGGAATGTCAGCTTGTGCAGCTCCAAAGCCCAGCCAGAGACCTCGCAGCTCAGGCCTCCCACCACCCGGCCTCGGGCCTCCCACCCTCTGGCCTCGGGCCTCCCACCCTCTGGCCTCGGGCCTCCGGTGTGATGCAGGTATCTATGTGCTCTGGCTTCATGGGGCCCTGTGTCATCCTTGCTGGGGTGTTGCTAGGGTGATTGGCTTTTCACTTTACCAGCTTTGCCAGAAGTTACTTACTGGCTTGGAACAGACAATATGTGTGTCTTCTTCACTTTAGGAAAACCCAGTATTTTAAAAATCTTTCTGAATTTCCCAAAGTGGTGATTTAGCCGGTAATCACGGATGAGACTGACAACTGTTCTACTCCAGGATTCAGTACAACATTGATAATAGTAAGAGCTCACTTGGCTTTAAAAACAGACTATTACTTGGGGGCTGCTGCCTATCACGTGGCATCCCTGAATTTATGACAAGTGTAAGAGAATGAGAAAGTGGATCTAGGAATTACCTAATTACATAAAACTCAGTTTTTTCCCACTTTTTAACTACTCTGTGCATAACAGATGCTTAATGTGAACTGAATTTGGAAATACAGCCAGAGCATAAAATGCAGGGGCACTTTTGGCAGAGTAGATCCAAGGCCAGGCCCCACAGTTGGTCAGAAGGTCCAACTAGGATTCTCCAGTGTCCTTTATGATGTTAGATAATAAGATCTCAGGATCCTCGGCAACTCTGTGAGACTGTCCCATCAGCCCCTGGAGAGGGCGTTTTCTCACCCACAGCTCCTAAGGGATCCAAATCACAACAACACCTAGACATGGAGCTGAGTACATCCACATTCTTATGTATACGTGCTAACACTGCTCTAAAAAGCTTTAGCTCTTTCCAAAAAACAGAAAGTAGCAAGATTGAAGCTGCTTAAGATCTATAGCAGACCTTGAGATCTTAATGCTATACAAACTGAATTGAAAATTCTATTGATTTACCTGTGGAAACTGAATCACAACCATGGTCAAAAAGTTCCCCTAAAGGAGAACAACTATTTGTTCTTCTGGCTTGTTTTCCATCAATAGCATCCAGTGATTGGTAGATAAAGAGGCCCAGGCCACATGATAGGAATACCCAAGATGGTGCCTAAATAAAACATAACATAAAGACCATTAATTTCAACTAATTAGTTTCTGGCCAAAAGTAACTAACACTCTATGCGTCCAATCTACACCTATTCTTTTGTGTTTACTATTACGGTTTCTTATGACAGTTAATTTGAAATCATTCAATATATTTTAAGGCAGGCCGAGTAATCAAAGCTTTAAAAATAGAGCTCTATTCTCTCTTCCCGTTATTTCCTGTGGCACTCTCCCAGCCGATGCTGGCTCACCGTTCTTTTCTGCACTGAGGTTATCTAACTCATGAAAGGTTAATCTTCAAGTCAGAAGTGGCCCTGGAAGTGATCTAGTGCAAACACCCTCTTCTGACTTTGACAGCTAGCTTGCGATCATACTTCCCCTGGATCCCTGCATCCTTCTCTCCTTCCCCTCCCAGACGGCCATCACTCTGCCTAGAACAGACGATTTCCCCCTTGTTTTTTTCAGAGAGATTTCCTGTCTCCCTCATCCTATACTTGTGCAGCTGATAAAGGAGGACTTTTGTGCCTCTCTGTTAAATGTCAGCTAATTAATACAGAGCCAGCAAAAGGCAGTATCTGCTTCCCAAGGCCTTGCCTGGATCCAGATGGTTAAAGCTCCTCACCAGGAAGTTGGACATTCCTTGGTCATGGCCATTCCATGACCTGGGGAAAAAGGATATAAAGAGAAAGAATGAGGGAAAACTGAAGGTCAGCCCATGTGCTTTAGTCGTATCCAGGAAAGACCAAGGGAAGGTGAGGAAGTCTAATATCACCACTCCAGTGGTGGAGCTTCTCCAGTGGCAGTTTACTGGAGTTCACCTTGATAAGCACTGGATGAGATGGAAGGCAGGAATGGCTGGTTACCTTTAACATTGCTGGTAACCTGTAACACTGCTGGTTACCTGTAACACCAGACCTACCTTGGTGAGAGCAGGAGAGGAGGATTATTACATTTACCATTATTTTAGTCTGCCCGGATCCTTTTTGATCCCGATTTTATCATTAAATGACTTAGTGATCTTCATGAATTTGATAAGAATGCACAAGAGGCAGAAGCACATAAGCCTTAAGTTATGCATAGAGCTGGAGTTGGGAGCAGCTGTGTGGTTTCTTATCACCCTTATTAATTTGTATATAAGATTTTTTGCTTCTTAAAATTCTGTGGAATAAAAGTGAATAGATATTGTTTGCAAAAAAAAAAAAAATAAGCCATATTAATGAATTAGGCTTTTCACCCCTTGCTGGGGTTTTTGTATATTGGAATTTATTTCTTTTCCTTTCTAGATTCTGCATTAGCACTGTAGAATCCTGAGGGGACAAACTTTTGATTCCCACTAGAGGAAATAAACTAAAGTAATTCCCAGAACTCAAGGGGAATCATGGTCAACTAATATCCTCTAAGTACTATATTAGGCTTTCTTTGCTTAAAAACAACCTAAAATTAAATTAAAACAACTTAAAACTTCCTCTTTCCCCAATAATCCTTTCAGATAGCTATCCATCTGGTCCAAAAGGCATCAAAGCTCATGAAAACGTGAACATCTTCCGCTATCCCTTGTCCTTAGCTCATCTTAACAGAATGAGGAAATCCTGATATCTCACACTTATTGCCCTCAGCAAATTTCTGAGCTGAAGGTTCCCAAAATATAAATCTGGAAGAGCAGGTACCTGGATTCCCTTCCCTCCACTTTTTGCCCTCTGATGGAACATCATCTGCAATACAGAGATGAACTCTTCTTATACTTAAGAGTAGCTGGGAAGCCATCTTGATGTAGCACCTTTCTCTCATCTGCAGTGGGCACTAATTATCTTCTAAGCAATGCTTTTTAGCATGTAAGCTTTTTTTGTTTGTTTGTTTGTTTTAAATTTAATAGCTTTTTATTTGTCCAAATACATGCAAAGATGGTTTTCAACATTCACCCTTGCAAAACTTTGTGTTCCAAATTTTCCCCCCCTCTCCCTCTCACTCCTCTTCCCTTAGACATCAAGTTATCCAATATTGGTTAAACACGTGCAATTCTTCTAAACGTATTTCCATATTTGTCATGCTGCACAAGGAAAATCAGATCAAAAGGTGAAAGAAAAAAAAACAATAAAAAAAGGGCAATACTCTGCTTTGATACACACTCTAGATGCGCATGGCTCTTTCTATCACAAGTCTGTTAGAATTGCCTTGAATCCAGTCTTTCTTTTTTTTCTATTCTCTGGTGTGGAACATGGGTTACTACACAACTATGTACTTGCACAGGTATGTGCCCCAAATATGGAACTGAAATGGGCAGGAGAAACTAATTAAATTTCTTCATTTTAAAACTCATGCAGAGTTTTATATAACATATAAATAACAAACTCATACAAATCCCCATTATTCATATAGAATTTATAAACTATGCTCGTGATTATTTTTCAAAGAATTAAAATGCAATTTAACATTCAAACTATACTGGACAAAATTATTCATATTCATGACCTCTGGTGTTCCTTGGAGAACATGGAAAATTCACTCATGCTGATGCATAAACGCTGTGCACTATTGTGATCTTAAGGTGGTTTAACAATGACATCATTAGTAGTGGGCTACCAAGAGCTATGGAGGGTCTTTCTGGAAGGGCCTGGAGCCATTTCATGAATTAGTCCATCTGAAGATAGATGAACTCTAACCATCTGAAAGCTTCAACAAGACCTCAGAAAACAAACAAAATCAAAACATGAAAAAATGGAAGACAATGGAAAATATCTCATTGGAAAAACAATTGACTTGAAAAAGAGATTGATGAAAAATAATTTAAGAATTAATGAACTACCTGAAAGTCATAATTCAAAAAAAAGAGCCTTGACATTATCTTTCAAGAGATTATCAAGGAAAACTGCCCTAGTATCCCAGAGCTAGAGGGTAAAATAGAAATGGGAAGAATCCACCCTCATCTACTAAAAGAGATCCCAAAAAGAATATTATAGCCAAATTTCAGGGTTCCCAAGTCAAGGAAGAAATAATAGAAGTAGCCAGAAAAAACCAATTCAAGTCTAGTGGAGCCACTCAGGATAACACAAGACTTAGCGGCTTCTACATTACAGGATCAGAAGGCTTGGAATATGATATTTTACATAGCAAAGAAGCTAGGAATACAACCAAGAATGACCTACTCGGAGTATAATTCTTCAGGAGGGGAAATGGGCATTCAATGAAATAGAGTACTTTTTAGTATTCCTGATGAAAAGACCAGAACTGAATAAAATATCTGTCAAATACAAGATTTAAAAGAAGCATAAAAAAAGCAAGCAAAAAGAAACCATAAGGGACTCAATAAGGTTAAACTGTTTACATTCCTACATGGGAAAACAACAATACTTGGAACTCCTAAGAACTTTATCATTACTGGGGCAGTTAGAAGGAAAATACACTATAGATGACATAGGTGTGAGTTGAATATGATAGGATATGTAAAAAAAAGTAAAATTGAGGGATAAAAAGAAGAAATAGATTAAGAGAAAAGGAAAGGGAGAAGTAGAATGGGGAAAATCTCTCACATAAAAGAGGCAAGAAAAAGCTTTTAAAATGGAGGAAGAGATGGTGGAATTGGGGGAGCGGAGTGCTTGAACCTTACTCTCATCAGAACTGGCTCAAAGAGAGAATAGCAGAAACACTCTATTGGGTATAGAAATTTATCTCAGAATACTCTGCTTGATTGCAAGTTTAATATGAGAAACTATGACATAACTTTCATATGGAAAACAAGAATTTCATTAATACTTTTAAATTGATAGGATAATATAAATTAATGAATTCATAACTTCATTTGGGTTTATAAAATCTTATTGATACACAATAAAAATAATTTCCTTTAACGGTTTTGTTTTCAGTAGACAACATAAAAACAAATACCTTGAAAGTAGTCATTTTAAAGTACAAAACCATTTTGGGATGCTTCCTAAACATTAATATTCAATGTAGATCAATGCGTTTTAAAAAACCTAGGCAACAACCGTTAAAAAGATAAAATTTAGAGAAGTTCTGAAAACAGCAAGATTAACACAAGATGTGGACACAGATTGGGAAATCCCCATGACTTCAACAAAATAGGAGGGAGGAATTGGAGCATTTTTGTTTTAAAGCAAAGCTTTTTGCTGTTAACCTTTCTTGTAATTAATAGCCTTGTTACAAACTTGATCTGTGTAAAAATTAAGACTAAAAATATCTGCTATATTTTGGATGACAAACTGAATAAAACCATATTTATATAAAATTCGTTTAATGTAACATCAATCAAAACATTAGATGGCTTCTTTATGGAACCAGAAAAAATTATCATGAAATTTTGAATGGGCAACTGTATCGAAAGTATCTTGGAAATGAAAAGCCAACAGAGGGGGTTTTGGATTCCTAGACTTTAAACATATCATGAAGGGGCTCTCATCAAAACAGATAAATAAGTTACTGAGATCGATTAAATATACCAGATGCCTGGTGTATAATATAAAATATATTAGATATATAATGTAAAAATGATGGCTGACAAAACATTTAGGAATAAAAACTGGAAGAAAAGTCTTTATTTAACAAGCACACTTGAGAAAAACTGGCAGTTTGGTAGGAAAGGGATTTGAATTCAGATCTTACATCTTATATTTCAGCAAATTCCAGATGAAGAGGAGACAAAACTATTTTTTTAAGAATTCTAGAAAACAGGGAAGAAAATGGAATCAAGTATTTATCCCAATTAAAGAATGAAGAAGGGAATTTTTCTCCTCAATGAAAGAAACAGGGCTTATTAGACGAGTTAAATATGGCTGATTATGTTAAAATAAAGTCACAGTGATAGCCACCACCTCTTCCTTCATTCTCCATTTTCACATGCTGAGATAACACTGAGGATGGATGAGGCGGTCTCTCAAAGCTGTTTATTTTGAACCTGGAACAGAAGGTCTGGAGCCAAATGCAGCCTCAGACTCTAGCTGTAGGATCCCAGACAAGTCCCACAGCTTCCAGGTGCACAAGGGACCGTTGTCTTCTCCAGCATTTCCTTTCTCTCAGAGTCTTCCCAGGTGGCCCTTCCCTTCCGTCCAGCTCCTGAGTGATCCCTCCTGGCTTCTCCCTTTGGCAGCTGAGCTTGAGGAGGGCAGATCTATTGGTCCTTTCCTCCCTCTGCAACCAGGTTTACCGCCCCAGCTCCAGGCTCTCCAGAGCGCCAGCTCTAACGGCCTTCCCCATCCTCCTCAGCCAAGGACACTGCTGGTCACCCTTTTCCTGAGGATCACTCCTTTCCAGAGGTGGAAGATGAACATGACCACTTCCTTCTTCTTCTCAGGCTCCTCACTGGCTCGCACCCACCAAGTGCAGGCATCCCCAGGCTCTGTCCTGCCCTATCTTTTCTGGCTCACTTACTCTTGGCTCTCCTGACCTAGAGTACACACGATCGATTGCCTGATGGACATGCTGCAGACAGCAGGACTCGGGCCCCAAACCAAATATATAACCGTTCCACTCCCTGTCTGCTCTTCTTGTTTCTGTTCCCACCAGGGCGCCCCATGTCCCTCAGGCTCACAAGCGAGGGGCTGTCTTTGGCTCCCCCACTCTCAGACACTAAAGCCCACTTGTTGCCAGGACCTTTCTCCCGCTGTTCATATGTGCTCCTTTGTCTCCTCTGAGGCTGTCACCTTTTCTACGGAACTGGACAAAGGCCTGGCTTGGGACCAAGGGGATGGCCATGCTTAGATATCCTGAAGAACAGGGAACAAATTCCCACAGGTCCAGGCCCCAGACTCATATGAGAGAAGCTCGAAGCTGGTACATGGAGGAAAAACAGCTCATTCTCCTAAAATCTGCTGAGGTGCCAGGACTCAGTAGGAATCTCGAAGGAAGGATTGAAAGAAAAGCAAAGAGCTGGAGATCAGCCTTACGTAGTTAGGAATTGACTGGCTATATTGTGAAATAGGAATGAAATGTGCCTGGTCTGGAGAAACGATGAAAGACGATTTCAGGAAATCCCAGGTCACGGGAGATGAAGGAGACTGACACGGGAGGACTCAGATCACATCAATGTCTAGAAAAATAACTCCAAAAGACCAAAGAGCTCTGGCCAAGGCAATGGCCACCCACATCTCCAGAAAGTCAACCACATTATGTGGTGCATGTTACCCACCTCCTGACAGAGAAGGGATGGATGCTCGGGGGAGACACAAGCACACAGGTCTGGACACGGTCACTGGGGGAGGGGCATTGTTTAACTCTGCTTATTTGTTACCTGACATTTTTTCCCCATTGTTTTCGCTTAATCAATTGGGCAGGGTAGTTGGGAGAGAAGAGGGGTTAGCAAGAATGACTGAGGAAAAAGAGGGCCATTGTTCACTTTTTTTTTTTTTTTAAACATACAAAGAAGTAAACAGAAATTTGGAAGGATGCAGGAAAAAAGATGGAGAAAATGGAGATTCACCATTTAGTGCAGAATTCTCTTTTTGTGTCTGCCATGGTTATAAAATTGTTTGTTATTCAAAATTCAGGATAAATTAAAAAAAAACTAATGAGTGAGCTGTGATATGTAGGGATAACACTGATATTGGGGAAGCTTGGCTTGGGATTATTATGGTGCTGCTATTACTTCATCCATCATTGTCCTCATGGTGGGTAAATTAACTTAAATACTGGGTTTTGTCATGAATTGACAGGAGCTATGGATGCCAGGATATGAAGATCACCATGGAACGAAGATGTGGGATAAAAGATGGGCTGAAATCCAGGAAGGAGTCAAGGAAAATATCCATTTAAAGGCTGATTTAATAGAAGACAGTTGGGGAGGGATGTACTGTTCAGGGCTCTCAGACACCTAAGGAATAATCTGGCTGTCATGGCCACATATTGAATACAAAGAAGCAAAGAAAGTTGGCTCTTTGTCCTCAAAGAGCCCTCCTTGTGATCCCTCCTTGTGGGACTGAGGAGAGGGAGGGAGGAGGAAGGGGCCTGAGATGCCCCGGGCCTGATTCGGAAGGGCTCGATGCAGAGGAGACTCAGGCCCTGGGGTGCGCGTGTCACAAGTTCACGTTTCCAGGGTACATCTTAAATCAGAAAGCCCTGTGCTTTTGCTGTAGAGGCCACAGTTCCTCTTGTGGGCCCATGAGATCTCTTCTAACTTTTGACCAAGGAGCTTGTAACTGCGTCCGTCCAGAACAAACTCTGCCACGTCTGGCACAGTGCGCTGCCCAGCGGGTGTCACAGAACTGACCCAGCTCTCCTGCACAAAGGCCCTGCTCCCAGCCCTCCCTTGCTCCTCGAGGCCTGAGCCGCCCTGGCTGTCCTTGGGCTGTCCTTATCCTGGTGCTCCAAACCGGGGCTCTTCACCTTCTGGTGTCCAACCGCCCTGCTCCTGACAGTGTCCTTGGAAGCCTGAGGATCCCTTCTCAGAGGCCTGCCACTAAGGCAGGGAGAAAATGGGGGGGAGGGGGGTCCAAAGGAGCCGGCTGGGAAGAAATGCAAGGCATCTTTCGAGAAGCGAATTCCCAGATCCCAGGGAGAGGACCTGGTTTGTAGACTGACTGGGTGACTGTTAAAGGTGTTCCCTGTGATGCTCGTTGCCTTTCATAAAAGGCACTGAGAGGTCAAGAAGAGAACAGCGCAGGAACAAGGCAGATGCCTTCCAGCCCTTTGCCCCAGGGTGCCATGGGGGGGGGCGGTTCAGTAACCTTGTACCGTGACTGGGGTTGCCCCATGCTGAGAGCTCCCCCAGGAGGGCCTGCCATCAGTGGCCCAGGACTGGGGCTCCAAGTCTGCTGCCTCCATGCCATACACCAAATCCTAGGCCGGAATGGCCTTCTAGGCCACCCCTAGGGAGGTACAAAGTACAAATTTCCTCCGGAGAATTTTACAGGCTGCAAGAAAGTCCCGAGCTCCTGCGACACTCCTGGGGCTTTATTATCTGGCCATTGTTTTTCTCAGGATTTCACTTTCTGTCTTTATGGGGAAGGAGGGTACCTTGGGCTTGGTAGGCCCAGAAGCCTCAGCCGGCCCTTCCTCTGGGTGGGGGCAGATTCCACGGGCACCAGGGCAGCCAGCTCCTGGGCCTCCTCGACGCCTCTGAGGGCATTCTCAAGGCCTTCGTGGGCCCCCAGCAGGGCCACCTCTCACTGGGGGGTGGAGGGAAGCCGGCCAGCTATATGCTAGAGAAGCCACAGCATTGATCATACAGGAATCACAGGCCCAAGGAGCTCCTGCGTTCCCATTGGTCTTGGGATTCAATCCTTGCTCAGAGTCAGGGTCACCCCATGGGCTCCTTCCCAAGGCTTCCGACCCTCGGAGGCCTGGCTTATCTCCTTGGATTTCAGGGAACGGCCTCAGTCAGAGACATCTTTGTTCTGTCTGTCTGTCAGCTTCGGAACAAACCTCATCGTGTCCCGACAGGGAAGGGAGAATGAGGAGGTTCGTGTGGCTGGGAAGGTCCATCTCAGGCTCTGCCGGGACCAGAGATGGGGGCGTGAAGCAAGTGAGCACTCAGTCAGGGCTTCAGCTGGTCCAAGGGGCAGCTCGACCTGCCAAGAGCCCCTTTCCTTACATCATCTCCAGGGTTCTGCACTTCCAGGATTTCTGGGGGGCTTCCCTTCTGTATCCCAAGGAAAACCTCTGACCCCAAGAACAATGGGGCTCTCCCCAATGAGTACTTTTTAAAACCAGAATTTGTATCTACAGAAGACTGGCCAAAGGTCTCTGGCTAATAAAAGCAGAGTCCACTCTGATCTACCCCCTATATGGCTGGCAGAGAGCAGGACAGGTGAGGGCAAGAGAAGGGGAAGCCCCTGAAGATGGCCCTACATGAGTGAGTACCAGGCTGCCTACCTTGGGCATTTCTAGAGCATTCTGAACCACAAAGAACCAGTCCCTGTTACATGTGTCCATGTAACCTTTTCTAACTCCACAGCAACGCCAGAGATGAGCCCTTCTGACACATCCTGCCCTTCTGGGGGATTTTATAACCTCTTGGTCTTCTGCAACCACCGAGTCGGACCCCGACTGCAGCTCTCCTCCCTACTGGGAAAGGGAGGACAACATGGGCTCCCCTGCAACTCTGGATGCTCCTGCCTCCTCCCAGTCCATCCTGCACATTGCCCTCGAAGATCTAGCCACCCAATGGGGTCCTCAGTGCCTCGAGGATTTGATACAAACCCCATCATACACTTTTATGGCACCACCTCCTGCGCCTTCCCTGTGTTTGAGGAAAGTGTTTGGCACTTTGGTGGGGGGAACGATTGGAAAAGGGAGAGAGGAGGCAATGAGCCCAACCAGGAGGCTATCACATCAAGGCTAGGAAAAGCGTCTGAGCCAGGAAGTGGCTAAGAGAGGCTGCTGAGGGAGAAAGAACAAGCTTGGCTGTGGAAGGGCCACAAGAGGCATCCAGGAAAACAGGAAGGATGCAAAGATGGGCGACTCGGAGAGAACGGACCCCCAAAAGCAGCTGGCTTGGGGCTGGGGGAACCTCCATCGGACATTTTAGCCCTGCTGGTTTGGGAGGTCTACAGGACACCCAGGGTGCCGAGTCCCAAAGCCTGCTGCTGCTGCAGGGCTGAAGGTCAAGGCTGGGGCCTGAGCGGAGCAGTCCCGGGGGAGGAGTAGCTGTGATTCCCAGGGCAGCCAGCTCCTGCTGTGCTAGGGGATCTCAGCCCCAGAAAGGTCCTCAAGAAGAGGGGATTGGGCTACAGAGTGACGGGGATGTTGTTCTAGGTGCAGAAACGCACATCAAAACAACCTGGAGCTTTAGCCTTACTCCCAGCTACCTGGCAAGGCTGGAGCTCAGCTACCAATGACAGCGGCTTTGCCACGGGCCCCGCTACATCATTACCATTTCATCTCTAACTAAAGATGTGGCGCACAAGGTCCCAACGCGTTTGTTACTTGTTAGGCATGAAAATACAGTGGGCTTGGCAAAGCCTCTTTGCAGCTTCCTTTACAAACTATCACTGAGCTTACAGGAAGACCCCCAGCCCAGGGGTCTCTGGAAGATATCCAGGGGCAAATTTAACCACCAGATATCCAGAGGCATGCTGGGAAAAGTTTTAACAACTGGCTCTCCACATAAATGTTCCCAAGATACACTTTTAAATTCAATCTGAATGATTAACATTTTCTTTATCACTTTCCTAAATGTAGACAATCAACGAAACAATAGATCCATCCTTGGGTCTGTAGCCTTTGCTGATTTCGGAAGTGTAAATGTCCATACTGAAAATTTAACACACAGCTTTTCCAGGGACCACTTCTACCACACTGTCTAGATATAACTATAGAAACAATCCTGTTCTATGACCTTCTGATAAAAAAAAAAGGAACCCCCCCCCAAAACAAACCATCAATTCTGGCACAAAAAAAGGCATTCACACCAGGGAATGTAGAAAAAAGGTAAAGAGTTCAAGATGAATTCTCAGTGGATAGTGAGGTACTCAATTTGCTCTATACTTAAATATATAATCAACTTCCTCAACAGATTTAACCAGAAAACTGACTGTGTTATTACCTGGATAGGAGAGGTGAGGAAGATACCTGGGATGGACAATGCATCCTGGCCTAAGAGCCCTCCTGTGGTCCTAAGAAAGAAAGAGCTGACGGTCAGTACAAGACCTAGCTTGAGATGTTTTAATATTAGATTTTCATAAGAGCCCTATGAAGTAAACCTCATTTTACAGATGAGACTTCAAGAAATGAACAAGCATGCCCAAGGCCACATCATTCATAAGTATCTGAGTTAAACTGGAACCCGAAGTCTTCCTGACTCCATCTATTCCAAGGAAAATAAATACCAAATTATTAACATTTAAAAATCAAATTGTCACAGTCATTAACTGTCATGATGATAGAACCTGATTATAACTTTCAGCCAGCTGTTGGTTTTCAGGCAGAGTCAAGACAGGATTTATCCACAGATATTAAAGTTTAGAGGCCCACCTCACTCAAGCAGCAAATATTTATTGGGCAGTGGCCACACAGTGGGCAAACACATTCTGATGGGTGGGGAAAATGGGATAATATAACAGGCCCCGCCCATCATGGATCACAAAGATAAAACCTTCCCAGAAAGAAACCCTAAGGTTGATTCACACCATCTGTAATGCATGTAAACATATGAAAAGCCTTCAGGAGCATTCTAAACACAAGAGGGATTTTCTCCATCCTTCCAAGCAAAACAGGGGTGGAAAGAGAAGGAGAGAGTCTTTGCTGCTTTAGTAGGAAAGTAACAGGGCGAGCACAAGTTTTTTAAGACAATCACATGCTAAATAACAATATTATACCCTTTCTCTTTTTCATCTGATCTTCTCATGAGCATTCCATTTCCACTGAAACATTCCAATTTCCATTGGAAAAAACACCCACCTACATCTATACACAAATAACTCTCTCCTGATATGTCTGTCACTCTCTGGTTTTTCTTTACAGCATGGAGCAATGGAGGGAGAGAGGGCTGATTTGGGGGGAAAGATGGGCTGCCCTCACCTATCCCACACTGGCCTTGAGTCTCCACCGACAAGAGCTACCTGTCCGCACCAGCAGACAGAGCCTTCTTACCCATGATATCCCTTCACATGAGGGAAACCTCCTTCTCTTGAAAAAATTTCCCCTACAAATTACAGAAACTCAAAAACTGTTTTTGAATAACCAAATTCCACAAACTTAAGCTGTAAGAAGCATGATTATACTAACAGGCTTGGACTATTTTGTAATAGTAATTACAAAAAATAAAAAAAATATTACAAAAGTAAAAAAGTAATTCTTTGCTTTTAGAGGCCTTCAGAATAAATCAACCACAGCAACCTGATTAAATGATATACAGAAAGATTTATGGCAGGTGTCAATTATTAGACCAGGTGAGCAACTTAAATATTCAGACAAGTTTTTCATTAAATAAGGTGCATAGAAAACATAATAACAGGTAAATGGAAGAGCAGCTTCTCAGCCTATGGATAACTAATTCATGGATAGGTTCATTCAAAAAGTCATTATTAAGTTTTCACAAGAATCAGGCCCTATGCTACACTGAGGAGAAAAGACAAAAATGAAACCATCCTTGCCCTTAAGAAGCTGAAATTCCTTTGCCTAGAATACAACAGGGTAGAAATGGCAGACCATATCATAGGGCAATGGTTTCTATCATCCTGCAAAATGAGGAAGAAAATCCACAAACTCTGTACAGAACGGACTACCAAGCTCACTCTACAAAACAGAACCATTTACAATGGATAAACCACTAGGATGACTCACAGTTATGTCTAATTCAAAGAAAATTGCAAAATTACTTCACCTCCGTGTTTGTCTGCACTTCCCTAAAACAGATATTGGCTAAAATTAAATCTCAAAGTAAAAAGTAGCTAAGTATTTTAAAAAGAAAATATGATCGACCCAAACTTTTGCTCTCCCGATCTGGGGGATTCAATTAAATGAGCAGAAAGCATTGCACTCGTCAGGTCTCTTCACTTCCCAGGCTAAAAGAAGCCAAAATCTGCAAGGAGAGCTCTGCTTTCCTGAGCCTCTAAACCCCTCTCCCATCAACAAAGGCAGTTGGACAGCTCCTGTTTCTAGACAAAATCCGGGACACCTCCCAAAGCTCAGGTACTTTTCTAGAGTAAATGCAGACTCAAAGGTAGCTCTGAAGCCCGGGTGCACATGCCTGGGACATGCTGGCTGAATAATCTCACCAATCGACAGGGGATCGAAAGAACTAGTATTCTGATTTCCGATAAGTCAAGAGTAAGTTCAGCATAGGCTTGTTGGGGTGGAAAGAGCCTAATTTGGCTCAGAGACTCTGGGTCTGAATCCTGGCTCTGGTGAGACACTTCTTTACTCCGGGCATCAGAGGCTTCACCTGGAGGCCCCTTCCACTGTTCCACGCTAGGATGGTAAAAGGAACATGGACTCACTTCCCTTTTAGTCCTGTCCCTCACGACAGCGGAACCACTCACAGCAGAGTAACCATGGAGGCCTACACTGACTGACACACTGGTGGAGGCCAGCTCTCCTTAGGCAGGCTTTCCTGGGCCCATTCTGGGCCTGGGCCTTCTTCCTTCTCCTCAGCCTCAAGGGCATAGGAAGAAAGGTGAAGGACAAGTGTTTTTATTGTGAATATGATCACCGTCATCCGAGGTCTCTGTGACCCATGATCGGCTCATTTCTGAAAGTTACTGCCCCAGCTGAGAAGGATGGATACGGGGCTAGCAGCCCCTGTCCCACATTCTTATATATCATCCTAAATGTCCCGGGTGCTTTTTCTGAGAAGAGGGGCCGGCTTCTGGGACTCTGTGCCCGGCACCTAATGAACACTTGTTGACATGGCACAGCAGAACATCAGGTGACTCCTAGATGGAGTCTCAATGAACCTTTTTAATGAAAAAAATTCATTCTACAATTAGGGAGACCCTACAATTGCCAGGCCCTCGGGATAGAGCAAAAATGAAACTCCTAATCCTACCCTCTATGAGGTGAGACACACCCTGTAAGGAGCATTTATTGAGCATTTACTAAGCAATCCACAGGGATAACAAAAGAAACACTCCCTGACCTCAATGAGTTGCCATTAAATCAGGGAGAATGGCAAAAGTTCAGGGAGTAGGAAGTCATTTCTAGGGTGGCCTCAGGTCCCTGGAGGAGGACAACAGGAGGGGATAATTTCCTGGACAGAAGAGAGCCATTCTCTACCCACAATGCAATGGAGTAGGCTATGGTCATCTGGCTGGAGTAAGGCCAGCATTTATTAAGCCCCTACTGTGTTCCTGAGCACTGGGGACACAGAGAAAGCAAAACCAGTCCCTGCCCTGAGGCCAGACAACGGGACAAACTAAAGACTTCCTCAGAAGGAAGACACCAGAGTCACCCTCAATGACCCGTCAGACCCGGAGTTTCTCTTCTGTGACCCAGAAGTTACCTTCACTGGAATCTTAGAGTAACCCCATGAGGCCCTTGAGGCTTTGGTGAGAAAAAAGGGGGCTTCTGGAAGGAAAAATGCTGACTGACCATCCCAGATTTATAGATTTAAATGTCACATTCTCAATCAATTCACAAAGGTGAGTATCATGGCAAAGCTTAACTCCCAAAGACTAAAAAACAAAACAAACAAAACACCCTCAAAGCACCAGGTGAGATCAATATATTTTACATCTTTTTTACCAAACAGCCTTTCTCCTCTCCCTGCCTCCCCCAGCACAAGGCACTCTAAAGAGCTGATTTCCCTCCTTTCATCTGTAGCCCCTACTGGGAACCTGCCAAGTCTCTGCAGAAGCCAGGCTGCCAGAGTAAATTTCATCAAGTGACCCCAGGAGAACCATCCCAAGTGTGGGCACTCTGACATTTCCCGCTCATACTTTAGTGCAACAGGATATTGTGAAAAGTCTTTTCAAATAATAAATGATATTTTTACTATCTCATCAGCAATACTCAGACGAACCTTGGAGCTTTAAAAAGACAATAAAGGGATGAAAATAAGCTAGGAGGAGATGCCCAAAGTAAAGCCCACCAGTTACTTCCACTGCATAATAATGGCACAAGTAAATGGGGTCAGGGCAGCAGAACCCTGGGCCTTCTCCCTCTATTTTTTTTTTTTTTAAAGGCAGGGCTGTGTGTTTCAGGGAAGTTATATTTAAAAAAGATATCTTTGATAAGAAGTAACAGGAAATGCAAGACTTTCTAGAACCAAGAGCAACAAACATGACTCTGAAAACGGTCAAAGGCCATCACTCAGGTCTTGGCCAATACACTCTGACGGTTTTCAGCTAAGATCCAAAAGAAGCACACAAAGTCAAAGGTGGCAGCTGCTGGAGACAAGGGAGAATGGCTCTGCCCCTTCTCACGCTAAGGAGACCGTGCGCCTCCGTTTCCTCGCCTGTAAACAGGGGGTGGGGTGCTCAGGGAAGTGTCTTCCTTAGGTCTGGGGAGAGGGGAGGCCCGGGGGAAGTTGGGAAGGCTTCCTGGGAGGGTCTCCCAAGGCCCCTAGAGATGAAGTGATGACGGCAAGGTCACAGTTGGTAAGGGGGATGGCACTGGCTCCAGGGGAAGGCACAGGGGGCTCGGGTGGGTGAGGGCAGGGGGAAGGTTGGGAAGAGAGGGTCTCTAAGTGAAGGAGGCTGGGAGGATGTCTGGGATGGGGACTGCGAGGGTGTCTCGGGGAGAATCACTGAAGGGCTCTGGGAGTGGAGGTGTCTACAGGGGAAGGGTCAGCACAGGTGTATCCCCTCTCTCGGCGGAGGTGCAGCCAGGGGCGTTCCCTCCCACCCCCAACCGAGGCGCTCGGCGCGTCCGCTTCCCCGCGCCGCGCTCAGAGGGGTGTCAGTGCGGGAGAACCCTCGGGGCGCTCGGCAGGGGGTCGAAGGGCGTCCCCTTCCCCACGGCGCGCTCAGCCAGTGTCACTCCCGGGAACCCGTCGGGCGCTCGGCTGGGGTCAGCCCAGGTGTGCGTCCCCTCCCCGCGGGGGCGCTCGGCGGGGGTCAGCTCAGGTGTGCGTCCCCTCCCCGCGGGGGCGCTCGGCTGGAGTCAGCCCAGGTGTGCGTCCCCTCCCCGCGGGGGCGCTCGGCTGGAGTCAGCTCAGGTGTGCGTCCCCCGCGGGGGCGCTCGGCTGGGGTCAGCCCAGGTGTGCGTCCCCTCCCCGCGGGGGCGCTCGGCGGGGGTCAGCTCAGGTGTGCGTCCCCTCCCCGCGGGGGCGCTCGGCTGGGGTCAGCCCAGGTGTGCGTCCCCTCCCCGCGGGGGCGCTCGGCGGGGGTCAGCTCAGGTGTGCGTCCCCTCCCCGCGGGGGCGCTCGGCGGGGGGCGCGGGCCCGCCTCACCTCCTCCGTGGCCGTGGGGCAGTAGTAGATGAGCAGCAGCGTGCTGAACAGGTTTAGGAGCAGCCCGGTCAGGGTGATGGCGTTGGGCGACACCCAGAGCGGGACGCGCGCCACCAGCCAGTTCCAGAAGGGCTGCAGCATCGGCTCCAGCAGCGACGAGCCGGCCGACGAGTAGCGGTGCTCCTCCAGCCGTCGCAGCTGCGCGGGACTCAGCGGGTCCCACAGCGCCCACAGCACCCACGCGCCCAAGCCGCAGACAGCCGGGGCCGTCTGGTAGCCGCTCGGGCCGGGGCCGCCGTGCCCACCGCCCGCCCCCAAGGCCGCCATGGCCGCCGCAGCCTCCGCCGCCTCCGAGCGAGCTCAGGACGGACGGAGGAAGGGACTGCCAGAGGCGGACACCGACGGAGGGGCGGGGTCCGCGGGGCGGAGCCCTGGGGGCGGGGCCGTCGATTCTCTCACGCGGGGGCTCGGCGCGCACATGCGCACATGCCCCTGGCATGCCACCCCGAGGAAGAGACACACGCGCGCATGCGTCTTCCTCTCCCCCGGGAGCGTCCGAGGCTTGGGTACCCGAACGGAGGCCCCGCCCCTAGCGACAGAAGGGAAACTGAGGCCCGGAAAAATCATGTGCCGCGTGTAATGACTTACTTTGCCCTGTATTACAAAGGATTATAGATCTAACGGTGGAAGAGACCCTAGAGACCACCTAGCCCAGGCTCTTTATTTTACAGCTGGGGAAACTGAGGCCCAGGAAGGTCACGTGCCGCGTGTAATGCCTTACTTTGCCCTGTATTACAAAGGATTATAGATCTAATGGTGGAAGAGACCCTAGAGACCACCTAGCCCAGGCTCTTTATTTTACAATTGGAGAAGACGAGGCTCAGACCACCCAGCCCAGGCTCCTGGTTTTACAAATGAGGAAAGGGCCGGGAGGGGCCCAACGAAGTCACATAATTGGAAGCTAGACCCAGAAGGGGCTCCTGCAGTCATTTCCTTTTTGTCGCAGGACACCTGCCGGCTGCAGGTCCCTCTGGGATCCTGGCTCTGCTTGTGGGAGCTGAGGCCAGCCTCTTCTCTGGGCCTTAGTTTTCTCATCTGTGAAATGAGAGGGTTGGGTTAGAGATGACCTTTAACATTCTTCTTTCCAGTTCAAGGTCAGTGATCTTGTACAAAGTGGTTATTTGGTCTTAGATACTAGGGCTGCCCTTTCCTCACCTCACAAGACCGGGCCACCCACTGGTTGTGAGGAAGCTTTTCCTTCCACAGAGCTGTTATTTGCCCGGCTCCCTCACCCCCAGGGGCACATCTGGAGGCCGGACACAGATCCTTCTAATTCCTGCCCACCGATCCTGTGGGCCCGAGCTCTGGCCCCTTCCATGGTACTTGATGCGATGCCAGGCTTGCAGTAGGTGCCTAATGGATATTTATTGATGGACTAGTTTGACTTTGTGTGAGGAGCTTTTCAGCTCTGAGAGGCCGACCTGGAAAGGAGCCTTAGAGACGCTCTGATTCTCATTTTGCAGAAAAGCACACAGATGCAGAGTTAAGGGATTTGTCCGTGATTCATAGGTAGGAGTAGAGCGCTAATTCAAGGCCATTGTTCACACAAGCATAAATGTGGGCTTCATCCTCGTGAGGGACGGCAGCCCTCGTCAGGAGGACACGGACAGCGTGGCTGCCCACTCTCATCACTAAGAAAAAGGGGGTGCCACATTTAGCTCTTAACAAAGGCCTCTGTAGGAATCCTCATTCCATATGAAATCCTTATGGGGAAGGACACTGGCCCTGCCGAAAACCAGAAGGCCCTGGAGTCTTATAGCACAAGTCAAGTTCTCAGGGCCTCCAGTTTCTCCTTTGTAAAATGTAAAATTTGTAAAATGTAGGATTTATGTCTGGCTCTGGCTCTTGTCTCTGGCTCTGGCTCTGACTCTTTCTCTCTTTGTTTCTGTCTCTCTCTGACTCTCTTTCTCTATCTCTGTCTCCCTGTGTCTCTGTCTCTCTATCTCTGTGTTTTCTGTCTGTCTCTATCTCTCTGTCTCTGATTCTCTTTGTCTCTGTCTCTGACTCTTGTCTCTTGTCTGTCTGTGTCTCTCTCTCTCTCTCTGTCTCTGTCTCTGTGTGTCTTTCTGTCTCTGACTCTCTCTCTGTCTCTGTTTGTCTCCCTCCATCTCCTATCAAAAAGTGTACAATTATCCGAATTAGTCCACGTCTCAATGTCTCGATCCCCACACGACAAGGGCACCCTGCCCCAATAAGCCCCAGGGTTCTGTACCTCACAATGTAATGCTGAGCAGGAGGATTCTGTCACAAACATTCTCTGTTACACAACCTGCCTGATACTGATCTGACTCTCCACCCCATGGGGATTGATCGGTAGTGAGTTTTTCAGGGAGAGCAAGATCAGAAACTGCGAAGGAGGCAATTCTCTATTGGATGCTCTCCATTTCTGGATGCCACTGATCACAGAGATAACCCCTGTCCCCGCCTGTGATGAAAGGCAGCCACTGTCCCAAGCAGCCCTCACCACACCTTTGGGGAAAGTGAGACTCCTTTGGGTCACATAGTATATGCACTTTATTTCATGATTTCTTCCATGGAAAGCTTCTCAAAGCTTCTGAAAGGCACCCCTTTGTGACAGTGGCAAGGATCTGGGGATTGGGATCCCAGTTCTGAGGTCCACAACTCACATATCTATTTTACTGGAGTGGTTTCTGTGTGACTTCTCATCCGCTTTCAAACTGTTCTTTTCCAGGCAGTCCAAAAGTATTCCACTTTCTCATAGAGTTGAATCGGGCACAACAGTAACACATCAAGCAAACAAGTCACCAAAGCCTTCCTGGGAGGCTGAAAAAAAAATAGGATTTTCAGTCTAGACTGTGTATTTTTTAAAAATTCATTTGTATTTTCTGAACTCTCTTCCTTCCCTTCCCCCATTCACTGGGAAGGCAAGAAAAACAAAACCCATTACAAAAATGTGTGGTTAGGGTTAGGATTAGGGTTAGGGTTAGTGTCCAAAAAAATAGGAAGGAAGGAAGGAAAGGAAGCAAGGAAGGGAAGGAAAGGAGAAAGGAAGGAGGAAAGAGAGGAAGGAAAAAAGAGAAGGAAGAAAGGAAAAAGAAAGAAGGGAAGGGGGAGGGACGAACAAAGAAAGGAAGGAAAAGAGAGATAGGAAAACAATGGAAAGAAGACAAGGAGAGGAAAGTACTTCAATCTGTACTCAAAATCAGTCCGTTCTGTCTGGAGGTGGATATCATGTTTTGTCACTAGTCTTTTGGAACTGGGTGGTCATTGTGTTGACCAGAATTCCTTAGTCTTTCAGAACTGATTATCCTTGCAATATTGTCACTATTTAAATTGTTTTCCTGATTCTTCATATTTCACTTCATATCAGTTCACATATATCTCAGAATTTTTGGAAACCTTCGTTTTTATCATTTCTTAGAGTGTTTCATTCCATTTATCTACCATTACTTATTCAGTCATCCCCAGATAATGGGCTCTCCCTCAGTTTCTAAAACTCTGCCACCACAAATGAGCTACTATAAATATTTTTTAACATATGGGTCCTTATCTACTTTGATCTTTTGAAGAGATAGATTTAATCATGGTATTGCTGGGTCAAGGGCTATACACTTCTTCTTCTTCTTCTTTCTTCTTTCTTCTTCTTTTTTTGGTTGAGGCAATTGGGATTAAGTGACTTGCCCAGGGTCATACAACCAGGAAGTTGTCTGAGGTCAAATTTGAACTCAGGTCCTCCTGACTTTAGGGCTGATGCTCTCTATCCACTATAACAACTAACTGCCTCTAGGACTATGCACATTTTAATAGCTCTTTGGACAAAGCTCCAAATTGCTCTCCAGTTTGGAATGGAAACTGGTTTGGAAAGCCCATAGCTTTCTCAGCTCTCAGTGCATTAAAGCACTTGTTTTCCCACAATCCCCTCAGCATTTGATTGAATAATTTAAAATTTATCAGAGTGTGAATTATTTTTCAAGACAGATGAACAACGTACTGGTAAAAACCTGGATTTTAGACCTGTGTTTCAAAGAGATTTATAATATCATAGATTTAGAATGCAGAGGGTATCTAGTCCAGCTTCTTCATTATATAGATGGGGAAACTGAGACCTGAGAGGTTCAGAGTCTTGCCTGAGGTCAAACCATAAGAAAATAAATTGTATAAACCACATTATTATTTTTTTAATTATAGCTTTTTATTTACAAGTTATATGCATGGGTAATTTTACAGCATTGACAATTGCCAAACCTTTTGTTCCAAATTTTCCCCTCCTTCCCCCCACCCCCTCCCCTAGATGACAGGTTGACCATACATGTTAAATATGTTAAACTATAAATTAAATACAATATATGTATACATGTCCAAACCGTTATTTTGCTGTACAAAAAGAGTCGGACTTTGAAATAGTGTACAATTAGCCTGTGAAGGAAATCAAAAGTGCAGGTGGACAAAAATAGAGGGCTTGGGAATTCTATGTAGTAGTTCATAGTCATCTCCCAGAGTTCTTTCACTGGGTGTAGCTGATTCAATGCATTACTGCTCTATAACCAGCGTTATTTAATACCATATACTCAAGTGGAGGAAGGATCGTTCCAGATGGTTGTGCTTTCAATGCAGCCTCTGAAGCCGAGATGCAACAAAGTATGGATCAGTTCTCTGCATCCAAAGTATGGATCAATGGCGCTAATTTGGGCCTGACAATTAACACTAAGAAAACCCAGTCCTCCATCAGCCAGTTCCACAGCATCCACATGTGGAGCCAGTTACAGTAAATGGTAAAATTTCGAATGCTGCAGCTAAGTTCTCTTACCTCTGCAGTCTGCTTTCTAGGGATGTCCATATTGATAATGAGATTGACATACACGTTGCCAGAGCTAGCTCAGTGTTTGGGAGACTCCAAAGGAAAATGTAAGAGAGTTATTAGACTGACCCCCAAACTGAAGATCTACAGAGCTCTTGTGCTGATCTCATTGTTGTATGCCTATGAAATCTGGACAGTATTTGCCAAGAAATTGAATTGCTTCCATTTAAATTGTCTTAGGAAGATTCTAACAATCACGTGGCAGGATAAGGTACCAGACACTGAGGTCCTTTCTGGGACTAAACTGCCCAAGCATCCCAACTCTACTGCAGAGAGCACAACTCCATTGGGCTGGCCACAGATGTCAAATGCACACTTGTCAAAAAAAATTTATTTTACAGAGAATTCACACATGGCAAGTGCTCACAAAGTGGTCAGAAAAAGCAATGCAAGGATACTCTCAAGGTCTCTCTTAAGAACTTTAGAATTGATCATAAGAGGTGGGAGACACTGGCACAGGACCATCCAGCATGGTGTGCTCTCATCAGAAAAGGTACTGGGCTCTAGGAGCCAATAGAATTGAATTAACCCAAAAGAAACTTGAGATGCTCAAGTTAGAGCATCTCAAAATTAGAGAAGCCTCTGTGCTAGATCTAAAATTATATTATAAAGCAACAGTTACCAAAACATTTGGCATTGGCTAAGAAATAGACTAGTTGATCAGTGGAATAGGTTAGGTTCAAAGGACAAAACAGCCAATAACTTTAATACTCTAGTGTTTGACAAAACCAAATTTTGGAATAAGAATTCACTGTTTGACAAAAATTGCTGGGAAAATTGGAAACTAGTATGGCAGAAACTAGGCATTGACCCACACTTAACACCATACACTAAGATAAGGTCAAAATGGGTTCATGACCTAGGCATAAAGAATGAGATTATAAATAAATTAGAGGAACATAGAACAATTTACCTCTCAGACCTGTGGAAGAGGAAGGAATTTATGACCAAAGAAGAACTAGAGATGATTATTGATCAAAATTAGAGAAGCTCCCCAAATGTTGATAGGGACTATTTGTGTCTGACCTTTGGCAGAGCACTCCGAGCTTGTATTGGTCTGATCAGCCACATGCTGTAATTCGACTCACGATTCTCTTCAAGTAGAAAGACAACAACCATACTTAGGATAATAGCATTCATAGATAAGGAAGGGACCTTTAAGGTCATCTAGTGCAATTCTGTCAAATGGGGAAACTAAGGCTAAGGATTTGTCCAAGCTCATATAGTTAAGTATCAGAGGTTGGATTTGAACCTAATATCTCTAAATTAAGCTTTAACATTCTCCATTGGTAGTATGAATTTTTAAAACTGCATATTTTCATGCACATCCCAGGATGAATCAAATTTTTTTGTGGTCTGGGAATCTCTCCCCAAATCAAGCATTTTACCAGATTGAAGATCCTCAAGCAGATCATGGATTTGTTATTGTTGTTGTTTTCTCTTCCAAAGGGAAAGAACCTGAGAGGTGGGTTGGAGAGCAGTGAAAATCAGAACAAAATCTCCAAACCAAAGGAATGGCAAATTTACTTTTTATTTGTATTTGAGGAAGTAATTGAGCAGCTGCTTTTTAGAAAATAGTTTGTCAACGATTCAGCTCTTATCAATTCAGTGACTTGGACATAGATCTCTTCAACTAGTTACCTCTTGGTCTTCCCAAGATGAATAGAGGGTTTGACTCCGATGACCTTCCATCTCTAAATCTATAATCCTATGACCTTTGCAAGTCTTATCTAATGGTTGTGTGATTCTGGGTGAATCACTTACACATACCATGCTCTAGGTTCCTCTCTTAAACCATAAGCTGCTGACCTATATTTCTAGAGTTTCCTCACATGAGAACTCCCTGAACCACTGAAATCATACCTTGAGCCTCTTATCTCTAGGTAATTAATAAAAGTGCTCTAGTCCCTTTCTGCCTGTTTTTTTCCCTCTGTGCATTTAAAAAAATACATGTTTGTTTGTTTTTTTCTATCATGAACTTAGGCAACAATAACCACAAATGTTTCAATACAAAAAGAGCATGAAAGGGATTTTAATAAGAATTGTTGCCTCGTATCTAATGAGCTGCCAATTTTCCTTCCTTCCTTCCTTCCTTTCCTTTCCCTTTCTTCCATCATTCCTTCCTTCCTTCCTTCTTTCCTTCCTTCCTTCCTTCCTTTCTTCTTTTCTTCCTTCCTTCCTCCCTTCCTTCCCTCCTTCCTTCCTTCCTTCCTTCCTTCCTTCCTTCCTTCCTTCCTCCTTCCTTCCTTCCTTCCTTCCTTCCTCCTTCCTTCCTTCCTTCCTTCCTTCCTTCCTTCCTTCCTTCTTTCCTTCCTTCCTTCCTTCCTTTCTCTTTCCTTCCTTCCTTTCTTTTTATTTCCTTCCTTCCTTCTTTCTTTTTCTTTCTTTCCTTTCTTTCTTTCTTCCTTCCTTCATCTTTCTTCCTTCCTTTTTTACCTCCTTCCCTTTCTTTTTCCTTTCTCCCTCCCTCTCTTTCTTTCTTTCTTCCTTCCTTTCTTTCTTTATCTCTTTTTTACTTCTTTCTTTATCCCTTCCCTTCCTTCCTTTTTTTTCTTTTCTTCTCTCTCTGTTTCTACCTTCATAACATCTCCTATTGTCCTCTGCCTTCATTCTCCATCATTCAGGTCCTTGATAATGCAACAGCTTTCATAATTGGTCTTTCTACCAATCTCTCTACTTCTGCCAAGTCACTATTTTAATTCCTCCCACACAATGCTGTCAAAGTAATCTTCCTTAAATGCAGATCTGAACGGTTCAACCAAATCCAGTGTTTTCCTATTACTTCTTGGTTAAAATACTGCATCGACTCCTCTGTTCAACTTTTACAATCCCATAAAATTTGGTCCTAACATAACAGCTTCTTTGGATGTTACTACCCCTGCTGCTATCTGTAATCGACACAAACTGGATTTCCTGACACGTGGATAAATTGGACTGAAGTAAGGCAGAGTTGCACAAAGCTGTCAGCCTTTCTTCTGAAGCCATTGAAGTGGAATGGCAAGACAAAAGTCAAGATAACTTGGATATGCATAGTAATGAAATCCAGTCTCCTGGAATTAACCAAGTAGAAATGAGTCAGGGCATGGGTCAGATGCAATACTTGTTCCTCCATACACTCCATCCCTCATCTCTGTATTCTTGCATTAGCTGAACCCTATGTTTGAAGTGCGATCTCTCTTTCCTTCCATACCAGAGTTCCTTTCCTCCTTTTAGTTAGATTAAACACCATCCTTTATATTCTAGCTTCTCAATTCTTCTATGGGTCACAGCACCATAACTGAATGTGGGAGGTCATGAAGTTATGATTTATTATCAATAAATATTTGTATACCTATTTTGTGTAGATTGTATACCTATATACCCAAGATTGCATAAAAATTTCTCTGGCAAAGAGGGGTTATGAGTGGAAAAAGTTTTAAGAAATTCTGATCTCCATAAAAGACTTTCCTGATCCCTTTGGTTTCTTGTTCTCTCTCTCCCACATGATATTGTATTTAATTACATTGAATATATTTTATTCAATCATATATTAATGCTGTGTATATTTCTATATCTGTCTTCACCTTCTGAATATGTTTCTTGTGAGTCAAGATTGTTTGATTGTTTGTATTTATAAGTTAGCAAATCCCCTGACGCATAGTAGATACTAATAAACACTTAATGATTGAGAAGTATTTGTTTATTTTGTGTGCATGTGTATGTAAGTATATTGCATATATATACATGTATATTTTGTCGCACTCATACACACGTATATACACATGCCATATACATATATACAGGGCATGTGTATGTATACATATATATATATTTATAGATAGATATAGATATACATAGACCATGTATACATGTATACATGTGCTATGCAACAATAATATTGAATGTGTGCACACATATATGTATGTGTACATGAATCCTATATGTATAGTATTATGAATGTATGTACACATGGGACATATAGGTATGTGTGCTTGTAGATGTATATGTATGTGCATGAGGGACCACTCTCTAACCTCCCTCCCCTCTCCCTAGAAGCCATCTCTCATAACCAATACATCTGATCCTGCTCTCACATTGCTCTGTATGTCTGAGGATGCTCATTTCCTTCTGTATCTCTGGTACCTCGCTTCTCTGTCAGGAGTAGGAGGCATATCTCATCACAACAGCCTCTTGAAATCACTTTTGGTCATGGCTTTGATTAGAATGCTAAGATCTTTTAAAGTGTTTTCCTTCCTATTATATTTGTGATGACTATGGGAATTATTCCCTTGTTTTGGCACATTTCTCTCTTTATCAAATCATATGTCTTCCTTTGTTTTTCTGAATCTGTTATATTTGTCATTTTTAAAGACAATGCTATTTTTGTAAATATGGATCCTTTCCCTCTCTTTTTGATTTCTTTGGGGACATATAGAGTGCCTCTCTCTTTGAGCTCTTTGGTCTAGTAGTATCATTGAGTCAGAGAATATGTATCTCCTGTAGGGTTAAAAAATGTGTGGGGTCCATTCTAGAGAGCAATCTGGAACTATGCTCAAAAAGTTAGCAAACTGTGCATCCCCTTTGATCCAGCAGTGTTTCTACTGGGCTTATACCCCAAAGAAATACTAAAGAAGGGAAAAGGACCTGTATGTGCCAAAATGTTTATGGCAGCCCTGTTTGTAGTGTCTAGAAGCTGGAAAATGAATGGATGCCCATCAACTGGAGAATGGTTGAATAATTTATGGTGTATGAATGATATGGAATATTATTGTTCTGTAAGAAACATTCATCAGGATGATTTCAGAGAGACCTGGAAAGACTTACATAAACTGATGCTAAGTGAAGTGAGCAGAACTAGGAGATCATTGTACACAGCAACAAGAAGATTATATGATGATCAGTTCTGATGGACATGGCTCTCTTCAACAATGAAATGATTGTTGAATCAGTTCCAATTGTTCAGTAATGAAGAGAGCCATCTACCAGGGAGAGGACTATGGGAAATGAGTGTGGATCACAACATAGCATTTCCACTCTTTCTGTTATTATTTGCTTGCATCTTTGTTTTCCTTCTCAGATTTTTTTTTCTTTTTTTCTAGATCTGATTTTTTTTTGTGCAGCAAGATAACTCTATAAATATGTATACATATATTGGATTTAACATATGCTTTAACATATTTAACATGTATTGGTCTATCTGCCATCTAGGGGAGGAAGTGGGGAGAAGGAGGGGAAAAGTTGGGACAGAAGGTTTTGCAAGGGTCAATATTGAAAAATTACCTATACATGTGTTTTGTAAATAAAAAAAAATAAAACTTTGGAGGCTTTTTGATGCTCCTTTTTTGTCATTCATTATTCTCTATCCTCCTTTTCAAGTACTAAAGTAGAAGCCCTCCCTTGGAACAATTGTGTATAATCAAGCTAAACAAATGAATACATTTTCTGTGTCAGAATTCCTCTGATTCTACATCTCTAGTCTATTGTCTCTACCAAGAAGTGGTATTTGTGAAATCTTGTAAAGATGGATCGATGCTTCGGTTAGAGTTCTGAGCCCTCTTAAAGTTGTTTCTCTTGTATAAATTCTTCTGATTCTTTTATATTACAGTGCATCAATTAATACATCATACCATATTTTTGAATCTATCATATACACCAGTTCTTATGGAGTAATAATATTCCATTAAGTTTATACACAATAATCTCTTTAGCCATTTTCCCAATTGATGAACATTCCTACTTTATCTTTCCTACATTATCTCAGACTGTTGTCCCTGCTCCCTCATTCTGCTAGAATGACCTTTTCTATGACTCACATGTACAAAAGATATTCATAGCAGCTCTCTTCTCATAGCAAAACAATTGGAAATTGAGAGGAGGCCCATCAATTGGGGAATGGCTCAATCAACTGTGGTATGTGTTTGTGATGGAACATTACTATTCTATGAGAAATGAGTAGGATACTGTCAGAAAAAAAAAAAACCCTGGAAAGGTTTTCTATGAACTTAAACAAAGTGAAATGTACTGTATAGAAAGTAATAGCAATGTTGTATGACCGAGTGTAAATGACTTTGCTGTTCGCAGGAGTACAATCATCCATGACTATTCTGAAGGACTTATGGTGAAAAATCCTATCCACACCCAGAAAAGGAATTGATTGTATCTGAACACAGATTGAAGTATTCTCTCTCTCTCTTTTTTTTAACTTAAATTTTTCTGGAGGATTTTTATTTCCATTAGGGTGGAAGATCTATGTTTTCTTTCACAATTTGACTTTTATAGAAATGTTTTACCTAACTTAACATGTGGTTTCTTAATTGTGGTTTGGGGTAAGGGAGAGAACCTAGAACTCAAAAATTTTAAAAACAAATGTAATTTTTTTTGTTTTGAATGTAACTGGGGAAAATACTAAATACTAAATAAGAAGAATACAATGACCAAAAAAAAAAGATCTTTTCTTCCTAAAAACTTAAATTTGTTCCTTCCTTCCTTTCTTCTTTCCTTCTCCTTCTTTTCTGCAATATTGTAGCCAATGTGCATAGAGTTCTGGTTTTGATGATTTTACTTCAATCATTTTCTCCAGGAATTGTGTGTGTTTGTGTGTGTGTGTGTGTGTGTCCTTTTTAAAAATGATAATTGAATTCTATTAATATATGGTCATTTATGGAGTTTTTCTTCAATTGTTGAACTAGCTGTACCATTCAATTTTCTACCTGTTACACAAAACAGCTATAAGTATTTTTGTACAGTTTGGTCCTTTAAAAAAATTGTTTTGACAAGATATATGATGATCAATTCTGATGGAAGTGGCTCTTTTCAACAATGAGATGATCCAGGCCAATTCCAATGATGTTGTGATGGAGAGAGCCATCTACACCCAGAGAGAGGACTGTGGGAACTGAATGTGGACCACAACATAGCACTTTCACTCTTTTTGTGATTGCTTGCATTTTATTTTTTCTCATTTGTTTTTCTTTTTTGATTTGATTTTTCTTGTGCAGCAAGATAATTGTATAAATATGTATGCATATATTGGATTTAACATATTTTTGCCATGTTTAACATATATTGGATTACTTAACATCTAGGGAGGGGATGGGGGAAGAGGAGGAAATTGGAACACAAGATTTTGCAAGAGTTAATGTTAAAAATTATCCATGCATATGTTTTAAAAATTAAAAAGTTTTAATAAAAATTTGTTTTCCTTTTTTTTTTTTTTTGATAATTTTCAGAGTCCTGAGAATGGGTTGACATTGCAGATTTCTATTTGCTCTCCACAAAGATTAGAGTACTATACAAAAAATTAATTATTTTAATTTCCCTTAAATTCCCTTAATGAATTAATTAAAAAGAAAACCAGTTCATGAAATGATATTATTCAAAAGACCCAACATTGAGAGTGGTTAAGGGACCTTTGAAGTCATTAACTCTTACCCCTTCATTTTATGGAAGAGGAAACTGGGCACAGAAAAGCTAAATGAGTGGCCCAGGGTCACAGAACCAGTAAGTGATATAGTATAGAGAGGAGAAATTCCATTTTGGGATGGGAGTTGGTGGAAAGGAACCAGTAAGCAATTCCATATATTCCTAAGGCTCAATTACACCCTTCTTAAGGAATGACCTGAATTTCCATGCTGCCTCCCATAGCAGCTACAAGAGATTTTCCCTGGATTCTTCAGCGGGTTCCACATTTCTCAAATCAATCTGGAGAATTGTTTGTGAATACAGTTTGAGCCTCAAGGATGAGGAGCAAATAGCAAATAGCAGGACTAATGTTCAACTCAGATGAGCTTTCCTGACTGTCCTGAGCATAAAATCTTCTCTGGGAAGCTGCCATTGCTTTTGGGATAGAGACGGTCAACCCTTGGAAAATATATGTATATGTATATGTATATGCTATTTAAAAGTGATATTCCATTTTCTATAACTTTTCAATTCCCTCTTTCTTTTTTTTTTTTATTTTCAAAAAAATTTAATTTTATTTAATAATAACTTTGTATTGACAGAATCCATGCCAGGATAATTTTTACACAACATTATCCCTTGCAATCACTTATGTTTCGTTTTTTCCCCTCCCTCCCTCCTCCCCCCCACCCCAAGATGGCAAGCAGTCCTATATATGTTAAATATGTTGCAGTATATCCTAGATACAATACATATTTGCAGAACCGAACAGTTCTCCTGCTGCACAGGGAGATCAATTCCCTCTTTCTTGAAGAAGTGCTCCTTTCCACTTCCCCTACTAGAGTTCCAGCTTTCTACTATAGGTATTGGACAATACCTTCCTAAGAGTGAATCAAGACCATCTTTGTTACATAGAATTGCAAATAACACATGAGGTCCCCACCCACAGTTTAAGAAGCTGAACTCTAGGGAATTCACAATAAGAAACTCCCTCTGTTAATACCTGGTATTTGACATTTTTAAGCCTAGAAAATTTTCTGGAGCAGAAAGAGTTAAGTGACTTCAGCATAGTATTTTCATTCTTTTTGTTATTGCTTGCATTTTCTTTTCTTTTCGTTTTTTTCCTTTTTGATCTGATTTTTCTTGTGCAGCAAAATAATTGCATAAATATATATAGAAGAATTGCACATGTTTAACATATATTGGATTATTTGCCATCTAGGAGAGGGGAAAGGAAAAAGGGAAGGAAAAATTTAGAATACAAGGATGAATGTTGAAAATTATCCATGTATATATTTTGAAAATAAAAAGTTTTAATTTAAAAAAAGAGTTGTGACTTGTAGAAAGTTATACAATGTCAGAGATGATGGAACTTTAACTCAGGTGTTCCTCATATTGAGAGTAGTGCTTTCTCACTCTTTTAAATCTACCCTAATTAAATTCTAAATATCAGAATATGAAACCCTCATTTTTTTAAACGAATGGCTTCATTTACTTGTCCTTGGACTTGACTTAATTTTTAAAAAGTGTTAAATAAGCATGTCCAAGAAAATAAGTGAATATTTAATTTCCAAAGAAGAAATATGTAGTAAATAATTGTGCTTTATATTTACAAATTGAGTTTATCCTGAAAAAAGTGTTTTGAGAGTCACACACACACACACACACACACACACACACACACACACACACACGTCCTAGATATTGTTTTATATGACTTAAAAACAGGCTGACTTTTTCCAAAACAAAACTCTGTAGGCTGGAGAGACCAACAGGAGGACTAAAAGCATCTATATATAGAAAGAAAAAAGGGCCAAGTTATTTAGAACAAAGTAACAGAACATACGTCGTAGCTTCTTTAAAGCACTACTTTACAAGGCAGACTTTTCCACACTTGGGTTACGCCAGCTGCACCACATCTGGACAGACAGAAATGGGGAGGGGCAACCAGAGTGATTTTTTTTGACACACTGAGATTTTTTTGATTTGTTTTGTTTAATTACCAACTAATATTGCTAGCACAGGACATTTAGCAGTTCTATAGAAGCCTCTGTTGTCAAGCACACTTCAATAAGGAGAGAGTGTGAAAGCCATTTCTGTGCTTTTGGGGGGACAGCTTCTGCCTGCCAATCTGCCTCTCTCACAACAGGTTCAAGCTGGATTTGGAGCCAGGAAGACCTGATTTCAAATCCTGCCATTGACCTTTATTATTTGTATGACTCTGGGCATGGGTAAGTCACTTAACCTTTCTCTGCCTCAGTTTCCTTATTTGTAAAATAGAGACTATAAATATCACTTATCTTACAGGGTGGTTGTTGACAAATTTGAGAAGCACTTAGTAAACCTTCCAGCACTATGTAAGCTTGCTGTTATTACTATATACCTAATCAAAATGAGATCTGAGCTCCAACCACTGGTTAAGTCCATTTCTTTCTTTTATATTGTCTTTACGGAAGTAAGTGCCAGTCATGTAACTTGGGCAGAATGATGTGGGCTTTATACAAAAGCAGACGAATATACTTAGATATGTAATTATTCTTAGTATAGCCTCCATAAGTAAATGGTACATAATGATCAGAAAACACAAAACATAATAAAATAACAAACCAAACAGTTTCCAGCCCACCACTCTTCCAAACCCCAGAAAATTCGGCAGTCGCCTCTGAGATTGATCTGGACCTGGCGCTTCTGGTCAGTGTTTCCTTTGAGTTTTCCCTCAAGCAGGAAAATACTATTATGATAGTGCTCACGTATGCTCATTCTCCTTTTTCATAGGAATGGTCATTACCCCCACACTCCACACTCAAACTCCCATAAATGTCGAACTCACTGTACGCTGGTGCCTAAAAGGGTGATAATTTTCCAGTCTTAGCGAGGATCTCTGACTTCTGACTTTAGCTCTGAGGAGTGGCCAGCCCTGGTAGTGAGCTGTAACTCATGGGCCTTATGTCCCTTTCTCCTGGATCTTCAGTGGGGATAAGGGGGTGCTTTCTGTCCCATCTATGTTTTACCATTTGATTTCCCATCACCTCCTTTCCACCCCGATTCACCACTGTTCCTGTTAATAGTACTGGGGATAGGCAAACAATTATGCTTATTTCAATCTAAAAAAAGTTTTTTTAAATATCACTTCTATGGAAGTCACTATTCTTAGTGTTAGGGATCAAAAGAAAAACTAAACATTCCCTGCTTCAGAGATGTAATAATATTCCAAGTGTGTAGGAATATCCTAGCTCCATTAGGATTGCTTATTATTATTATTGCTGTAAATTTTATTTTTGAAGAGGACTAATAACATCACAAAGTAAGGACTTAGATATAGCTGAGACAGAATTGTGCAAAAGTCATCTGCCCTACTCTCTGCCAGAATGATCAAATTCCTGCTGGAGGACAAAAATCAAGACAACTGCATCCTGGGATGCAGTTTATGACGTTGGTCTCTTTGATGTCTGACCAAGTGCTAATCACCTTACAGAGCCTGCTTCAGCTGCCTTTCATGGTCACTGGATCAAATGTTCCCATCTGCCCATTTTCCGTTCCACTGAGGGGAAGCTTGTGGTAGACATTTCTATAACTCATGTGTTAAGCTCAAAGGTGATAATTCCAAAACAAAGTATTCTAGAAAAAGTAGAGTAACGTGAAATATGGCTGCAAAGTTAGATCGGAGATATTCCACAGAATCTTAATGGCTAAACCAAGGAGGTTTATTCTACTCTATTTTTGAGAAGTGGAGTACAGGGACATTTTGTAGATTATTTTAGTGAGGAATGAAACGGAGAAAGGATTGACAAGAACAAAGCTTCTCAAACTGTGGGTCACAACCCCATGTGGGGTTGTATAACTGAAAGTGGGGGACTGAGAAAAATTTGGCAACAGTAAAAGGTATCAAATATTCCTCCAAGATTAATCCTTTAATCCTTGTGACAGTAAATAAGCACATCCATCTCATTTATATGCAAAGTTGTTTTCATCTTTAATAAATGGTAAAATTATGTGTATACCAAAGAATTGTTTTAAAATAAGTTTTTTTATGATTCACTGTCGGTAAATATTTTATTTGTATACTTATTTTATATAGCCAGGACTGTATAAAAATTTCTTATGTGAAAAGAGGTTGTGATTAGAAAAAATTTAAGAAGTCCTGGACTAGAGGTAATTAGATATTTGGGAGGCAAATTATAAGAGCCTAGGTAAGAGGTGATGAGGTTGTGAATGACAACCTTATTACAAATATAGTGTTTCATTTATTATAAATGAATATGTTGGAAGAACTGAAATGGTTAATGTCAAATTAATCTTGAGGTTATGTAATTTAATCTTTATTTTACAATATGACTATAAAATTTAGAGTAGGAGCCCAATAGCAGTATATCTGTGTGTGTGTGTGTGTGTGTACATGCATCTCCAATTAAATTATACATGATTAAAAAAGAGGCAATTCAATAATCCATCTCCTGCGGGAGATGAAAAGATGAGATGTTGAGAGAAACCAGCAGACAAGACAGAGAGAATAAGTTCTATTGTATCATATGATCCAGCAGAATGAGAACAGGAAAGAGATCACTGGGTTTATAAATATGGAAGTCATCAATAGATTTAGGGCTGTTTCGATAGAATATTGGCAATGGGAAACCATATTACAAAGGGTAGTGAACGTAGACTGGTCTGTCTACAAATTTGGCAGCCAAAGGGACATTTAGGATAGCCAGGTACAGTTTTGTTAACTTCTCTCCAAAAACTGCTATTCCTTGGACTTCCCACAACATCACCCCCTTCTTGTCACTCCAGTCCTAATCATATGTGCTCATAAAAGCAACAGGACAGAATGGACAGCAACTGCACCTGAATTCAGGTGTTGCTTTTGAAACTTATAAGCTGTGTGACTTTTTTTTTTTTACATTTATTTTAAATTTTTATTTTATTTTCTTATCTTGCTGTGTAACTTTGAATAAGCTCTGGAATGGCCTAAGTTTTGCAAAATCATTTACATATTATTTCTTTTGATCCTCACAACCTGTGAGGTATGTGTTATTAATATCCCTATCTTATAGATGAGAAAAGTAAGGGTGAGATTATTTTAATTTTTTTAGCTATCTATTTATTTATCCATTTATTTATTATATTATAATATATATAATATGGATTAAATTATTTAATTTATTAAGTGATTTATGCAGGACCACCCAACTAGTAAATGTCTGAATCTGGACTGGAACTTAGATCTTTTCAATTCCAAGTCTCCCACCCTATTCATTGCATCACCTAACTGCTTAATGTCCTAAGCTTCAGTTTTTCTATCTGTAAAGTGGGGATGATGATACCTGAAGCATTTACCACAGAGAGTTTTTACAAAGAGCAAATGAGATAATGTATATAAAGCATCTTACAAACCTTAACACATTCTATAAATCTGAGCATCATTAATTAATAATTACATCATCATTATTCTCCAGATCCCATATGCTGAGAAAAAAATAGCTTAAAATTTTGTGACACTCTATATTGTATCTATAAAATATCAGTTAACAATGCTTTGAGGCTACTGATGGATGTATATCTCTTAAAAATAAAGGAGCAAGAACTACATTCTCTCATCTTTTCCTGGCAAACTTCCTTTCGTACCCTGACCAAATATGCAGAGCTGACTCTCCCCCCCATCAACCACCACTCCATGGAAAGCCAACGTGAAAGCCAAATTATTTATGGGCTGCTCAATTTTTAACAAAATCTGTCTCTAAGGTTTCTCTAACGTGACCCTGAGAATCAGTGTGACCTATAGCTCAGCCTGCAATTACCCCTTCAGGGTGGGGTATCAGAGGTATCAGAGGAGGGACTGGCCTGTTGTTTTTAAGCTGTTTAATCTGAAATTAATTTATTCTTCTCCCCAACACCCCAGCTGCCACCCTCCCCATCCCAATACAAACAAAACAACAACAATAAAAGAAACACATACACAACAAGATGCGAGCAGGATTTTTTTTTCTCCAACATAAACGCTTTGTTTTTAAAATTATTATTATACAATTAACTGAACACATTTTGCCTTTTGTTGAGAATGAATTGATTTTCAAGGTGAGGTCTTGGGAAATAGAATGATTTTGGTGAATTCAAATTGGAAATTGGCTAATGCAGGAAGACACAGATAATGGGCAACAGATAATGTGCTGCCTTAAATGAATAATACTGGGAGCTGAGAAAAATCCATTTTCCATGGGGGATAGACACGTTTCACCTCCTGCATTGTCTCTGACTTATCACTATACACTTATGGCACTCTGCAGTCTTGACAAACACAAATCACAGTACATGCTTACTCTGATCACTTTCTTTTTCTTTCTTTCTTTTTCTTTTCTTTTCTTTTTTTTTTTTTTTAAATAATATACAATGATCATCAAACACAAAGCAAGGCTGAACATTACCAAATGCCTGACTTCCAATCTGGGTCTTTCCAAGAATGCCCACTCTTAGCAATCCATGTGAATATTTTTATTTTCAACAGAAGGAGGCAAGAAATGACCACACTTGGGTTGCTATTGGAAGAACAATAACCAAAAACATGTTTTCCCACTGGCAACCGGTTTTCACTACAGTAGCAGGGAAGCACTGGGCAGCCTCAGTTTCCCTCGGGATTGCTCGATTCCAAGTCTCGCAAATATGAATCAATTATGTTTGGAGGCACACCTTGCAAAAGGAGCCTGCAGAAGGAAAGGCCACCTATAAAGGAGGAGAAAAGAAAAGAGTTCAGAATATCTGAGAGAGACGGGTCTACTTTATTGATTGGGGGGCTAGCTCCCGGGACAAGGAGGGACAAAGAGCCTTTCAGGCTCTCCTGAGGCATCTTCTGACTTAAGTGCATTTAAGGAAGGGAAACAGCCGGCATTTTGGAGGAAGAGGCAAGTTTCAGCACTCTGGATGCCCAATATGTTCAAATTTGGTGTTGATTTCAAAATACTGACTCTTCCTTTAGCACAGATGTGATGTGAGTGGACAAGCCAAACAGTGGAGTGAAGTCACCTGGACTGTGGGTGAGAACCAACACCTATTTTTGCTTTTTTTTGAGGGGGGGTAATTAAGTGGGGAGAGTGAAGGATGGAGGGCTCCACCTGTGATTTCATCAGTGTAAGGCACTCCTTCTGGTTCTACTTCTAGCAACTGAGAGGCAGTGACTTGCCCAAGATCAAACGGTTAGTGATGGAGATCAGACCTTGGGTCCCCCTTTCTAGTCATTCATATAGCATACTGCCTCTACTAGCCTAACCTTCAGTCTTCTAATTAAATGGATAGGATTCTGACCCAAAAATAAGGGGAAGGAATAATGGAACATTATTATAAGCTATTGTAAGCTAACCAGAATATCTTATTATTTGTTATAAGCTAATCAGAATATTTTATTATCTATTATAAGCTAACCAGAATATTTTATTATCTATTATAAGTGGATAGAATTCTGACCCAGAAAACAAAGGAAGGAATAATGGGACATTATTATAAGCTATTATAAGCTAATCAGAATATCTTATTATCTATTATAATTGGGTAGAATTCTGACCCAGAAAATGAGGGAAAGGAATGGGACATTATTATAAGCTATTGTAAGCTAACCAGAATATCTTATTATCTATTATAAGTGGATAGATTCTAACCCAGAAAACAAGGGAAAGGAATAATGGGACATTATTATAACCTATTGTAAGCTAACCAGAATATCTTATTATTTATTATAAGTGGATAGGATTCTGACCCCAGAAAACTAAGGGACAAATAATGGGACATTATTATATGCCATTATAAGTTAACCAGAATATGTTATTATCTATTACAAACTATTATAAGCTAACCAGAATATCCTTTTTTGGAGGGTCAGTGTGGGGAAGATAATCATATCTCATTGAAAAACAACAGGGCTGCTCTAGTACTTGGTGTGAAGAGTCAGCTATTCTGCTTCATGTATTTTGTATCCAAAATTAAAACTGTTGTTCTTGCTTATGCTATGATTTGAAAATATATATTATGTGCAAAACAAATCTAGCTTTATCTATAACACCCCCTTCATGCAAGGTCCTGGAAATATCTTAGATAAATTTATGTAAGGACACAAATCTCTATATTCCTCTCAGTCACATGGAAATATTTAAAGCAGGGGTCCTCAAACTATGGCCCACGGGCTAGATGCAGCAGCTGAGGACGTTTATCCCCCTCACCCAGGGCTATGAAGTTTCTTTATTTAAAGGTCCAGAAAACAAAGTTTGTTTTACTATAGTCCGGCCCTCCAACAGTCTGAGGGACAGTGAACTGGCCCCCTATTTAAAAAGTTTGAGGATCCCCAAAGAGCCTGGTAGTGCTTGTTAGAGACATGGAAAGGGTTTCTTACATCCTTAAAAGTTAAAGTTAAGGCCAGATGGTCCCAAACCTTCTTCCTAAAATTTGGGTATTTAATACTGCTCATACGTTCAAACTTCACCGTGCAGTTTATCGAGCTAATTCACAAATTTATCTTAAAGCAGCGGTGTCAGACTCAAAAAGAGGAGCTCTTACTCCATATATAAGAATTCCGTGGATCCCTTGTACTTACCTTGCTTCCACTTTTTTAAAAAAAATTAATTAAGTCTTTTCTGAAGGAACCTTTTGGAACAACCTACCCAAATCTCTAACAAAAGTGCAATTCAGACAAAAGCAGCATGCTGTTTGACATTCTTTGACAACCTCCCCGATGCAAGTCTCAGAAAACCATTCTTTTCTTAAAATGAAAAAAAAAATCCAATCAAGTCTCAGAGGAGATGCTGCCCTTTGTTTCTGGGTCCATTCCTTGATGCAATTAGGGGTGGGATGCTGCCCCAGGGGCTCCAGCTCCATTCAAGGCTCATGCTCGATCTTGAGACTTAAGCAGTTTCTTAGAAGGCTGGGTTATAGTGATGGGTGAGTCCTAGGGGTTAATTCCAAAGTTTCTGAAATTCCCATTTAAACTACTCCGTTAGTGATTAAGGACATACTATTTTCATTAGGTCACATAATGAAAATCACGCCATACTCCACAGGCTCCGTATGGCTTATGACAGTCATAAGCTTCATAGGCCGAGACCGTATGAAAGCTTACCTGAGACGACAATCTACATTCAAAAATCCTTACTGCCCTACAACTAAGGAAGAGAGAGAGAGAGAGAAGTTATAGCATTAATAAAGGGCCGACTCCAAGGGGGATGACTTGTTGAATAAAATTATTTTCACAGTTATAGTAGATGAGGAGATGATTTAATGAATCCTTAGTCATGTAAAAGATGTAGAAAATAGAAGCGAATGGAAAATAAAAGGCAGGATCCAGTACCACTTCAAAAGGGCTCATTAATATGTGAAAGCTTTATTAATAGGCAGGACCGAGAGAGATTGACTCCCGGTCTTCGGCCTTAGCGGATGGTAGAGCCAACCAGATTGTGCGATGGATGTTTATGGGAATAGCTTCCAAACCATAAGCTTAAAAAGAAACGACAACATATATATATGGCGTTTTTCAACAAAAGAAAAACACAGACATAGCACGATGATACATATATATATGCTGAAACTCCAAAAGGCAAAATTATTAAGTCAATCTAAGTTAGCCTGCTGGGCCCTACTGGACAATTACATTCCTTGAGTTTGTTAGATAAAGTCTCACATTTTAAATGGGAAGATCCAAAGGAACAGAAGCCCTTAGCATAAATGCAATCTAGAGGAGCAGAGTGTGTTGAACATTGCTCGCTCGGTCTAATGTGATCGGAATGAATGTATGTGATGTAATACTTAGATTGTAAATTCCTTGACCACAAGGACAATTTAATTTTTGCCTTTGTATCTCCTGTTGACTGGTTGATTATGGGATCATAGACTTGGAACTGGAAAGGATCCCTGAGTCTAAAGAGTTATTTAACAGATGAAGAAATCTGCCCAGAGTCATAGAATTAGTGGATAGGATTTGAACTCGGGTTTTACCGAGTAGGATTTGAACTCAGATCTTACTGACTCAAAGTGCAGAACTTGACTTACTGTACTATCTAGTTGCCTTTATTGATTCTAATTCAGAAAATATATTTTAAAAGATACTTTCAATTTCCTACTATTTTGGAGGTTTATAAATATTATTTCTGAATGTTCATAATCAATCAGGAAACATTTATTAAGCACCAACTATATGCCAGGCGTTGTGCTAAGTGATGGGGATACACAAGAAAAATTTATTACGACCTCTACGTCTAAGGAGGTCACAGACCTCTCAGACCAAATCTTAGTAGAGGCTTTCAGAATGGGAAGAATTGAACATAAAAATGTGTTTGTACTTATATAAACACACATATATAAGTACATTGAAGGTCTTTTAGAGGAGTTCACTCCGTATCTCCCAAGTGAGGAGACTGTATGATGCTCAATCAGATTATGTGACTTATCCCTACATTTTTTTCCTTCAGCTGCTCTGCTTCATGTATTTTGTATGCAAAATTAAAACTGTTGTTCTTGCTTATGCTATGGTTTCAAAATATATATTATGTGTAAAATGAATCTAGCTTTATATGGAGCTAATTCACCAACTTATCTTAAGCAGTGGTGTCAAACTCAAAAAGAGGGGCTCTTATTCCTTATATAAGAATTCCCATGGGCTGCAAATTGATTTGATTTGAAAATGTGATAATATCTATGTTTTCTTGTATTTTTATTTATTTTGCTAAATTTTTCTCAATTGCATTTTAATCTGGTTCAGCTATATTTGAAAGTGTTGTAGGGCCACATGTTTGACATCTCTGGCCAAAAGGACAGGAGTCTAAGGTCTATGAAGTTGTTATTTTTCTGGTCCCCAAGCTTATCGTGGTCTTGTTTAAAATAAGATGCTTCGTAATTGTTATTTTGTGGCATGTTACATCACCTGACTTTCTACCTGATCACTTCTCTCTTCTGTTACTTCACTGTTCTTGAATAATTTGGCCTTCCTCGCTCATGGCATAGCCGTTGTATGCCATGAGTACTTATGAGGATAGTCAAAAAGCAGAAAGAAAGGCAAGCTTTACATGCAAAATGCATTTTCATGTAAAATAGGAATGGAATGGAAAGTAATATCCAGTGGGATATGAATTTTTTAAACCTGTTGTTGCCCCGCCAAGAAGACTGGTTGTCCTGGGGTAATTAATCCTTGATATATCACTGCAGAATTAGAATAGTGGGACTGGTTTTTATTTATTCTCAATCGACATTCTTACCTTTTTTTTTTTTCATTTTAAACAGTTTAACTCTGTTTCAAACAGCTATTGCCTTCAGAACCAACAATGTTTTCCAAGCTATCAAAATTCACATGACATTCTCATGAATTCACTGATTAATACATGATTTCCTAACAACAAAATGCTTATTTAAAATTCAAATGGCAAAGCATTAGGAGTTTCCCATGTTTAATACCCCCAAGATAACATTTTTCTAAACCATTTGTATGATATTATAATTTTATATGACTAGCAGATTTTACCAAATTTCAAAACATGGTATAGAGGAATTATTTTTTAGAAGGCGCCTTGCAAATTTCCATATAGACACTGTCATTGCATTAAAAATAATAATGTTGAATATCTGTTGAAATTGACAGCTGAAATGATATCAGTTGAAATGCCAGATGCAGTATTTTTAATAATTGGTTGTTTGGTTTGAATCCAAAATTTGACTGGGTCAAGAAAGCAAGCAGGAAAAATATTGGAATGACTATCACACATGTAAAACTGTTAACAGGCAATATGTCTTTATATTTGATTTGAAAGTCACCTATTCAGAAAAAAATAATTCCTGCTAAATATTTACAGTGAATATAAATTATACTATATAATAAAAGACACAATAATTAGACAGAAAAAAGAAAAGCTTAAAAAGTTCTAAAAACAATTCTTTTTTAAAGGCACATATACAATTATCTGCCATATTTACTCATTTGACTCTGTGAAGATCCTTATGTTAGTTTTTCGTTTTAAAAAGTTCAGTTTCATAATAAAAATCTCTTGAGCATTTGTTCTTTGAATTTCAGACATTAAAAGGGAACTTTTTTCATGAGTAAATAAGATTAAAATCAGCCCAGGAATAGGCACAAACATCTAGAGCTACAAAGTAGTTTAAAGGTCTCACTCCCCCCACATCCCCATTTTTCTGAGAAGAAAACTCAGACTAGTCTTAGATTAAGTGCCCAGGATCACACAAGTACTCAATATCAGAAGCAGGCTTTGAACTTAGGTCTTTGGGACTCCAAGTTCACGTCCTATCTCCTAGATTAGATCCCCTTTAGAGAAACATAAGAAAACTCATATAACTTGAGAATTTGCTGCAATGAGAGCAAGAAAGGATGCTTTAGGATCAAGCGAGATGTTCTAGTCATGGTCATCCTATTGGTGGGAAGGGGTCAATGGAAACTTAAAACACACTCTAGTTTCCAGGAGCTTTAATAGCATAAAGGTGGTAACCCTTATGCTATGTCCCAAGGGTAAACAAAAATACTCATACTTACTCCCGTATTTTTTGTTTCCCCAAAGAGTGCTCAGGGCATTGGAGTCACAGAGGCTACATTGAATGGACGGACAAAGAATAACCATGATTTGGCAAGGCTTGCCAAGGAAATCTGCAGCCCATAAATCCTTAAGCATCCCCATGGCTTAAAATGCATTTTTAAAAAAGTAATGTCTTTAAAAACAAATACAAATAAAAATCATCAACAGAACATAAGTTCTAGATGACATCCCATATGTATATTGCATTATTTTTACGTATTCTTCTAAATGACAATAGTATTTATCCAAGTATAGATTATATTCTTATATAATCTCTCCTCTTGAACCACTATTTCATCAGATAATTTCACTCTGGTTGCATTTTTTTATGTATTTTTTAAAATGACAATAGTATTTACCCAAGTATAGATTAAATTCTTATATAATCTTTCCTCTTAAACCACTATTTCATCAAATAATTTCACTCTGGTTGCATTTTTTATGTACTTTTTAGTATGACAATAGCATTTACTCAAACATAGATTATATTCTTATATAATTTCTCCTCTTGAACCACTATTTCACTAAATAATTTCTCTGGTTGCATTTTTATGTAGTTTTCAATATGGCAATCATATTTACCCAAGTATAGATTAAATTCTTATATAATCTCTCCTCTTAAACCACTATTTCATTAGATAATTTCACTTCTGTTGCATTTTTTATGTAGTTTTCAGTATGACTATAGCATTTACCCAAATATAGATTATATTCTTATATAATTTCTCCTTTTTAACCATTATTTCATCAGATAATTTCACTTCTTTGAGGCTCTTTAGCCTCCGAGACCAATTGCTTCCTTAGGATGTTATCACTCTTGTTTCATTTATACTCACCAAACTGTTCTCACCTTGGCATCCCCCTGGCATTAGTCACTGTACCTTAAGTAGACAAAACTTATACAGGATAATACAGACCCGTTCTACATGATTACATTTATTCAAATGTATGATATCAGACTGAGGGGAGACGTAAAAGTTTGCGCCCTCCTCATTTTAAACACTATAAGCTTATTTATTGTCTATGGACTTTATAGAGAGGATTGCAAAACAAAAGAGCAGGATCTAGTTCACTTTGGCTCCCAAAGAAGGATTTTAGAACTCCTACCTTTCACCTCCAGCTTGCATTCAATCTCCACTGTCCCCAGGTCATTGACTGCTTTGCAGCAGTAGGTCCCTCCATCATAGGGGCTGGGCTTACGAATCTCCAAAGTACAGACTCCTTGGTTACTGAACATCCTATATCTCGGGTCATTCACAATGGCAACTTTGTTTTTCATCCAGGTTATTTTGGGCTATAATTATGTTAGGAAGGAGAAGAAAAGGGAAGAGAATGAATTACAAAAAGTTTAGAAGAAGAGCAAAAAAGTCATTGAAAATAAGTTGTATTGATGGTTTTTCATTTTAAGTCAGTCATTTCCTTAATGTCATTTCCACTCCTGACACTGAACCTTCCTTTTTTACAAAGAAAAACATTTGAGCAAGACCAACAGTCACAAATCTCAACAAGGTAGGCAACTGCCCCTACCTGGAGTCCCCCATCTCTCTATAAAGATGTTTACATCATCTGTTTTCTTGGACCACATTTGGTCATCATGAGTAGTCAGTATTCAACTGCTTTTCAGTGTGTAACATAGAATTTCAAGGGAAGATTTATAGGGAAAGAAGAAAAAGGATTTCACACGAACAACAATTGTTGCAGTTTTAATTTACTTCTACTATTTGTGCAGAAAATGCTTGAGCCCTTGAGCTCTTGAGAAAGCCCTTGACCCCTTGAGAAAAAAGACAGATTTATTCAGAATTATTTTGCTAGGGATCTGTGGTGGCCATACTAACTCATCCATCATATCTTAGAAGCTTTTGCAGACATTTCCAGGAAAGCATCACTGCTGACTAGTTTTTCCTCCTCTTCTTATCCAAAGTTTTGTTTCTCTAGCACGTTATGGCTTACAAAGTATTTCAAGCCTCATAACCAGTCTGAGAGGTTGGGAGTCCAAAGACTGATCTCATTTTTCACTTGAGGGAACTGAGCCCCAGACTCATTAAGTGACTTAGTTTAAGCAGCTAAGAGCTTGCATCTGGCTTCAGATTCTAACTCCAAGCCAGTGTCTCTGAGTGCACTCTCATTCTGTGACTTCTTGGAAGGATATTCCTTTTTTCCCAGCAGTCTCCTCCGGGCCTCTGGAAGTTGGTCTCAGGTCAGACTTGGCTCTGTTACAGCCAAACTACACTCACTATCTACTATCACAGAGCTAGGAAGCAAGTCCAGATGAGATTCAAATCCAGGACCCTCGATAACAAAACAAATGTTTTCCCCTTTACACTATCCTGCCATCTCTAGCTCTCAGTTAAAAATACCCACCCCAAGCCTCCTGGCTCTCTTGACAAAAGCCAGTCCTGAGAGTTGAAGAAACATTAGCACCCCCATTATCACTAGGGAAGAGAGAAAATAGCATTTCAAAGGCTAACATACTGTTTGTCTCCCTAACAATATAGATGGCAAACATAAACAGTATTCACAGGCCCATCCTGCTTGATAGGAATTAGTTTCTGGCAAAACAAAACAAATGGAAAGTGTCTTTCATGAATTTCAGGGGAAGCTAATTCAGAGGAACAACAAAGCATCTTATTGATTCGTGGGCTCATCATAATCACATAGATGAACAGCTGGAAGGGACTTTGGGGGTCCTTATTTTAGAGATCAGGAAACTGAGGCCCCGGGAGGTAAGGCGACTTCAAAGACTCATTAGTCCAACTAGTCTTTTCTTACAGATGAAAATAAGGGTTTGGGGGCAGCTAAGTGGGGCAGTGGATAGAGCACCAGTCTTGAAGTCAGGAGGACCTGATCTCAAATTGAGCCTCAGACACTTCCTGTGTGTGTGAACAAGTCACTAAACCCCAATTGCCTCAGCAAAAAAAAAAAAAAAAAAAAAAAAAAAAAAAAAAAAAAAAAAAAAAAAAAATTAAAAATTAAGAATAAATGATTTGCCCAAGGTGACATGGGTAAGTGTCAGAGGTGGGAATTGAACCCAGGACCTCTCAATCCAGAACTGCTGCTCTTTCCATTGTGCCACACAGAATTTATTCTTAAATAGAGGCTTTTGTGAGACAACGTTTGTCTGCGCAGGTCCGGCTTGTCTTGGGCTGAATTGCTCTTCCATAGAGCGTAGCCCAGGGACTATCCAATCGTACCTTTGGATTCCCTCTTACGCTGCAGTTCAGGGTTGCATTGTAGCCTGCTATGGCGTACGTGTTCACCAAAGGCTGGGTGAACATTGGGGCTTCAGTGAAATCAAAGTCATCATACACAGGGTTTTTGTAGACTTTTCCTATGGAGAAAAACAACCATCAATGAAATAGCCTTAAAAAGGGATCATTTGGGGCACACTTTCCAAACTGCCCATTTTCTACCCTCCTAGAAGCTTGGCAAACACTGGCTGGGACCCGTCCAACCGGTCTTCAAGCTCTCTGTATGAATGAATACATGTATGAGTCCAATGCCCATGAATCCCCTCTGATGCTTCTTATCCTCTGATGCTTCTTATCCCCTCTCCTTCTTTTGACCAAGAAGCTATTCAATCAGGGATTCACTGAACAGGACAGAAGTCACTTTTCAAATCAAAATATGATTAGGAGTCACTTCTCCTTTCTACAGTCCTCATGTCTAGGAAGAGATCAGATGGTGGGATCTGACGGCTGGGGAGGGATCTCATGAGGAACAGATTTATTTAAAGAAGGAAGGGATCTTGGTGACCGGGTGATCCCTGGCTCACCGACTGAGAAGGGAAAGGGAACCTACAAGTCCTCTCGATGAGAAAACTGAGGTTAGGCAGACTGGTCCAAAGTCACACAGATGATATTTTGAATTTTTTTCAGAAGCGCTTCCCCAAAATCATGCTGGGAAGAAGTCAGAAGTGATGTAGCTTCTCTGAGGATAACTCTAGTGTTCTTTCTTCTACAGAAAACTCTTCTAATCAAGCAGCCAATAAAACAACAAGCATTTATTTTGTACCAAGCACTGGAGAGATAAAACCAAAGCTGTCACAGTCCCTGCCCTCAAGAGCTTCCAAGCTAAAGACCGTTTTCAGAATGCCCAAATTCAATCTTCCATCTCCTCCCTGTCAAGCGAGTTAGGGTTTGTTTCATAAGCATCCCGAACATCAAGACGCCTTATTTAATGAAACAAATCAATCTTCTTCCTTTTTTCCCTTGGCACTTGAATTGGACTAAATGACCAGAAATTGGAAGGGTAATTTTAGGGTCATATTTTAAAGCAAAGTGATTGAGAATTAATATTGGTTTTTAAAACTACTTTTAGTAACTCTGAAAATTTACTTTGTTAATTTAATATGTCTGAACATTTAGTTTTTCCCCCTTTTCTTGGAGTGCCTATTTGCAACCAAAGTTCCAAAGGACCATAGTTCTCCAACTCACCATCCTTGGCGATCACCGCGCTCTCTTTTGTCATTGTTGCTTCCTCACTCAGGCCACACATGTTTTCAGCAAATACTCGGAAGTAATACTCGTTTCCTATGACAAGCTCCGTGATGGTAGCATTAGTCCTGTGGTAGTGCTCAATGACAGTGAACCATTCCTGAAAAACAGCCCACACACAGTAGAGTGAAATTCAGTCCTTCAGAGCAAGCTTGGTTTCCTCCTTTTAAAAAACAATTTTTTTTTTGGTCTTTGTTATATGGTACAGTCAAAAAACACAAAGCATAAAGTCTCATGAACTGGGTCCAGGTACCAACTCTGCTACTTGGTGTTCAACAAAATTTTAGTAATATAATTTTAAGTTATAATAGCAACAACTAACATAGCATGTTAAGGTTTGCAAAGCATCCTGGATGTAGAATGATCCTCACAGAAACTGTGGGACTGGTAGTTTTTCAGATGAGGAAACAGAAGATCAAGGTTAAAAGCTGGAACAGCTAGCAATTGTAAGAGCCAGGATGTGACCATCTACCAATAAATTATGCTACTTCTTATTACCAACTTATCTGTCTCTGGAAGCCAATTATGATAGATCACTAGAGAAAAATAGTCATCACTCACAGTAACAAATTAGCCTAATTACAATATTGATTAGTGAATAGCAGTAGCAGTATTGAAATAACCATTATTTTTAATTATCTTCAACATTCAAAGAATGTTTAAATTTAGCATGACTTGTAGAATACATACATCCTGTCATTCACATTTAGTGCAGCTGAGGGAGAAAAAACTACATGTATGTGTGTGTGTGTATATATATATATATATATATATATATATATATATATATATATATGTATTTTAAAGACAAAAAGACAATATATATATATGTAATATTTTTTTTACGTGGATCACAATTTCCTTCTTTGCAATTTTGGCATTTTAAGTGAGAAAAAGACCATTTAAGTCAAATTGCCATTTTATCAAGTATAGTGAAATGAATTCATATAAGATCCAGGCTCTGAAGAATGTTGTTTCTCAATAAACTGGGACTGGACCCAAAGTGATTGAGCAAAACTCTACCCCAAGAATTAAAAGAGGTAGCTTGATTAGCTTGATATGCCTCCTGGCTTTCTAGGTAATTAGTAATCCCCCCTTCCCTTTATCTATTCACTCTCTCTTTTCTCCTTCTTCTATTCCCTACTGTCCCCAATCCCAAATGACTAAACGATGGCCCTTTTATGTGCGGTTAAGTTTACTGGCTGGTCTTACTCCAACAAAGGAGTAACTGTCTTTCTCAGGGTCACACAGGATTTGACTCTGACCTCCTCCTCTCTCCATTGTACCAACCCACCAGCCACCCAAAATGACACAATACTCCATATGTGACAGAGCAGAGCAGAACTATCACCTGTAGACTCCCAAAGATTATCGCTGCCCTGGTCTCTTGTGCTGGAATAGAGATCCTACACCGCCTGGGCTAGGAATTCTTTGTTTTTCTTGTGTCATGGATTCACCCCTTGGGCAGTGTCTGTGAAGCCTTTGGGCCCCTTCTCAGAATTGTAATTTTAGTAGTACAAAGGAAGCCAGAGTTATTAAAATTTTTTAAAAGTTCACAAAATTGTACATAAAAGCACATTGTGGAATGATTAATTATGACTGACAACTCTTCTCAGTCACACAATGATCCCAGACAATTCCCAAAGACCCGTGATGGAAAATGCTTTCTAAATCTAGAGAAAGAACTATGAGTTTTTATGCAGACCAAAGTATGCTATTTCTACTTTCTTTTGTCTCTTTGTTGTTTTTCCTTTTATTCTGTTTCTTCTTTCATAACATGACTAATGTGGAAATATTTAACACAATTGCACATATATAACCTACCTCAGACTGCTTGCTGTCTTGGGGAACAGAGAGGGAAGGGAAGAAGGGAAAAAAATTGGAACCGAAATCTTATAAAAAATGAATGTTGAAAATGATATTTGTGTGGAATGGAAAGAAATAAAATATTATTTACATTTAAAAAACACAAGTTTACAAAATCCCAGATGAAGGACTCCTGGCCTGGATGATGCAATGGGAACAGCTGTAGATGGCTATCAATTGCAGTAAAGGTTCTCAGGGTCATGGTTATGGAGAAGGGAAGGCTACTGAAAACACAGTAGGTTCATATTTTTTTGGATCGTGTTACCAGCTCTGTATTCAAGTGTTCTGAGGATCAACATTTAGAATCAGCTTTGGAGATGTCTTTTCACTATTTTTGAACTTGTGATTTCTGGCACAGCCCTTAGGTCTTAGGAAGTCTTAGATGCTCAGACACATACCTCATAAGTAATCCATCTGCCCAACTCCCTGGAGGCCCATGTTTTGATGAAAGATAATACTCTAGATACCAAATCTGATCAAATTATGTAATATCTATCCAGAAAAAAGAAAAGAATTTGAAATATAAAAATAATCTGCTCAGAGAAGCCTGAAATTCTTGAGATCTGCTTCTTTCTTTGGTTTAAGATTCTAGATTTAGAGCTAGAGGGGGTCCTTCAAAGTCATCCAGTCACTTCATCTTACAGATAAGGAAACTGAGGCACAGAATGCTGAAGTGACAACCTAAGTTAGCCAGATAGAGTTATAGCCAAGATTTAAACCCATTCCCCTGCCTCCAAATTCAGCTCTCCTTCCATATCACATTCACACTTTCCTTTCCAGTTTTCTTCTTATCTCCTTCTAGGCCTTTGATTTAGTTTTTTTATTTTAATTAGTTAAATTTTAATTTTAATTTAGTTAAATTTAATTTAGTGGTCACCCTGTGATCAGTCTGCTGAGGAGTCCCTCCACAGTTAGCTAGGTTTATCCATGTACAATGGATTTAAGATAAAGGAATTACAAATCTAGAGCTGGAAGAGATCTAGTCCAATTCTCTCATTTTACAGAGGAGGAAACTGAGGCACAGAAAGGTTAAATGAAATGCCTAGGGTGCTGGCAAGCATCTGTTCTGGAGGTCACAGCAAACATTCTATCCCCTCTATGCTTCGTACGGGACATTGGGGTGCTATGCTGGAGAGATCATAGCTCTGAAATCAGAGGTTCCTGGGTGACCTGGGAACGAGGCCCTGAGCCTCCATGGGTCTCAGTTTCCTTCTCTGTAAAATGGGACTCATAACAGTCTTTGCAGTCTGGGCTTCTTGGGAGGCAGCGGCTGATGGCCTCAAAAGGGGTTCAGAGTCGCCTGACTCTGTCAGCTCCATCCCAGGGATGAAGGGTCTCCTCTTATGACATGGGGAATTAAGCTGCTTCCAGTCTCAAGCCTGGTCACAGACACTTTGGAGACTCCTTCTCAGAACAGGGGGCTGTGAGAATTCAAAACTCCCTGCTGGGAGCTAACTTTCAGGGTCCTGGAGGGGCCTTTTCATATTGAAGAGTCTGGGAGAGCTGATGTTGAAACCCAAGAACCTGGCAGTGGGCAGTGGCTTGGACTAGATCACCGCTCCTTTCTCTTCCAAGCCTGAGGTAGTGATACAAGAAAGGCAAATACTGAAAGAAAGGGCAGCAAAAAGGCTTTAGGTTCTGTCCTCATTAGCTTGGATGAGGAATGGGGTGAATTAGACAAGGTCCGGCCCTAGTGCCAGTGAATAAGCCTATGAATCATCAATTTACAGCGGCCCCTTCTGTTTTTATCTATGTAAAGCTCAACCAACATTTATTTTGCACCCTCTCCCCAAATTACTTTGTATTTATTTTTCCTTTTTTGGGGGGTATTTGTATTTGTGTACGTTTTTGTATTCTGATAGTAAACTGAAAGCTTCTCGAGGTCAGGGATTATTTTGTCTTTTCATACCCAGCATCCAGTAAAACCTAGTTTTTGCACTGAATTGGGATCATTCTGAAAATATATCATAAAACTAACTTTGACCCAGTGGTCTCATTGTTGAGATCTATCCCAAAGATATGATGAAAAGGAAATAGAGAATATCTCTGTACAAAAATATTTATAGCTGCTCAAGTATCATGGGAAAAAAACCCAGAAAGTATCTGAATTTCAAGGACTAAAAAAAATGGTTGAAAAGGTAAATAATGGACCATATTAATGTGGTCCTAAAGGCATGGACATGATGGAACTGTCAAAATGGGGATAATGCAGGGCACCCACAGAGATAGGGAATGAGGCTGTGAAGGGATGCAAAGGAAGATCAATGGGACTGTGGCAACACAGATACTGATAAAGGCATTAAAAAAAAGAAAAACCAGACTAACGGTAATGAGGTTTCAGATGGGAGGAAGAGATAGGGTGCAAACCTATTTTTAAGCTGATCCTTGGTTAGATTGTCTTAATTGTGTTCAAATGCACTGTTTCCTGCCCCTCACCCCTCACTTCTCCCTTTCTGGCCAGAGGTTGCCTGGGTGGTGGAAGCCCTGCTGGATCTGAAGGCAGGAAGACCTGGGTGAGAATCCCACCTTGGACACTTTCCTATCCCTGTCACTTAATTTCTATGAGGATCTCAAGAGATGTCTTTAGAGTTAGCTTCTCACTTAAATCCTGTCATTCCTTCCTAATTTCATTTTTTACAGCAGCTATAAAACTTCTCTTCCCTTCTCACGCCTCCCATATTCCACCTCTTACTTTATTTTCAGTGAGCTCTCTCTTCTCTCTCCTTCATCTCACTAGAGTGCTCTCCTCCTTCTCCTTCTCCTAATTCCTGATAATGGGGTATCCCTCTCTCTTTCAAGCAGGCATCTCTATCCACACTCTCCTGATTTCACCCCCTTGGTCACTTGCACTTCTCTCTAACCTCCAGCTTCTAGCTATGGTTCCTTCCTTGCTGCCTTCAAAGATCCCTAAATTTTAACCTTAGAAAATTTTACCAGACTCTATCATCCTAATTCTCTCAAAAAAAAAAATTATAAATTTTTTTTCCAAAAAAGCCTTTTTTTCAAAACACATGCATAGATAATTTTTTAACCCTTACAAAACCCAGCCTATTCTCCAAACAGGTGCCAAATACAATTTCCTTGTATGCATATCTGACAAATTGTTCCCCTGCTCAAGACCCGGTCTCTTGCTCTGTTCAGTTTTTAGAGTCCCTTTCCCAAATCTCTCTTTCCAGCATCTTGGAATCAGTTCTCCTCCTCTACTCTTGGGTGCAGCCAAACTGGCCTTCTCCGTGATCCACAGACAAAACATTCTCTCATTTCTCTCCTTGCCTTTGAATTGGTCCCATACTTGGAGTGCCCTCCCTCCTCACCTTTGCCTCCTAGAATCAAGTCCTACTTCCTAATCCCTTTCCTAATCTCCCAGGCTACCAGCACCATCCTCTCTAACTACTTTGGAGGTTTTGTATTTATTCTCCCTTTATTTATTCTGTGTGGACTTCTACATGGCTTGTTGTCTCCCCTCTTAAAGCAAAAGTTCCTTGAAAATAAAGATTGCTTCTTCATTTGTATTATGGCTTGTTGTCTCCCCTCTTAAAGCAAAAGTTCCTTGAAAATAAAGATTGCTTCTTCATTTGTATTTGTATTTTCAATTCCTATCTAGGACAGTCTTTGTCATGCAGCTGATGATCAATAAATGCTTGTTGATTGATTTATTTACCCATACAAATAAATATATATGCATATATTCCATATGTACATATATTAATGTATATATTAATATATGAATATATGTGAATATATTTATATATATGAAATAAGATATTATAAATTTGAAATAAAAAAATATTTTCCTTGCTCCTTCAGAGGGAATAAAAACTTACCATGCTTTTTTTGTCAGCTTTTTGGATTGTGTACCCTGTAATGGCAGCATTTCCATCATCCTTTGGTGGTGTCCATACTAAGGCAGCATTTTCTCCCCACACATCTTCAATCTTTACAGTTTGGGGTGGGCCAGGACGATCTGGGAAAATGAAAAGCACAATGTTACAGTAGTGCAATTCTCTACCTCTCTCTTTCTTCTTCTCTCTCTCTCTCTCTTTTTCTCTCTTCTCTCTGTCTGTCTCTCTCCCTTCCTCCCTCTCTCTCTGTCTCTGTCTCTCTCTCTTCTTTCTTCTCTCTCCCCACCCCTCTCTCTCTCTCTCTCTCTTCTCTTTTCTCTCTCTCTCCTGCTCTCTCTTTCTGTCTCTTTCTATGTGTGTGTGTATACACATATATGTATATTTGTTTATATATATAAATACATGTATATTTGTCAGAAAAACATTTCTGAACTCCTTTCTTCCCACTTTGAGTAGTACATAATCTGGCTGCTCACAATTTGCTTTTTTGGGGAAAAAATGTGCTTTCTTTTACAACAAGGTTATGATATATCAAAAAAACATGTTACAACCTCAAAGTTCTTCTTCATTCTTTTCTTCAACCAGAAAAGTATGGTTAATATCATGGATTTAAATAAACTAACATCAAAGTGCTGACTTTTGCCATATGAAATTATTACTTTTGATGCAGGAGAAGAGTGGTCAAAAGATGAATTAGAAGTTCAAATGAGAATTATTTACTTCTTCTATTCTTTTTTTTCTTTTTGTTATTGAAGGTTTTTATTTTTTTATCCCCCCTTTTAAAAATCTTTTTATTTTCAAAACATATGCAAGGATAACCTCCTTCTGTTATTCTTGAAAACATTTTTTGACCTTGCCAAAATGATAGATAGAAGTAGGAGGGACTTTGGGAAGCCATCTCTTCCATTTCCCCATGTTTAGAAATGATGATGATTTATGGATTGTGAAGAATTTTCCAAATTTTGGTTAGTGTTAGAGATTAGCATTCTAGAAGAGTATTAGAACAGTAAGGAAGGCAGGGCAGTTGGGCTGTTGAGGCTGCAGTAGCTCTGAGGATAGCTTTAGAAATATCAATAAACCATTCCTATAAGTGCTGATATTGATTGGCTACCAATAGGTTCCAGGCCAAGTCCCATTTGGTCATTGTTGGGATCCTAATGGACTCAGATTGAATGTAAATAGCAATTATTTCTGCTTTGACTGGAAACCCTGAACGTCTTCCCTTTTAGATTTATTTATCTATCTATTTGAGGTTTTGTTTTATTTTGTTTTGTTATTTTTGACTAGGTAAGAGAGGAGATTCTTTGCCTCAATTGCAGTCTATTTGGTACAGCCTCAATCAAACTAAGACCATAGCTTTAAAAAGTCAAAGTCTCCCACTGCATCCAGGGCCATCTCCAGTCATCCTGATCTAAATCTGGTCATTGGACCTGAGGCTCTGGAGGGGAAAGTGAGGCAGGTGACTCTATACATCCCTCCCTCATTTAAATCCGATTAATTTGAATGTCACGGCACTTTCTCCCTAATGTCATGATCCTCTTTGAAAATGAAGGATCAATAATAAACTGTGATATATATCTGCTCGCCAGTAATGAAAATCTTGAGAATATACATAAAACTGCTTAGAAATAGTAGCTTTCCTCTAGAATTGTGCTATTGGCAACAACTGTAAATCATTTAGCAGTTGGAGAAGTCTCATGCTGTTTAGTAATTTTCAATTGTGTCCAATTCTCTCAATCCCATTTGGGGTTTTCTTGGCAGAGATATAGAACGTTTGCCATTTCTTTCTCCACCTCATTTTACAGATGAAGAAACTTAATCAAAAAAATTAAGGGACTTGCCCAGAGTCACAGCTAGTAAGTGTCTGAAGCCAGTTTTAAATTCAGGGATATGAATTTTCCTGACTCTTAGCCCAGCACCCTATGCACTGGGCCACCATAGCCTTTCAGAAGGAATTTTTTTTGCAAGATGAAAAAATATTTTGTAATGTGAAAAATTGGGAGGTAGGTAGAAAGGGAAGGAGAAATTCATCTGATTTTTAAATTTTGGAATTTTGTGCAACTGCTTTTCTGAAATGGGGAATAGCAGTATTATTTTTTTAACTTTATTTCTACATTTGCTATAATCAATGGCAAAATTAGAGCTCTTTATTGCTTTGACAAAAATATTCTAATTTTCTTTCTTTGAACCTACCAACTATCTGAATATCTATTGAGGCACTGTCCACATATTTGTCCACTTTCACTTCCAGATCATATTTCCCTGAGTGACTTCTTTCTGCTTTTCTGATAAATATGATTGTATCCGTTTCAGAGTTGCGTATGTTTATTTGGTTCTTATCTATATCAACACCATCCTTCTTCCAAGTTAATTCTGGCCTTGGTTTTCCCTGAAAAGAAAGGAAAAAAAAACTCGAGGTAAAACAAGAAAGCTATTTAACTGGATTGTGTTCTTTGAGAATACACAAAAGGGTCACACAACTTGTAAAGATCAATGGCAGGGTTTGCATCCAAGTCCTCCTGAGTCAAGGAATTATTTTCTGTATTTTCTGGGGCAGCAGCAATAAAAATGGTCAATACATTTAAATCAATGCAGAAGGGCTTACTCTGATGGTTGACTATAGAAGAACAAGTTCCTGGGAGTCTCATTACCCTTTCATGAAGGCACAGTTGCTGGCAAGGTTGGGGGTTGGCGCTAAGTAGAAATTGATTTTAATTTCATGAGCCATATAAAATTTGGTGGGTCAAAGTGATTTCTGAAAATGTTTTTGAAACTATATCTAGGCATATGATTATATATATATATATGAGTCATCTAAAATTCCTGATTATAATTTTAATGTATTAATCTTAGCCTAAGACCAAGAAGCCCTTTCAATAGCATAGAACATTATTTTCTGAATGCTGAGATCATTCAAAAGAAGGACAGGTTTCTAAAAATCATACAGTTAGAAAGGATCTTAAAAGGTTATTTTTCCCCCAGGGATCCCCTCCTTCCTTTTCCCCTTCCCTCCAACTTTAAAGTAAGACTAGACCTTATTCATCTTAGACAGAAAAGCCATTTTTCTTGATTCTCTCAGCTTTGTCAAATCATTGTTTAATGATCTTCCCTTTCAGAAAGCACTCCCTTTTGGCTAATCTAAACCCTACTATTACCCCATCCCCATTTCCTAACATCTCAGACCAATACTCTTAGAAGAGAGAAAAAACTTCCACATCATTGTCACCTGGAAAGGAATGACAAGATTCACAGCTTCTCCAACTCTTCGAATATAAGTTTGCTTCAGATGTCGAGGGATGCGAATCTTTGGCGGTTCTAATAGAAGAAAGAACATTTTTGAGCTGTCAGATTTTCCCCAAATTATGTGGGAATAAGCATTCATAACAAAGAAAAATAGCAAACTTCATGGGGTCACAAATGGAGAGATTTTCCAGGGACCAGCTCTGTGAAGTTAGTGGTTGGTTCATTGAGGCCATGTTTAGTCAAAGCATTTTCTTTAGATAAAAATATTCTGAGACCAAGCAGAACAAAGATTTTCAACATGACAATCCTTGAAAGTGACTTTCTGATTTCCACTAAATATTTCCTTTCCTAATATCCAGTTCTCTCACCATCTTACTCTTCTTCTCCAGTGTTTCTCCAGCTAACAATATCCTTCCTAAGAGAGAGAGCTCAGAACTGGACAAAATACTGATGGAATCCGAACAAGAAGAATGCAATAGGACTATTTATCTATCACTTGCCTCAATGAACACATGATTTAAATTTATGTGGGAGTCTTCCCTATGTTGATCCACTAGAGAAGAACTATTTTACATATATTCAAGACATTCTACTAGGTATTTAAAAAATGATTATTTCTTTTAACATTTAAAAAAAAAAAACCTGAGTTCTAAATTCTCTCCCTTCTTCCTGACTCTCTTCCATCTATTGAGAAAGAAAGCAACTCGATGTCAATTTTACATATGAAAGCTTCATTTGGTCTTTTAATATCCTTGTGCCAGCTGTTAATGACTCTCCTTATCCAACAATTAGATTTTTTTTAATATGCTGACTCATATGGAACTAAAAGGCCACCGAAAAACCCAGATCTTTTTCATTCAGGACTAGTGTTCTTTCAGCTTGAATAAACATTGATGGATGATTCTTTGACTTCTAACTCCTGGGAATTATTAGTAAATATCATTTAAGGAGATTTAATGAGAAGATTCAATATGGTGAAAGGAAAGGAACAGGGGATGGAACAGTACAGAAATTTAAAAAAAGTTATAACTTACCAATAATTTCCTTGACTAAGATTGGTTGTCCATAATATTTAGGTTCACTGGCACCAGCAGCATTCACAGCTTTTACTCTCACAAAGATTTTTGCATCCGTTGGAAGACCAGTAATGGTGAATTTAGTTTTGTCAGTCAGTTCTGTGTTGGCCACTATCCAGTCCTCCGCTATTAAGCAAAAAAGAAAGAAAAAAGAAAGAAAAAAGAAGGGAAAATTCTCCAGTTATTCTCATGTAATATTTAACCTGAAATCTTAAGACAGTAGAAACCCAAAATTGTATTTCATTATCAATAATGAAATTGGGGCATGAGACTTTGGGTTCAAACTCAAGAGAAAATGACTAGATGTTTTTCACAACTTAACAGAAAATGTCATCAAATTTGTTTAATTTTGGGAGCTCAAATAAATATTGACAGGAATTTCTGTGATTTCTGAATACCCTCTAAGTTTTTGACTATAAATTATTAATATGCAACTATATTAATAGCTGTGCTTCAAGAGCAGAAAGTAAGCTCTGTGAAGGCAAAGGCTATTTTGTTTTTTTCTTTATATTCCCAGCCATGTACAGTGCTTTGCACATAGTAGTCACTTAATAAATGCTTGATGAAATTTTTATTTCATTGGTGTGAGAAAAATTTCCAAGTCCCAGATGGTCACTGAGAATTAATATATCCAAAACAATTTAGTACCTCAGGCCAACATGGCACCTTATTTAGGCTGACTCTTGGAAGATAGAAACAGATAGAACCTAAAACCAGTCCTGTCCTCAATGTTTTTCCAGTTTAATAGGTCCTGCCAGAACTGGCTAGCATAACATTTGATGACCTTAGAATCAAGTCTATCACACCAGAAGGGGATATTATGTACTAGAGTGTGTTCCAATAGTCGTCTCTTTGTGGCTCAATAATAGCTGATATAAGCTTTCCACTTAGCCATTTGTATTCATAAAAATTCAGAAAGCAATAAAAAGGTCCTAATATGGATAATGAAGGTATCAGCGTAACTTAGTTATAAATAGTTGTCTACATTTCATCTCTGCAAGTTAATCATTGAGACTCAGATATTAGGATAGGGAACGAGATTGAAGACTGATGTACGGCTATCGGTGAAATTTGGTCCATTGGCCAGAAAGCTAATTTGTTATTTGTTATAATTCACTTTTAAAGCTAGATAGGACCTTAAAGATTTCCAAGGCTAGGTGAGATGTTACCTGCCTAAGGTCACCCAGTTAGAAAGTTGAAGAGCCAGAATTTGAACCCAAAGCCCAAATATTTTGAGGTTCCCCTGTTCCATCCCTCATCCCACCCCCCAGCACCTGGCCCATCCTTATCCACAGGATACAGGCTAGGTAAGGATGGTTACAGACATTCTAGTGTCTATATTGTTTTTTGTAGTTATGTTTCCATTGGCTGCATAAGGATTGGGGTTAGGAAGACTTAGTTCCCTAAACTTTTCCTCTGATTTGTAGGGGCTCCTTTAGGTGGGGATGACAAAGAGAGGGGCAGTTAATCTCACTATTAGCCATGAGATATTCCCAGGCATCTATACCATAGAGTAAAAAAGAAGCTTTATACTTTCACGGAATACTGTACCTGAGAGATCATACGCAGCCTCCCCCTTTTCATCAGACTCTTTTGCCGATGTACCTTGTAAGAGGTCATCATTAAAATTAATCCAAGACACCCACTTTCACACAAAGAGGAGTATTGTATCAGTAGTTAGCATTCTCTGTTAGTAAGTAATGCAAAGTGTGCACAGATATCCATCTTCAGGAAAGTGGTCAGGAGAGAGACACCAACAAGTTTCTAGTAGAGTTCTTCTGAGGTCAAGTCTCCTATCCAGTGGGTGACCCCTCAGGCTTGCCTACTCATGGCCATGCTGAGCCCAAGGCCCCAGTCCCAGTGAAGAAGGGGAGGAGAGACAGAAAAGTAAAGAGCAGAAGATGGGAGACTGAGGTACCTCCAAGTGTATAGAGGAAGACATAAGAAGGTCATCAACAGACTGAAGGGGAAGAGGGATCCAGGTAAGGGGGGAATGAGTCTCCCCAGCCTCCCCAGCCATTATTTGTAATCGCATATTCATCCCTATTTTTTGTTCTAGATCTTTTCTTGTATTCTGTATCAATAATAATAATAATAATAAATAATGACAGGGAAAACAGATTGGAACTGGTATTTTGCTCACATAAAGACCTTCTAGACCTTTATTCTAGACCTTACCTTGTATTCTGTATCAATAATAATAATAAATAATGATAGAGAAAACAAATTAGAACTGATATTTCAATCATAATCAGTGTGCATCAGAGACTGGACTTAGATCCTTGCTTTGAGGCTGTCTCTATTCACTATTCCACACTGCTTTTCAGTAAGAATTGGACTGAACATTCATAGAGTGCTTTAAAGTTTGCAAAGAGTATTTTGAAAATACAGATTTCAGGGAAGGAGAGACCTCCTTGGTCTTAGTACAGAAGTTCAGCCCATGGGAGATCTACTCCTTTCCCTAGTCTGAAACTCCCTGCCTAAACTCCTAGTTCTCTCTTCTTTCTAGGGATGCCAGGGGGCCAATAGGTGGTCATAGGAAAACAATACAGGCTCATGGAACAACTCCCCCAGCTCCCTAAGGACCACACAGTCCTTCTTCTGTGGTTTTTCCAAGGATTCTCTCAGATCCCAGTGTCAAAGAGTTAAGCTATAGGCCTTCATTTGCAACCCACCATTAAATAATGACAGAGGATCTCTACTTTTATGGAATAATGTTGGAGCCTTAAAAGGATGGACAGCACCCCAGATTATATAGCAAGCAGTGGTTGGCTGCCCTTGGCCAGGAATTCTCTTGTTGAGCTGATTGATATTCCCAAGGAAGCAACTGAATTCTCAGTTCTTATATTCCAGTTGGGAGAATGGAAAAAGGATGGTTTAATTGATGTCCCGGAGACTTGAAGAAATGAGAATTATAAGGAGAAGGGAATATAGCTCTAAAGGGAGAAGGACCCAGAGACAAGGATTTTCTTGCAGCTGAGACAGAGAAGTAGAGTCCTAAAAGAAAGAGATTGCACCAACTGCCTGTTTAGTGGGTCTTTTAGATTCTTGATGACCAGAAAGAGGAGGGAATCAAATGAAGAGAGAGTGAAAATAAAGACTGAAAAGAAAACAAAGGAGAAATGATAAAGTTAACAATAAAGGGCAGGGGAGAAAGGAACAAGAGGAAGTAGAATTGAAATGAAGTTTGAGGAGGAAGGGATATTAAAATCCCCAATTCACTTTAAAGAAGAATAAGAAAGTGTTGAGAGTAGTTGGATGGTGAGAAAAGGGAACAGACACCATATAATACAGACAGGGAGACCAGAGACAACGGAAAGAGGAAAAAGAAAACGTGTAGAAAAAAGAATAAAATACAACAGGCATAAACAATAGAAAGGCAGAGCCAGAAATAACACACCATTTTATAAAGAAAGGTTTCTCTTATAGAATAAAATCTGACATTTCCCAAAAGCATTAAAACATTATAGAAAAATTAGTTTGGAGGAACACAGCCATTGAGAGACTGAAGAACAGGGCAGCCAAATAGAGAAAGAAAAGACCACGAGAAGAAAATAGAAAGATAAAGACGTTAAACTTTCAAAGACAGTTGATTCCAAAGTCATGTTATGGGGGGCAAAATAGATACATAATAATGACTGTGTACATATACATATGTATATATGGGCATATATATGCATATGTATCTACACAGATCACACGCAAAATTATGTAAAATACATTCCATTGTATTTTATCTAAAGGTGGGTAACATCAAAATGACAGCCAGCTATCATTTTGTGGCATCTTCTTACATTTTAAACCTATCGGAAAGAAAAGAGTAAAGAATTTGCTCCGTTTCATACAACACAAACATTGATGTGGTCAATGGCCACATCAGACATAAGACTGAACAATTCTGTACGGTTCATTGTTGATATTATAATTAATGGGGGAGGAGGAAGTTTGGGGTTATCTGAAATGCTGCAAGAATTGGAATTTCAGTATGTCAACCCTCAAGAAATCAGGTCACCCAAAGCATCTCGTGAGCATTTATAAAGCGATGGTGGCTTGGGGTGCGGGATGGAGTATTCTAAGCTGTGGTCTCCCACCCTTCTTGGGCACTTTCCCATAGTTTCCCCCCATTCATTCGGGATGACATCTTCTATTTGGAAGAATTGGGGCAGATTTCAGGGTGATAAGCACATGACAGCTGAAACCAGATTGTCTGTGACTTCATCTCATTTCCATCTGTTCTTCCATCCTGACCAGAGATGACAGTTTCCAGGAGATGGGGATTTCTTCATGAAGTTTCTGAGCACAAGACTTTTCTTCTCTGTAAGTCTCTATCCAACCCCCCGCCCCGAATCTTTGATTCCAAAATCCTTCTCATCTGATGGGTTTTAAGATTCTTGGGTCCAGGAGCTATTCAAAGAAGGTGAATTTTAAACATGGTGAAGGGGAATCTCATTTCTTCTGTTTCTGTGGAAAAGTTAGTAGGCTTCTCTGATGAGATACTTACCTAAGATCTCCTAGAATGAAGATGGAAGCTAGAAGGAGGCTAGATTTGCTTACCCATTTTTAACTATGGGACCCCCTTGATTTCTGTATTTGACTTTCATGTCTGTAGCTTTGACTCTTGACAAGGATTCAGTCAAGAAATAAGGAAACTTTACTTCTGTATCATACCTTTTAGGGCTGTAGGAAATGCTATGGTTTGTGTTTTTCCAATCATGTGTCACAGTGGGCCTTGCCTCTTAGTTCTGTGTTCCTCTTTGTCCCCATCCTTTCCTCCTCCTGACTCCTTCTCTCTCCCCTCCTGTTCTTAACGGTGATTTCTATCCCCAAGTCATGGGTCAAGACTGTCACAAGACTGTCAACTTCACATAATGAGAAAGAGCTTTTGAAAAAAAAATTGTTCTTTTTATTTCCTTATGTTTGTTTATTCTGTGAAGGGCAGAGGAAGCTCAGCTCAGTGTGAAGTCTCTGCGCATGAGTCAGTGGCTCAACAGCTTGGAGTAGTACTAAGGGTGGAGAGTTAGGCTAATATAGCTCATCTCTTAGGATCATAGATTTGGAGCTGGAAAACCTTGAAGGTAAACCAGTCCAGTCTCTTCATTTTACAGATAAGAAAACTGAGGCTCAAAGAAAAGAATGACTTGCCTAACTACACAAGTAGTAATGAGCAGAAACAGGATTCAAATCTAGGTCATTTATTTTTAAATCCAAAGCTCTTTCCCTGTACCATTGTAGGATTGTTAAATCCATTCATCCTAAACAAATACTGGTTGTCTTGTGGAAGAACCAATTCCGTTAATAAAAGGACTATGAGTCCCAAAGCTGTGTTTTAGGGACCTTTGTGTGTCTCAGCAGAGGTGCTTGCTAGGAAAAGGCTTAGTGGGGGGTGTCAGCTAATCAGCATAGGAGGGCTAATTAAGAATGTACCCAGAGGAACTAAATTTTATTCCTTATCATTTGTTTTGTTCTTAAGAAGTTTGTTTTTAGTGTGAAAGAGATGACTTCCCAAGGAAGGGACAAAACATGGTGAGAAATGTCTCCTTAATGATTGCTGTTGTTGTAAGCCCTAGAAAGATAATTTGGTAATTGTTACTTACTTCCTTCAAAGCAATACTCTACTACATAGCCATCTAAACCTGCTGCACCAATCTGGTCTGGGGGTCTCCATTTCATCGTCACCGTGCTGTCAGTTACGGAGTCAATAGCCAGAAGAGTAGGTGGGCTGGTTACAGCTTTAAAAAAAGAAAAGAAAGGAAAAATAAGTCATGAAAGATCAGAGAATCATAGGATTTTTTTTTGTCAGAAGAGACTTTACCTGGTCCACCTCTTCCCTACCAGAAAGAAATCCCCATGACAATATACCTGAGAAGTGCTCATCCAACTTTTGCCTATAATAGGGAAGACTTTAAAAACCATTTTGTACAAGATTTCTCCACAGTGGACAAAAATGGAGGCTTTCTCCAACCTCCACTACTCTCTGAGGCTGACCATTCCATTTGTGAGCATCTGTGATTTTTGGTCACATTTTCCCAACACAACACCCAAGTTTGCCTCTTGGTAATTCCTCCGATTACTCTTGGCCCTCGGGTCAAACAGAACAAGTTTGATCCCCCTTCTATATGCCAGCTCTTCTAATATTTGAGGATAGTTGTAGATATCCCCTCTCACTCCTTCTATCAAGTCTAAACACATCTATTTACTTTAACCAATCCTCAAAAGGCTATCATATCAAGGTTTTCCCCATTCTGGATGCCATTGTAAATTTTTTTTCAAGGTCATCAATGTCTTCCCTAAACTGTAGTGCCCAGGATTAAAAATAATCTCTAGAAATGTTCTAACCAAAGCATAAATGGCAGGGAACTATAATTTCCTGATTCATGAAAAAAGCGGTTCTTTGAAATATAATTCTTACAACTTTCTACGAAGAATTGGCAAGAGTACAAAGGGAAATGAAGGCTTGGGGAGGACGTGATTGCTGTGCTCAGATATTTCTAAGGCCCTCATGTTTAAGAAAGAGCAGAGCTGTTTTGTTTGGCACTGGAGGAGAAAAGTAGGACAAATGGATAGATAGTAGAGAGAAGTCTATTCCAGCTCAATTTGAGGAAGACTATTGAATGGACTAAATTGGGAAGTAGTAAGCGAAGCCATATCATCCTTATGTCTCAGGTAGGGTTTGAATTAGACGACCTATCAGGTCCTTTCCAACTCTAAACATGGATGCCAGGGAGGGTTCTTGTCCTTCTCCTGATTGTTCCCACTTCATTTCATTAACAAGGGAGCTAGATTCTGGAAATTAAGGATTTTAGGGATTTGTACAAAACTTCACTAAAAGACCCATGTTCAGACATTTTTCTTCATCAGAAGATCTCAAGTTCCCCAAGAGAGGGAAATCATACTTCTTTTATATCTTATACAACCTTGGGCACAGTGATAGAACACTCCTATACTTTAAAGACCAATAATTTTGTTGTTATAGAAATTCTTTTCACCAGTGCAGATAGTAACCTTCAATCAATTATAGTCTTATAGAGTTTCCTTAGCCACAAAAAGGTTAAATGACTTGCCCAAGATCATAGAACTAAAAAATGTTAGACGTCTATTTGACTTCAAGTCTAACACTATACATGTAATTTTATTTCCTTTCCCTCCTTTCTCTTCCTATTATGGCCTTTATTTTTCTGAAATTAGCTTATTGATTGTATTTCATATTCTTTCCCTATTCCATTCTCAAATGCTCTCAGAATGATGTGACTTAATTATAGTTAGATCTTCACCAACTTTAATGAATTTGTCTTTTCTTCTACTGATTTACTCCTGCCATCTACCTCAATAAAATTTTACAAATAAGTTCAAAAACTAAAGTAGTGTGGCCACTTTATGTCTCTCCAATTGGCAAAGAGACCAATTATTTGCTGGCCAAGATGGTTTCTGGGTATTTTTAGTCTCCCAAAGATAACTGATTTGTATCAGTTGAGTTTCCTTAGGAAATGATCACAATCCTAAAAAATACAAAAAACAAAAAATCCCATTTTTCTTTGCCAATAGATGGTTTAAATTGGTTGAGTTGGAGCTTTTTAAATTATATATGAAATCATGTCTTTTGTATTCCTCTAATTTGGTATCAATTTTGATTCTTGCTCTAACAAGTCATGTCAGCTTGGTGGCACAGTGCATAAAGTGCCAGGCTTGAATTCAAATCTGTCCTCAAACACTTACTAGCTGTGTGACCTTGGTAAGTCCCTTAACTTTGTTTGCCTCAATTTCCTTATGTGTAAAATGAGCTGGAGAAGGCAATGGCAAACCATTTATATCTCTGTCAAGAAAATACCAAATGGAGTCAATGAAAAGTCAGATATAATTGAAAAAATGACTGAACAATAACAAATAACAAATCAATGATTTTATCTTTATCTTTTTTTAATTGATTGGTTTAATAATTATGGGTATTTTATTTTTGTGTTTAATCGATTGTAATTAATTAAACTTAGACTTAATTTTATATTTAACTGAGAGTTTTAATAATTATGCACTTCTTAAGCCTCAGGGTAGTTGCATGAATTTTTACATTTTTATGAATTTACATAACTGATTGCAATTGTTCAAATTAATACTTAATTTTCTATCCTGATATTTGAGTGAAAGGTTTAATAATCCTGAAGAAGTTTTCCAGAATTTTCTTCAGTTGCTGAAAAATGGAAGAAAATAAAATGTCTTTCTCAAGTAATTGGAGCTCTCAGTGTCATTCCTTCCTAGTCATGTGTTCATTTAGTCCTAGAGTTGAACTACTGCAAAGGATCATTAAAAGAAGGTCTGGTGATTCATGGACTATCAGCACTGTTCAGTGGGAGATATGGAAAATTATTAAGCTTGTTTTTGGAGACCACATAATACTTGGGTTTGACTCTTGAATGCTATACTCAACCATAGGTAAGGTATTCAACCTTCTTAAACCTCAGCTTTCTCTTTTGTAAAATGAGGATAACAATAATATCCAATTTGCAGGATTGTTATGAGGACCAAAGAAGATAGGGTTTTGGAAATCCTATGGAAATCTCAAAGTTCTAAGTCAATGTAAAAGCTGTTATTATTCAAATCCTTCTATGTGTTCTTGATCACTTCTATGGATACTTCCATCTGAAAGCATTCTATCAGCTTTCCATAACCCAGCTTTGCTACCCCTTCTATTCTGTGAAGATGTCAGAATTTTAAACAACTTATTCCATAAGTTCATTCCCCCCAGCAGGAAATTATCTCAAAGACAGATCCCACTTTACTCACCCAAGGGAACGAAAGGCTTGGAGGGCATGCTGGGCTTGGAGATGCCAATGGCATTAACAGCAAATATCCGGACTTCATAGGCAACACCTTCAATCATTTTCTTGGGCTCAAATGTTGTTTCTTTGATGAGATCAAAATTCAGCCTCATCCACCTAGAGCTCTGTTTTTTTTTCCTTTCGATAAAGTATCCTAGGAAAAGAGCAATACAGAGTCACAGTTCCTCTCTCCAGACTGAAATATGGGCACAAAGAGCTTTTTGGAAGACAGGTTTTTCTCTACAAATGAAGCACAGAATCATGTCTTTTATTTTAAAGCTAGATGCACCACAAAGCAAGTGACTGACCATCTATTGGAGAGGGGCTAAGGAAAGTGTGGAGATAAATGTAATGGAATATTAGAGAAATTCAGATAAGCGCACGAACGGATGCAGAACAAAGTGAAAAGGTCCAAGACAATAGGCACGATGACTGCAGTGAATCAAATAAAAATCAAATAAAAGATTAATTACAATGAATAATTTTAGTTTCAGTTCATCCTCAGATAATAGATCTATAATAAGCATTGGGTCTCTACTTGAAATTTTTCCAGCTTAGTGAGATCTTATGCTCTTCTAGCATGACCTTCAAGAATCCAGAATCACCTTTGGTCCATAGGGAGGTACCAGAGAAAGACTTAAGATGGAAAACAGTGTTATCTTAAGTTGTATAACACCTTCTATGTGATGACTTTTAAATATCATTTCTAATGTGATAGCCATAAAAATATATAAAGAATACCCAGTTCTTTGATAATTCTATCCATTTCCCACAAGACATTTACCTAGGATAGGGGACCCGCCATCATTTGCGGGGGGCTCCCAGTTCATAATGCACCAATCATCTCCCACATCTGACACGTTAGGTGCCAGTGGAGGATCCGGGATATCTATGACAGACAAAACAGAGAAAAATCTTAAGTGAGGAATTTTTTCTGTGAAAGTCACACTAATAAGAAATGTTTTTTAGAGAACTTTTGTCATAGGGACATGAAATGCAATCAATAAGCTGACTTCAGTAAAAATAAAAGTCATAGTAAATAGGAAGAAAGGGGAGAAGGAAGAAATAAAACTCAAGAGAAAAGGAGAGAGATAAAATAACAGAAAAGTTGGAGCCCTTTACTTTCTCTCTTTCCCTTCCGAACTCTTCCAAGCCTATCCCCTCTCCCACAGTACTCCATACATTTTCTTCTCTGGCCTTCACCCTAGCTCCATTCCACTTCTCTGGCTCCAAATGGATTCAGGATAACCATCCTGAGGGGTTCATGTTAGTTACCATGAGAGAACAACCTGAGATAAAGATGCCAGAATTAATTAAATCTGTAGAAACTAAGCTATTTGAATTATTATTATTATTTTCTATAGACTAGTGATTTCAATGGCATAGAAATTCCCTCCATTGATAGATATAGATATAAAGTTATTTGTTTTAGAGAGCTGCCTAGAACACCAAGAGGCTTTGTGACTTTCTCGGAGTTACATGGCAGTGTTTGTCAAAGAGGGGTAGCTGGATGGCCCAGGGGATAAAGTGTTGGTCCTGGAATTATACAGACTAATTTTACTGAGCTCAAATAACTGAGACACTTATTAATTATGTGACCAAGTCATTTAATTCTATTTCCCTTATTTTACTCCTCTGGAAATGGCATACTACTGGAGTATCTTTGCCAAGAAAACCCCAAGTAGAATCAAGAAGATCAGACATGCTTGAAAAATGACTGAACAACAACCATTTGTTAGAGAGGACTTGAATGCAGGACTTCTTGGTTCCAAGTCTGGCTCTCTATCCTACATTTCTTACAAACAATCACAATCTTATTGCCAAGACCCATTCAATACTCTCAGATAGCGAATGGCGCCCACCAGAAATGACCAAGTTACTCAAGTTCTGCTGAATCCTGGGAGAACTCACCGACCACCTTGATCTTGATGCTTGCATGTGCCTCTCCTGCTTCATTCTTGAGGTTGATGTTGTAGACCCCAGAATCTTCTCTCTCGGCTACATCAATGACCAAGGTGCTACTATCGGGATAGGATTCAGATCGTATCCGACCTCCACCTTCTGCAATAGCCTATGCAGAAAATGCAAAAATAAAATGATGACTCCACTGAAGAGAGAGAGCAATCCTCTACTGTCTCTGTTCTTCATTGGAGGGATTTGGGGGGGTGTCTACATTTTAGATGGAAAAAATACATATGTATTTTTCTATTATATGTATATATTCTCTTTATATATATTTCTCTCAATATTTTCTCTCTTTCTTTCTATATATATATATATAGTTCTAGTTTCCCTGACCACTAACTGAAATTTAACATTTCCTTAAATTACTTTTTAAAAAGTTTCCAAGAAGTTGTGTGCAGCCTTTGCCAGACTGACTGCTAAAGGGGGGGTCCAACACAGACAAGTCAAGGTTACTGCCATTGAGGGAAGGGAGGAGTTCAAGGACCATCAGCTGGGGGTGTGGCCATACTTTGAAAGGCTGTAAAGAAAAAGTTCAGAAATCCACCAAATATTAAGTTCAATAAACTCTGTTTTCTGTGGAATTCAGAGCTGGAAGGGATTGAAGAGATCTAAATTATATATCAGAGGCATCCAGTCCAATCCATAGGGTTGGGGTTTGTTTGTCTCTAATAGATCTATTCCCTCATGAGGAATAACTCTGTCTTCTAAGGGCTTAACTGAGGAATTCATCCTGGACATAATACCTTTAGTTTGACAGAATGAATTTTCCTCCAAAAGGCAAATCTTTATTATAACCTAAGGAGTGAGAAAGCAGAAGCAAAGAAAATCCATGTGAAATCCATGGAAAATTAAAATTTCAGGAGCTAAGTTGGCACTTGATAAACACTTGTTAATTGATCACATTAAAATGAAACCATGCCATTTTTAATTCATAATCTAAAATTTCTTCAGCTATTTTTCAAACCACAATTACTAAAAAAAATAGTTTGTCACTGAGTAGAATCATATCACTTTTCTCTTCCCTGAGCTACTTTACTTCCCAGAAGGAATTCATCTACCAAATATTGACTGTACAAATTTGAAGACACAGATTACTATGTATTGAAATTAATTTAAATGTAACTAGTTATCAGGATTTCATTGGTTAGATTGACGTTCCATGGGAAATTCTTAATAAAAAGTTAGCTTGTAAAAAATGGGATATACCTTGTCTGCCCTGCTCCACATAACCTTGGGGGCTGGCTCTCCACTGACTGGGATCTCAAGGCGAAGTTTGCTTCCGGCAATAACGGTGACAGTGTTGTCAGCATCCAGACCATCCAGGTAGATCTTAGGAGGATCTGGATATCAGATGTAGTTATTAATATCGCATCATTCTTTCTAGAATGAGAGGTTCAAATCCTATCTCTGATACTTGTGACTTATGTGACCTTGAACACATCCCTTCAACTCCCTGGATCTCAGTTTCCTCTTCTGTGAAGTGAGGGAGCTGGACTCAATGGCCCTCAATTCTAGATCTGGGATCCTGTAATGGGTATACCATGAAGCGTACTAGCCCCCATACCCATGAACTCCCAATCCATCCATTTATCTAATGGATGCAAGACACTGTGCAAAGTATCATTTGAGATACAAAGATGAATAAGACATGCTTCTTATGGAAGTAAGACAGTCCCTGAAAGAACACTAAATTAGGGCTTGGTAGCCCTAAACCCAACATCCATCTCTACCTCTTGATGATTTATACTACTTCTTAATTTCTCTAAACCTCAGTTTCCTTATCTGTAAAATGAAGATATTAATGATGATAATAATAGCTATTTTACATGTCTTGTGTCACTATGAGAATCAAAAGAGGTAATGGATAATGATGGAGAGCAGATTGGGGAATACCAATGAAGGGAGAAACAGAAGCTACAAAATCACGAGAATGGAATCGTGGGTTTAGGAAAGAGATCACAAAGCAGGATTAAAGGGGTGATACTGTTGTGATGGAACACTTCAATTGTCCCATCTTTTTCTGATGTGCTGTCTCTGGTACCAGACAAAAGAGCAGCCAATAAATTAGTGAGCTTCAAGACAGTTTTATTCTTGATACTCTGTAATCACTTCTGACTACAAAGTTGCTGAAGAAGACATAACCATTCAATCTTACAAGACTTGGAAGGAAAGCTGGACACAGCTTGATCAGCATCCAAGTTTGCAGAGAGTAGGATTTAAAGGACTTAGATAAAGGTTAGATAGGATTGTATGGTTCAAAATTCAGGGTATGTTAGTCCAGGCAGGATGGGAAGTTATCAAGAAGGCAATTCTGAAGATATAAACAGAATTCCAATGAGAAAGGGGAGGCAAAGTTCTCTTAAGAGATTGATGTGCACACACGATTAGCTCTTAGACAAATTGAGGTGTAAAAAAGATGTTTAAAAAATAGAAGGAGGAGGCAACTAGGTGGCGCGGTGGATAGAGCACCAGCCCTGAAGTCAGGAGGATCTGAGTTCAAATTTGGATCTCAGATACTTCACACTTCCTGGCTAAGTGACCCTGGGCAAGTCATTCAAGCCCAATTGCTTCAGCAAAAAACCAAAAGCCAAAAAATAAAAAAATAGAAGGAGGTCAGGTAATGGAGGATGAACATCCTTTCTTGTAAGAATTATAACAAGAATATTAGACTTCAGAATGACCTGGGACAACTGAATGTTAAGGAGAAAAAAGCATTTTCAAAAAAGCATTTTTTTGGGAAAAAGATGAAAAAAAAAGGGCTCATCTTGTTGCAAAGAAGCATATAGATTCAAGACCACAAGGAACCTCAAAGACTAGCTAGTACAAATGAGGAAGGGAAGTGAGCTGGCCCAGGTCATACATATTGTAAGTGCTAAGGGTGGACTGACACTCAGGGGCTAGCATCCTTTTCACTGAACTACAAGAAGAAAAAACAACTTAGAAAAGGCAGAATTCCCGACTCTGATTTTGCTTCTGTTTTCTCTGCTACGAGGATGATCTTTGGACTGAAAAGAATCTGATAGAAATAAGGAAGCAGATAGTGAGCACACCTTGCTGCCTCTCATGATTTTGAGCTTTCTGCCTCAAATAAATCACCTTTTAGGATCCTGCCAAACTGGGAGATGGCATTGTTGAGCCGTGGAGAGCAAAGAGAATGCCAGCTCTTTTTCTGGCTCTGTGGATCAGATTGCAGGAACAAAAGCAGAGAGTCCTGAAAAAGGTACCCAGAGATGAGTTGTCTTCAGTGGGTACCAGGAACTACAAAGAATGTGAGAAGAAGAGATCAAAGATCATAGGATCCTAGTCGGAGAGCCGGAAGGAGTCTTGAGATCATCAAATCTAATCCCCTCATTTTACACATGAGTAAACTGAGTCATGGGGAGCAAAAATGACTTGAAAGAGGTCACACAAATAATAAATACTAAGACGAGAATTGGAAGGTAAGTTTCTCTGGTTCAGAATCACACGCCACAACAAAGATTTTGAAGGGCCAAGTAGAAAGGGAGGGCAGAGAATAGTAATTGCAGGAGGGTTAAGGTTGAGTCTATCATGGAAGTAGGTGATGATTCAATGGTGGAAGCATGCTGAAGAGGCAGAACAAAGACATGGGGATGTAGTCAGGGAATGGCAAGTAGTCCAAGTAGACTAGTATTTAGTGTATGTGAAGGGGGTGATAAAAGATGAGGCTAGAATGGTAGAATAGGTAAAAATACAGAGCACCTGACTGAGTCTAATGAATTTGTACTTAATTTGGTAAGCAATAGGGAGCTATTGAAGGAATATGAGCTGGCGAGTGATGTTTAATCTAATATCTCTTACTGTGATATTTAAACTAATTTGGAGGGAGGAAAAGAACAAAGGTACAGAAAACAATCATGTGCCTATTGTGAGAGTTGAGGCAAGAATTAACAAGAATTTCAATTACAGTGATGGCAAGGGGAATGGAAAGGAAAAAATGCATATAACAAACATAGAAGAGCTTGGATAGATTAGTGACTGAATGAAGGGATTGAGGAAGAATGAATGAATAGAGCAGTTATTATGTGCTTATTATGGGTAAAGCTCTGAGGAAACATGAAAAAATAAGATAATTCCCATTCTCAAGGGGCTCACATTTGAATGAAAGAGGGAAGAGTCGAAGATCTGAAATTCATCATTGTCAAGTTCTTTGTGCCTGACTAGATTTATCTATCTATAAATATATCTATATATAGACATCTATAGATAGATATGCATCTATCTATGTATATATAGATATGTATGTGTGTATATGTATATATATTGCCTTTAAATTTCACATAATACAAAACTCTTGAATTGATGCACTGAGGTTGGACAACTGAGCACTTAAGGCTAATTACCGATTGGGCACTACTCTATAAGCATATGTTGGAAAATGGCCCTTCCCACTATCCTGTGCTGGCTCGATAATTGATGTATACAGAGAATTGTAGGAGGGACTAGAGGGTGGAATAAGACTGGCCAGGGTCACATCTGGACGGGAGACAAAGAGGAGAAGTCATGGAGATTCTGCGTCCATCCAATTCACTCCTACCGCTAAAGACCAAGAATAAAGACCAAGGACTTTTGCTTATCCTGACTCTGGCTGATTCTAAGGTATCCAGGGTGCTAACTCAGTCTTCACACTTTTATATTCTAGAGTAGAAATAAAAATCACCTCTAGAAACAGCAGTAGCATACTTTATGTACTCACCTATAACGTGAACTTTGGCAGTCAACGGAATATTGTAGGCATCAGGTGTAAATACGTATTCACCTTCATCCTCAATGAGAGCACTGGCTATCACTAATTTGTGGATTCTATGAAAACAGTGAGATACCTTCTTTAGACCAGGCTCTGAGCTAAGTATTGGCTTGTATGTTTATCAAGATAGAAAATATAAAGATAAAAGTCATTGTCCCCTTGGGGCTTATACACTAAAAGGGTTTATAAGCTAACTATTGCATTGAATGAGAAGTAATAAGAATGTAGCAAAAGCAAAAAATGCTCCATGAAGACAGAAGTCAGAGGAAGGAGAGAATTTTTGACAGTGGGTTCTGTGAAGCCTTCATGGAGGAGGGGGTATCTGGGCTAGGTCTTGAAGGATAATCAGGCTGGTATACAGGTATTAGACTCCCCATGGAGCCAAGCATCATGGAGAGTTGGTCATGGTCTGATCAACTAGCTCAGCTCAGACAGGCAACAGGATCATGGACCTTGATTATTCTCTCTGGTTGCCCATGCTCACTCAGCCATAGTTCTGGATTATGTGCCAGCTTCTTATGCAGGACTGAGTTTGTTGTCTAATTATTTCATATTTGAACATTATGGCCATGGATCTGTGACTTCATTGATAGGGCAAATATCCCAACCTGCCCATTCCTCCTACTCCGGTTTCATCTTATCCATATCCTTTCATGGGCTTCCAATTACTTCTAATCTACCCAGTTCCCCTGTTCATCCATTATCCTTCACTGTTATTTAATAGTTAGCAAGATGGCTATTTCATAACTAACAAAAATGACACTAGAGAATTGATAGAGCTTGATAATACATTTTCTATATTTCATGAATCCACGACTTAATTTTTGCCTCCAATACAGATGATAGCCCTGCAACAACTCCTTAGATGTTCTCCATCTGTTGGTATGGCTGAAAAATCAGCATTTCAGCCAGATAAGAGACGAATCTCTTTGGACACAGCCAGTCAGACCCTTGAGGAAAAGATATACATTTGAACGAAAGTCTCTTTGTCTTGATAGAACTTGGACCTCACTGGAAAACTTCTGAGAACCCAGCCATGGTACATGGGACAAAACATCATTTTTGGGGTCAGAGGACTAGGGTTCAACTCCCACATCCATTTCCGTGAGGCCCAGGAAGAGAGTGTTAATGAAGGCTTGCCTTGGATAACTTACTTTCCTTTGTGGACGACCTTTAAGCGTTCACCTTCTTGGACAGGTAGGCCGTTCTTAGTCCATTTCCCTGATATATTTTCAGAGATTTCACACTTCAAGCAGATTTCTTTTCCAAGTTTCTCAGTTATATCTGTTAGGGGCTGCAATATCTTCAGGGGTCTCACTAAGGAAATGGATAAAATGGAAAAATACAGGACTGAAACTGTGGACTGGTTTGGATGACAGAACCTCCCAATCCTACTGTTTGCATGGACACATTAGAAAAACCTATGCCTGAAACAAGTATTATAAAAGCACGACGGCAGCATTGTATGTCTTTTTTCAGTAATTAGAATAATAAACATAAAGTTATGTGAGCTAAGAGACAGAAGAGGAAACCAAGGGGATTTTCCTGATGTGGTCCTTTTGTGAGATGTAGAAATAACCATGACCCCTACATCTCGTTCTCAGTTCTGCATATTGATCATCATCACAGCCAGTTATCATTGGGTCATCTTGTAACATTAATGTCCAATTGGGCCTGATCATGTTGTGATGTGAACCGTGACTTTTTCTTAAGACAGTAACTTTATTGAATACATTAACTCTTGGAGCATCCTCAGTACAAGCCCTCTGAATGCAATGTACCCAGATTCCCTCCAAACCGAGTCCCATTTTTTCAGCTTTGGATTTGGGCCCACTATCTGTGTTTTGGCAGAATGTTCATCGAGCATTACTTGCTCATGTAATTGATGGATGGCAACTCAGGGATCCTATGGGCTTCAGTATTGTTTATAAGACAGGTTAGTCAATTCTATTTAACAACCATGTATTAAACATTTACTATGTGCAGGCAGCAACTAGGGGTTTGGAATACAAATATAAAAAAATGAAACAGTCTTTATGCTCAGGAAAATTACACTTATTGTGAAGGAAATGGAAAATGAATAGCAGTATAGCTTCATGAATAGAAAATTGGCCTTGAATCAGGAAGACCTGGTTGATGCAGACTGGTTCTGTGATCTTGAGCAAATCACTTAATCTCTTAGTGTTATAGGCACCTAAGACCATAAATTATTGTTATTATTATTATTATTAGTAGTAGTAGAAATAATAATAATTCACATTTATTAAGCACCTTCTATATGCCAGGGGCTGTGCTAAAAAACTTTATAATTATTGTCATATTTAATCTTCACCACAACCCCGAAAGGCAGGTGCTATTATTAATTCCACTTTACAGTTGAAGAAACTGAGCAAATAGGGTTAAGTAACTTGTCCAGAGTCACCCAGCTAGGAAGGAGTTGAGGCTGGATTTGAACTCATTTCCTCACTCTGGACGTCCAATGATACCACCTAGCAGAGGTGCCGAAAAATGCAGAGAAAGTGCCGATTGTAATCATCAGCTCAGAGAGTGGGAGGAGTGGAAGTGATATTTATCTGGGTTTTGATGATAATTGTAAGGGTCTACTTTTTTCTCTTTAAGCAAGGAAATACTGCACATAAAATGTGAATTAAAGTTGAAATCTGACATTCAGTTTTTAAAGCCTTTCTTGACCACTGGTTTCTACCCATCTCTACTGTTTGCTCTCTGATTTAATGTTCTATGTGAAATAAAGATTTGGCTAGAACCTCCTGCAACAGAAACAGATCACAAGGAGTTGGAAGACTTCTTAGGATCCTGGATTCCCAGCAGGAGACCCTTCTGAGGCCATCAGGTTTAATCCTCTCCTTTTATAGGTGAGGAGCCTGAGGTCCAGGGATATATAAGATGTTCCCCAAATCCCCAAATCAAGTGGTTAGCAGGCAAGCTGGGATTTGAACTCAAGTCTTCTGGATTCCAAATCCAACATGCTTTATTTTAACTATACCATGCTGTACAAAAAATGGTACAGGACATTTTTATTAATTTACTGGAATTTTTGTCAAATTTGTTGTTAATTTCCTGTAATCAATAGCGACAAACATGAGAAACAATCACTACTGGAGAGGCAGGTGAGGAAGACTTACAGTCCACACTCAGTTTGCAAGAAGACTGTCCCCCAGTTGTCATGACAGAGTATTCCGCGCTGTCCGCCTTGGTGGCTCCTTCTATGATCAAGGTGTGCTTCTTTCCTTCCACTTTGACCCGGTATCTAGATTTTGGACCGATGATAATCTCCTCACCATTCTTAAACCTTGGTGAAAAATGAGAACAATTTCCACATTATGAATGGAGTACTAAAAATGTTCTGGTGGCTCCTTCGGTCCATAAGATAAAATCAGAATCAGGTACTAAGGGACAGGGATACTGAGGGGTAGTAAAAAGAATGCTAGACTTCAAATCAGGAAAATCCCGCATTCAAATCTGATCATAAGTAAATCATTTAACTTTTCTGAGCTTTGGTGCTCTATGTAAGAGCTACATCATAGGGTTTTTTAGAAAACATCAAATGAGGTAATTTATATAAATAATTTGCCAAAACTTAGAGCTGGATCTTATTTTTCTGTTTTTGGTTTTTGTCTGTGATTTCATTGATATATTTATATATGCATATGTATATATATATATGTATGTATGTATATATAATTCCCAATGAGGAAATCCTTCTTCTAAGACAAATTTGTATGAGGAAACTCTTCTTGAAATCAAGCCCAAATTCTATACTTTGAAGCTTAAGCCCTGTGCGCCTGATTTCACCCTCCGGGACCAATCCAAACAAATCCAATCTCTTTTTCCCATGATAGCTCTTCAAACACTTCCATTGGCTATGGTGTGCTCCCGCTTATTCTGGCTGGGAGTTGGGAAAAAAAGGCCATTTAGGCTTAACATCAGGGAAGTCTTGGCTCAGCGTAGCTGGCCCAAAAAAGAAGAGGTTGCCCAGAAAAAGGTAAATCTTCCGGTGAGACTTTGGTGTTTGGATTGGACTAGATGGCCACTGAGGTCCCTTCTGATTCTCAGATTCTCTGATTCTTCAGGCTAAATCCTCTTAATTCCCTCAAAAAAACACTGACATGGCAAGATTTTGTCTCCCTCTGGTTATTCCCTGGCTTATCAGTATCCCACTAGTAATCAGACTAGGGCAGAGGTATTCTATTTCCTGAATCTGGGTCCCTCGTAAATGATGCCTTATTTCATATGGCCCTTGAAAAATACTATTAAAAATTACGTTCACCACATTTTCAAAAAATACAGTGATAAGAACCCTGTAAATAAAGCTCTGGCTCCAGGCCAGAAGGCATCTATTCCAGTGGATTCCTATTATACCATTTGTGTTACTTAAAACAAAACACCTTAGTTTCAGATTCAATTCTGAAAATATCAACATAAACATGGAAGAAACTATTTCCATCTCTACCAAGACCAGTGATAACTTCATTTTACAAAACTGTTTTTGGAAGCACATTTTTACAGCCAGTATTTCTGCTAAAGAAAGATGTGTAACCCTCAGCAAGTCACTAAATCCAATTGCCTTGCCAAAAAAAAATTAAAATTAAAAAATTCACGTTTAATATATATTTATTGGATTATCATTTCTAAGATATAAAGAGAACTAAGTCAAATTTATAAGAATATATCATTCCCCAAATGATAAATGGTCAAAGAATATGAACTGAAAATTTTCAAATGAAGAAATTAAAGCCATCTATAATCATATAACAAAATACTCTAAATCACTATTGATTAGAGAAATGCAAATTAAAACAACTCTGAGGTACCATTTCATACCTATCAAATTGTCTAAAATTACAGGAAAAGATAATGATAAATGTTGGTGAGGATGTGGAAAAACTGCATTATTGGTGGAATTGTGAATTGATTCAGCCATCTGGGAAATAATTCGGAACTATGCCCAAAGGGCTATAAAACTGTGCAGTGTCACTACTGAGTCTGTATCCTAAAGAGATCATAAAAGAGAGAAAAAGACCCACGTGTACAAAAGTGTTTGTAGCAATTTGTTTTTGTGCTCACAAGAAACTGGAAATTGAGTGGATGCCCATTATCTGGGGAATGGTTGAATATTATTGTTTTATAAGAAATGATGAATGGGATGATTTCTTTTTTTTCTTTAAAAAAATCCCTTAATTTAAAGGGCAGCTAGATGGCACAGTAGATAGGGCAGTGACCCTAGAGTTAGGAGGACCTGAGTTCAAATATGACCTCAGACACTTAATACTTCCTAGATGTGTAACCCTCAGCAAGTCAGTTAACCCCAGTTGCCTTGCCAAAAAAAAATTAAAATTAAAAAATGCACATGTTTAACATACATTGGATTGCTAGCTGTCTAGAGGAAAGGGTGGGAAAAAAGAGATGGAGAAAAAAATTTGGAACATAAGGTTTTGCAAGGGTGAATATTGAATAATATCTAATGCATGTTTTGAAAATAAAAAGCTTTAATTTAAAAAAATCTACAAAAATTTAATTAATTAATTAAAAAAATTTAGTTTTCAACATTTCATTTTTGTAAAATTTGGAGTTCCAGATTATTTTCTCCCTTCCTCCCTTAGTGTTCTTCTTCTCAAGAGAGCAAGCAATCTGATATAGATTATACACATACAATCATTTAAACATATTTCCACATTAGCCATTTTGTAAAAGAAAAAATAGAACAAAAGGGAAAAACTATAAAAAAGAAAAAGAAAAAGAAAAAAAGTAAAAATAGTATGCTTTCCTCCTCATTCAGTCTTCATAATTCTCTCTCTGAATTCAAATGGAATTTTCTATCCCAAGTCTATTGGAATTGTCTTGGATCATTACATTGCTGAGAAGAGCCAAGTCTATCACATAATCTTGCTATTATTATGTAAAATGTTTTCTTGGTTCTGCTCACTTCACTTAGCATCAATTCATATAAGGGTCTCCAGGCTTTTTTGAAACTAGTTTGCTTATTGTTTCTTAGAGAACAATAATATTCCATTAACCTTCATATTTATCCATTCCCTAATTGATGGGTATCTACTCAATTTTCAATTCCTTGTCACAACAAAAAAAGAGCTGCTACAAATGTTTTTGCACATGTGGGTCCTTTTCCCTCTTCTGTGATTTCTTTGGGATGCAGACCCACTACTCACATAAGCAGGTTAATTTCCAGTAAGCCTGGAAAGATGTATGTTAACTAATGCTGGAATGAAATAAGCAGAATCAGGAGAACATTGTACACTAACAGGAATATTGTGAAATGATAAACTATGCTAGATTTAGCTCTTCTCAGCAATTTAGCAAAACAATTCCAATAGATTTGGGATGGAAAATGCCATCCACATCCAGCAAATGGACTATGAGAGTAAAGGTGGATCAAAATCTACTATTTTCATTTTTTTTGTAGTTTGTTTTTTCTTTCTTGTGATTTTTCCCTTTCGTTGTGATTTTTCTTTCACAACATAGAAATACATTTTAAATGCTTGCACATGTTTAACCTTAAAAAAAGTGTTTTTGGCAACTTTTGTTTTTTTGCCAATCAACATAAACATGGAATGCTCAAATTAAAGTTGGTCCTAGAAATTAAATTTCCCAGATCTTCATCATTATTTTAATGAGACACGTTAGTAAATAAGACCCAGGATGGGAAGTATCAAGACATCTTACTTTGGTTCAGGGCTGGAGAGCTTTTTCTTCAGCTTTTTCTTTTCAGATTGTCTGATGAAACTTAGGGACTTTTCTCAGAATCACGTTTTTAAAATAAATAAAAGAAAATATACAGAATGAAGAAGGAAACTAAAAATTAGTGAAAACAAAGATGTGAGGAAATTTCCCAAAGCCAAAGCCTTCCAATTTTTGTCCATTTAAAAATTGACAGAGCTCATAGGTGGAAGAAAGGTTGCTTACCATTTTACATTGGCGTCGTCCTCGGACACCTCGCATTCCAGTTCTATTTTTTCCCCACAGTAGGCATTGGTATCCTCCAGTTGTTTGGTCACCATTATTGGGGGCTCTAGTGTGAGAGACAAATGAACCAGTCACCCAGAAGCTCTGGTCCCAGACCTGCATCTTCTGCTTCTAACCAGTCACACAGTGGGAAGATGCTAACTCTCCTGGAGGGCACACGAACCCTGCTCTTACCCCCTGCACCATCTCTTGTGCAGCTACTCCTTTGGACAGGTATGGACATGTGCAGGGATAGGGATGATTTAATATAATCTATAATTTAATTGATGGAGGAATCTTCCAGTGAGAAATTCCCTTTATCAATGGAAGTCAGAACTTTCCCTGCATCTTAGTTTTGGAGAATATCCTAGAGCTGTGAAAGATTACGGGACTTGTCTAGGGTCAGAAAGCCTACATGTATCAAAGGCAAGACTGGAATTGGGGTTTTATTGACTATAACAGATAAACAGAAATAAAAGTTTCCTACTGTTCCCATGTTCTACGATTGATATTTCTGATGAAAGAAAGAATCTATAAAATTCAATGGAAACCACTAGTCTAGATCAGGGGTCTGAATCCCTTCTTATATCTTAATCTCCTCAGATGGTCTGGTGAAACCCAGGGAATTTTCTTAGAATCATGTTTTTTTTAATGCATATAAAAGAAAATGTACAGGTTGATAAAGGACACCAAAGGTTAGTGGGGGAAAAATGTGATTTTCTCCCCTATCCAAGTTCAGGGCCACTCTGAAGTCTATTTCTGGACCCCAGATTAAGAAGCCCTGATCTACCTGGGTAGCATAGATCTCGAGTTTTCCATTTGGGGTGCATTTTGTAGTAAAGAGAATAGAGTGGTACCTTCTATTCATCACAAACAGGGTTCAGTTAGTAGTATTTTACAAATGATCTCTTGGCAAATGGCAGTCTCCTAGAAGATTCTCCTAGAAGCCCCATGTGCCGGGATCAGTCTGCTCTCCCCCTTAATGAAGCTAGTTGTGAGGGAAAGCCTAAGCTTGTGCAGATGGGCAAGTAGCCAGATTTTCACGAATAAGGTTCTATAAAATCATGGACTTTCTAGTTAGAAGAAATTCAAAGGCTGCTCCTCTACTTTTACAGAGGAGGAAATGGGGATTCAGTATTGAGTGACTAAGTGGCAGAATCAGGATTGGAACCCAGGTCCTTTGATTCCAAATTGAGTTATCAGCTCACAGTACCACACTGCCTCATATGGTCCATATCCTGAAGTCACAGTAAAAAAAATTGATTTTTTAAAAAACTTATCTCAGTGACTGAGTTTGAAAACCAAAGACAGTGGACATTCGATCAGTAGTGGTGGTCAATCTCTTTCAGACTAGAGTGACCTGATATACTGGATCCAGCCCCAAGTTGGGATAGAAGTAACAACCAACACAAACAGTTCTTAGAGATGAGGCTATGTTTACTTTGGGAATCCAAGGGTTTATTTTATCCTAGTTTAATAACAATCTCTGCTCTCTTGAGCATTTTTTTCCTACAAAGATCAAATAGCTTGTTTTCAAAACTCCAGGCTCTTCACTGAAGTAAAGTTTAGTTGCCAAACTAATTTATATAAACTTCCTGTTGGAATGTGAAGAGATTTAGTTCCTCTTCTGTACCTAATCATTCTCCAGAAATATTCCTGAACTCCTGAATTTGGATTGTGAATGAGAGCAGGGAATAACAATGAAAAGCGGGGAGGATGGTAAGGAAGCAGTTGCTGAAAATGAAGAAATGCAGGAAAGACATGAGCAAACAGCTGTTCAAGCAGATCAGAGGGTCACCAAACACTTTTTAGGAAGGAAAGACCTAGAGGATATCTGAGTCCATTCCTCACACTGGAACTGGTGGTCTTTCTTGCAGCCTATATAATCTTTAAAATCCTGGCTTCTAAAGTTAGTCGCAGTGCTTCCAGGATACGATAAGGCAAAATAGTAACTAAAAAGAGGAATTCTCAGGTCATTAACCCAAGCAGAGAGAGAAGCAGCTGCTTTAAAACAGAAAAAAAAAAAGTGTGATTTAAGTAATTTTACCTCTTACAAAGAGTTCTGTGGAACATTTCTCATCTCCAGCTGTCACATAATACTCTGAATCATCTGTCATCTGGCAGTTATTGATAAACATGATTCTCTGGTTTCCTTTGTGCTCAAAGATGTATCTGTTTTTAAATAAGGAAAACTCATGTTAGTGAAATTGATTTTTTTTTGGTTCTGACTCAAAATGATAATTTAAAATAAGTTGGTCAGTGTGAGCTTCTTAAATTCAACCACTTTGAACACTGAAATTTGATTTCTTCTCTTGGCTTTTCATTTCTAGCGTGGATTTTGTATAATGTTCAAGGATAATGAACATTTCACCCAAGAACTGCCATCATGGACAGGAAGTTCTTTCAGCCCTGGCCCTCCCCATCACTAATCTGCAGCTGCTGCCTCTCATGGTGAGGGAGAGCTCCATGTACAGAAGCAGCCAGACTAGCCTTCTTTTTATTTCCATAAGGCTGCATCCTCTGGACTTCCTCATCATGCCCTTCTGCCCAGAATCTTCCCTCTCCCATGCCTACTTTTAGTTTCCTTGTTTTATTCCCTCATTAGACTGTAAGCTTCTCCAGGGCTTTCTTTTTGTATTTGCAGTGCCAGTTCTTAATCTAGTATCTGGCACATAGTAGGCACTTAATAAATGTTTCTTGACTGACAAGTTTTTAAGGTGGAGGCTCAGCCACGGTTTTTTGGCCCATCTTCACAAAGCTAATATACCTCATGGACAGGTCTTCCCAACTTTAAGCCCAGAACTCTGTCTACTACACTGTTTTGGGAACATGAATTCCTCTGATTTTTATGATTTTACCTTACCCCCCTTTATATCTCATATATTCTTTATTCTGTTCTTTGCTTTGAGAGTTGTATATACACAGGAAATTCTACTGGCCCAGGGAATACCTGTCATGGGGATTCTGTCTCCCCACTGATTTTCTTTATTACTGATAGTGTCAAAGGACCACTTAGGGCATTGTGAGGTTGGATGGCTTGTCCAGAGTCACAGAAGCCGTGCCAGAGGCAGGTCTGGAACTCAGAGCCTGCTGACTTGTAGGTCAGCCCACTAAATTACCTGCCTCTGTTTACACTAATTAATATATTAATTAATCCTGTGAATTAATTTAAGAATCAGAAGTAGATTCTAACATTGTGGAGAAGGAGACCGAAGAGTGAGAACTACAGTCAATCTTTCATGTTTTGCCACCCTACATAAATTCCAAATGTGTTGAAATACTGGGTTGAAGCTTTCATTTTTCATCCGTACCTTTTGGCAACAGATATCACAACAAATGATACCTGCTCACCAAAACATGAAGCAGTATAGGATCAATTTATTATTTTATTTATAAGCAGAAATTTATAAGAGTTCAGATCAAAGCTTTCTCACATTACTTGGGTGATCTTAAGCAAGGAAATTCAAATTTCTTCACTTCAGTTTCCTCATCTGCAAAATGGCCTCAGAGGTATCCCCCCATCCCTACTCCCAGCTCTCAATCTAGGATCTCAGCAGCATGCATTAATTCAACACTTACTTTGTACTGGGCCGTATTTCTTGTCCATTTTTATACCATTTCACTTCTAACTTTGGATCTGCCAACTCCACCACGAATCTGACCTTACCACCTTTGTCTACCTGGTAGGCAGGATCAAGAATTTTTGAAAAAGCTGGAAGGAAAAGGAAGAAGAAACATTATTAGGAAAAGAAAAAAAAAGTAAGAGGACCAAGAATTTAAGTAGGAAAAAAAGATAGATTCACTAACTATATAATAAGAATGCCTACAAATAGAAAGAAGGATTATTAGAAAAAGAAAAAAAAAGTAAGAGGACCAAGAATTTAAATAGGAAAAATAGATAAGATTCGTTATCTAAATAACGAGAATACCTACAAATAGGAAGGATTATTAGAAAAATAAAAAAATAAAGAACCAAGAATTTAAATAGAAAAAACAGACAGATTCACTAACTATATAATGAGAATGCCTACAAATAGGAAGAAGGATTATTAGAAAAAGAAAAAAAGTATATAATGAGGATGCCTACAAATAGGCTCACTAGAGAAGAATTTATTTTTGTATCTTCCATATTCAATTGTCAAACCATAAGACACAATTTTAGATTCCATGTCTATTTGTATATGCAATATAGATTACATTTTTTAAAATCTCTGAAGCTTGAAAAAGGATGTGTGTGTGTGTGTGTGTGTGTGTTTAAAAAGATAAAGTAAGGAAAGAAACTGTCTTTTCAATGACCTTGAGTTGTTGCTTTGAAAATTTGTTGGTGCCTCCCAGGCTAAAATTAGAGGAACCATTGTGTTGTTTTGTTTTGTTTTTCAGTGTAATCATAATCCTTACTAAAACGATTAGCAAGATTTTGCACTTTCTATCCAATCAACATCATTTTATGGAGTCTCCATGGAAATGAATTCTATCAGCATGGTAAATAGAGCCAGAAAAACCTGGCTTCTAATCTCTTATCTCTGACACTTATTAGCTGTGTGATCCTGGGCAAATTATTGTCTGAACTTCAATTGTAGACTAGATCATAGAGCTCAGGTCGGAAGGGAACTGAGATCATCTGATTCAACCTTCTCGTTTTCCAAATTAGAAAATTAGGATTCTAAGAGATTAAATGATTTCCCCAGGATCACACAGGTAATAAACATCACAAATGAGATTGGAACCTGGGGCTTCAGACTCCAAAGCCAGGGCTCTTTTCATTAAAACATGCTGGAAAAAAAATATATGAATGCTATTCATATGATCTTCCTCTTAAAGCATAATTAGAATGGAAAGTTCTCCAAGTAAGCTCTGCATCAGCAGAACAAGAATGGTACCCATTGTACCTGGAAAATCATAGGACATCCTCAGGAGATAATGATCACTTTCAGTGTTAATTACCTCCTCTCCCTTAATCTCCATCAGCTCCACATTTCACTGCATCAGGCTACTTGACTTAACCTTTTAATTTTAGCCCAAAAAAATCCAAATAAGATTAAATTTTTTTTTTAAAAAAAGGTTCCACTTTCTACCTACCTGCACTTTTCTTCTCAACCCTCCTCATGCGCTTCAGTCGCTTGAGCATGCCTCTCAGATCAGTGATGCCATACTGAAAGGCGATCTTCTCGTATTCGTTGGGATTGGCATTTTTCAGAAGCTCCCACACATCTATTTCTGGCTCTTCTTCCTGTTGCTTGACTTCCCTACCAAAGGCAAAAGGCGTTAGCCATCCGGGCTAGAGAGGCTATAACTGTCCTTTCAAGAAGGGATAGACCGAGATGAACAGATGAGGTACCACAATTGCCACTGACAGTCTAAGCAAATAAAGCAGACAATTGATCTCATTATCTTCATATTAAATTTTAGGGGAGCTTCCAGGTCCATAGAAATATAGTCATTTACTGAAAATAGTGTTTTAAATTTTTCTAGTCATGAAATTTCCTTTTCAAAATACAAGAGATGGTTTTTGTTTTTAGAAATACTCTATTCTTGCTTTTTTCCTTCTTTTCTCTTCACATTTTTTGAGAACTATTTTGAGAACTATTTTTTGAGAACATATTTTGAGAACTATCTCATTAATTCTCTAACGAGAACTAATATCTCATTAGAGCTTGAATTTGATGATATTCCAGAAGAGTTTAAATGTTCATATTCAAATAATGTATTCATTAAAATGGACTTAATATTAGAAGATTTTGATGTTTATAGAGAATGAAAGGAATGATATTATGCATGAGACAGTGAGGTATAGTGGATAGAGAACTAGCCACAAAGTCAGGAAGTCCTGGATTCAAGTTTTGTATCTGACATGAGCCGACTATGTAACTCTGGGCAAGTCATTTACTCTCTTAGTGCCTTAGGAGACCCTTGAAGACTGCAATAAAATCTAGGGACTAGTCCCTACATATATACATATATGTATATGTATGCGCACATATATAGTATTTACAATACATACATACATATAGTATATACATTTACATATATATAAAATATATACAACATATACAATAAATACATGAATACATATGTGTATATGTATGTACATATATATAGTATTTACAAATATTGATTTACTGTTGGTTTTAAAACCACTTATTTGATTAAAGCAGGTTTAAAAAATTAAATAAGTGATTATTTTGGGAAATTATGGACTGACCACCTATTCTTCTGTCCTCCATACAATGTTAAGAGATCTAAAAGGTGGTCCCCAAAATATTGGGACCCCCTTTGGGGGTCAACATTTTCTCATATGTAAAGAAGGGAATTTGGTATAGATCAGAAGTTACTATCTTATGGTTCATGAATTAAAATATATTTATATGTATATGTACATATAAATATATGTTTTTAATTCATGCACTACAACATAGTAATAGACAGATTATATATCTATGTATGTTGACAACTATTTCAAAATAATAAGTCTTGTGCTTTTAAAAACATTATTCTGAGAAGGCATTCATAGGCTTCTGTAAAGTGCCCAATGGCATTAAAAAGGCACAAGAAGAAATCCCTGGATTAGATTTTTTTCTGAGGACTCCCCTGGTTTCTATATTCTGTGTTTCTTTTAAAGCTACTCTTAACTACATCTTCTCAACTCCTCTGGGAGATATAGCCACTTTCCAGAATCACAGAATGTCAGAGCTAAAAAAGGAACTCAGAAGATTTTTATTCCTAGCTGTACTTCAAAAAGGGCCTGTCTACACTAAACCTTTGTCTACTAGACCCAAGTACCCTTTGCTTAAGACAATAAGGCAAGGCAGCCCATTCTACTTTCGACTAACTAATTCCTTCCTAACTAATTATTAAGAAAGTTTTCTTTACATTAGCTTTAAATTTGACCCTTTGAAGTTTGCACCTATTTGTCAACTCCACACTCTGTTGTCTTAAGTAAAAGCGGAGGAAAAATAACAATATTTCTTATCTAGATTCCTCAAATTTCATCTTTTAGGCTTATATAACTTATATAAATAATTCTATCTTCATAAAATTTAAATAAATGGACAGTTCTATTAACTAATTTTTTTGTATAGATTAAAATGCTAAAACATTTATATAGATCCTATTCCTTTAGAGTAGACTTTAACAGAGGATCAACATCATCCAATTGCACTAAAAATTAGTCCTGTGTGTTGTTGGAAGTGCCCAAAGTTTGGAGATCTTTTGATTTTAAGTAAATTTTGGTTGTAATAAAATTGGTACTAATGATATTTTACTTTACACAGGAGAAGTAGAGATGGCAACCATATCTTACAATGAAAATGCATGCAATTCACAAACCCATAGAAAAATTTACATTAATAGTAACTGAAATATATTATTATATTAGTAAAGCATGTTAAAAGAATATAATCTTAAGTGACGATACCAGTATAGTCAATGAGGTAAAAATAATAGTTAGGGATGTGAGGAGAATGAAAAAAGGAGACACAGGCTATCTACCTTGTCTGATATTTTTCGTTTTCACTTCTCTTACTTTGATAATGCTTTCTTTTGCCCCTACAAACACCTGATATGACTAGATTTATTTAAAACTTTTTTTAATCTTTTATAAAACTAAATTTGGGTCTTTTGTTTAGTACTTTATCAAATGCTATTTTATACTGCTATTTAATTTTTCATGTGTTTTTGCCTGGACATCGTGGGTGAAATCATACATATATATATATATATGGACAGAGACCCTATCTTAATTTTCTTAGTATTCCTCATATTACTTACCATAGTATTTATTCTACAAATATTATATAAATGCAGAAACCATAACTAATAATCTTGGTGTTGGAACTAGTGTCCTCAAATCAACTTCATAATTCAGGATGTGAAAATAATGGAAGCAATTTGGATAAATTCAGTTGAGTTGGAAGGAGGTTTTAGTAACTAGAATAGCCAGTGTATTATGTAAATTTTGTCACCTGGAGACAAAGTAGTTAGGGTTCTGAGTGTATAAGTGATCAATATTATGCTGATTGATTTATTATTTTTAAAAAGTTCTGTGAAATCTTATGTAAAATTCTGTAGGAGTAGCATCCAGAGCCAGACTCAAGAGAGAAAATACAAGCTCAATTCAATTCAAGTAAAATTTCACTGGAGAATAATAGCACTGTTTTTTAATAGAAGAAAAACCACAAGATTTGAGCTTCAGACAAATAGAAAGTCACAATCAATCTTTGGAGCTGTTAATTTAGAATGATCAACCTAGCACTTGCTGGGAGATATCCTCCCAGATCATTTACAAATGTGTTTTGTAAAACATAAATATAACAAAATGAGCTCCCTGGGATCTGGATGTGCATCTCAGATTGGTTGCTTACCACGTCTCTCCCTGGGGGTCCCTTACATCTATGATACTAATTATGTCCTTACTGAGGTTTCAAGAGAATGGCCAGCGTTGTAAGATATCCTAATTCTTTCTTTTCCACTTGCTATGCATCCAAAACAAGGTATGAAATTCTGCCAGAACCTTTTATGACCAATATTGGTATTTTGGCTACTCTGGTTTCTGTCAAATCTGACTGAAAGATATTGCCATTCTAATAATATCTGATCTTGTGGCAAAGCTATTGTCTTGAAAAGAACACCAGATTAGGAGCGTGGAGGTCCAGGATTCTTCCTTATCTAGCTCTGTGATGTTACACGAGCCCCTCTCTGAACTTTAGCTGTTTCAGTTGTAGAAGACTGAAAACTCCATTTCTGCTACCTACTTCCTAGGGCTTGAGGTGAGGATCGAAAAAGATCATTTCTGTAAAACTCTTTAAAAATAATTAAATGCAAAAGAAATGAGACACTAGTAAAAATCTTCAAAGTTCAAAGGAATGGAGCTTTCTATCAAGTGCAAGGTACTGGATTAATGCCTTGTATTTTTTTTTTTATAATTATAACTTTTTATTGACAGAACCCATGCCAGGGTAATTTTTTACAACATTATCCCTTAGTGCCCTGTATTGATGGTTAACCAGAGATGATCTATTCTGTCCAACTGAATTTCTAATCTTTGTTAGTCAATGGCTCATTTTAAAAGTTTGTGTGAGGTATAGCAGAGATCTGTCTACATCAGTCTCCATTTTCACATCTTCTCATTCCCAGCTGGTGGGGGGAAAAGGTGAAGTTTCACAGATGAATTTTTCAAAAGATTTTTTTTTAACATTTAAAGCATTTCCTAAAATCTTTCAAACGAATAAACAATTCTTTCCTTTCTCTATTTTCTTAGATTACACTGTTAAACTCTCCAAGCAAAACATGTTAGGAAGAAAGACCATTCATTTTAAACTTGACTTTTCTGTGCACGAAGCTAACGGTTTCCAGCCCACAGCTCCTCACTTCGCCATTGGTTCTCACCTACGTTTCAGGAGACCACTAAAGTCAAGTTCTCCTGCATCCTCTTGTCCTTCACCACTGTTGTTAATAAAAGAAAAGCAAACCGGTGTTAACTCACTGAGACAAGGACCACCATCCATTGCAAACACTCTAGAGAGAACGTATATGCAATTTTTTTTTTTTTTGGCACACCAGGAACAGGACTAAAATCAACACAAACTTGTATTTTTTTTCACACAAGGGACAGTTTCCATTTCTAGCAGGTGCACTTGTGGAAAAGTCAACACAAGGACTTGTGTTATGCTCCAGTTTCAGAAAAGTTTCTGTGATCTGCATCATGGGAGGGAGGATTCACATTGATGAGATCACAAACCCAGCAAAGTACCCATATTCCATAGATTGCATATATATCAAGTTGCGTAGATTTGTGTTATAATTGAGTAACACAAATGCATTCAGGCCAACCAACAGAAAGTTCTTTGTTTTTGCAACTTTGAGGTCTAGACAAAGGACTTTGGTGATCTCTGTCATGCAAGGGGACAGAGATTGGCTTTGGTCTAAAGAATATCAGTGTCAAATACATAGAAGAAAGCCTCACAGCCCAAGTTACCCTGATGGTTTCAATGAGCAGATGACATGTTCAAAAGAAAAAGAAAATCCAACATTATGTCTGATTCCAAAGTGGAGATAGAGGGTAGCTTATTTAAAGATGCATTCCTTTTGATCTTATAAGGGAAATAATTTATTTTTGGTTACAACAGCAATATTTACTCAAGGTTTTTTTTTTAAGTATAAAGAAACCATTTCTTCGGGCTTCATTGAATTAGCAATGAAGCTTTTATTATTTATTTGGTAAATCATCTCCTATAGAAGAATGCATCTTAGATTTGGCATGCAGTCACCTTTTTGGCTAGAGAAAGATTTAACTGAGACTGAGCAGAAGCTAAAGAATTGACATCAAAATGGTACCATTTACTTACATGTTTAAAATTTAAAATGGAGGTTTTGTTTCCTGCTGTTTACAAATGTTATTTATAGTTTTCTAAGAAAGCGTCTGTGGGGTTAAAAAAAACAATGTGCATACAATACACAAGTTATAACGGTACGAGGAAAAAAATACGTTTTTAAAAAAGTTTTATTTTAAATTAATAGCAAACATTTGGATTGAAGAGAGGCCTTTCTGAGATATGCACATTTCTATATTTTCAAGGACATAAATTTGTACTTTAAGTTTTTTCCTTTTCCTTATAGAATAAACTTGTTCAGAATACAAGTTTCTTTTTGAGATAAATATTTGCAGTGCCCTGCTTAAAAACTGGGGTTAGAGGCAGGGAGGGTACCAGGACTTGAAGTGTTCCACTGTCATTTTTCCAAAAGGGAAAAAAATAAAGTTGACAACAGGGTTATTAGGAAATATTATTTTATTTGTGGGTTCATCAGTTAAACAAATACTTATATTTTCATTGATGAAGGCAGTAGAATGGCAAGTATGCTTAAAATAAAAAAATACCTAATCGTAGTTTTTTTCATTGCTTTGAAACAAAGATTTCAATTCAATATAACTTTTAAAAAATATAGAATGAATAAAATGCAGATGCTACATTGGTCAAAATATTTAACCCGATTAAATAGTTAGTACCATATCAAATTAACTTCCATCAGTCAAGGAATGACAATAAGGGTAGGGCTATTTGCAGTGTGACTTTCTTCTGCAAACTATTTAAGCTCCTTTCTAATCCATCTATTCTGACCAGATTATTATTCATCCCTTCTACATTTGCCAAAATTATATTAGGTGTTTATGTTTTGCCTGACTCCAGCTTTTTAAAAAAATTATGCTCTTCAGTACTCTAATTAGGGCAATGCAATGTTTAAATGATGCCAATTTTCATGGCAGGCCATGTGTGTAAGTTTGTGGGAGCACTTTCTGATGTATAAGTTAAGAATTTGTAAAAATTGAATTGAAGATTCTGTGGTCTTTAGATGAAAAGCAACATAGATGGCAAGTTTTTGGTATTAGCTATCTTGTGCCACATAAAGGAAATAATATATGGACTTAAAAAGGAATAAAGAAACACATTTCTACACCTTAAAAACCAAACTCTGGCCCATACTTTATGCGTGACTCTAACAGATTTTTTTATATATACTGGCTTCTTAGATATGCTTATGTAACTAGGCTATTTTTGAAGCAAAGTCCTTGAAGGCAAGAAGTCATGTCTAAAAGACAATCATTTTCCAACTGGCCCAGGATGATCTGACCCTAACTCGGCAGGGGATTAGTTCCCAAAGCAGCCTGGGGAAATTCCCGTGATGTCAACTGACTAGACAAGACCAGACAGAGTTTCTAGGAGTACAGCAGGTCACTAACTCATGTTCCCGCTCCCCAGAAAAGTACAAAAATGGTCAGTTATCTGACAGACCATTAGGTGGGTATCCAACTGCCCTCTAGTCTGCTCTGACCTTCTCTGTCTCTCAGAAGCTGTTTGTTTCTGTGATTAATTCAACATGACTAGTAGGGGATATTTGGGTTTAAATAATAATGATCTTCTCTAATATTGGACCAGGAGCAAATATGTCCCAAAGATGTGCCAGAAGGAGTTTGAAGGTCCTATAATTATAAACAATGGATTTAAACAATGTTCTTCAAATAGTACATTTCATATCTAGGGATATTGAGGAGGATTAAAGGTGATTTCATTTACAATCCAATCTAAATCTCCTGAGCTTAGGGAGATTGGAAAAAGATAAGAAAAGAAAATGAAAAGTTCTTAAGGTCCTTCAGGCTAGGGATCTCCCAGTTACTGGGACATAGGGAGGGAGTAGAGAGAGCTCACCTCAGCATCAAAAGAACCTGGATTAAATTCTACCTTAGATATTCCCAAGCTGTATGACCCTGAACACGTCAATTAGTCTCTCTGTACCTCAGTTTTCTCAACTGAAAAATGGGCGTGATAGCATCTGCCTCATGGTGTTATCAGGAGGGTTAAATGGAACAATATTTGTAGAGCACTTTGCAAACCTTAAAGAGTTATATAAATGTTAATTCTGCTTATAGTGCTTGATCAGCCATTGGATAAACTGAGTCTCTACTCTGTTATTAAGCTAAGGTGTAGAGATGGGGAAAAAAAAGAAAGATGCTTCCATTCTCTACATCAAAGTTTCTTAAACTGTGGGTCATGACACCATATGGGATCATATAACTGAATATGGGACTTGCAAAATTATTATTCATTATCAGTAAATATTTTATTTATATATATATATATATATATATATTATATATATATATATATATATATATATATATATATATACTTAATCCCTGGGGTTGAGTAAAAATTTCCTGCGTGAAAAGGGATCGTGTGTAGAATGATGGCCAAGAGGTACCATGGAGAGCTCCATTCTTTCAGGAGTTAAATTTGTAAACGTGTGTATGCATGTATGTACGCTTTCATTATATAACATAACCTGGGGGAAAAAAAAACCCAACTCTATTTCAGGAAGAAAAACTCTGAGTTTTTTGAAAACCAAAGTGACCCTCAGGAAAATGTGGGTTTGACTGGAATCAGTTCATTCTAAGACTGATCGTACATTAAATTTGACATGGTCCTCCAGCCCATCCCAATCCCAAGCTCATCTCTAGCCCTCCAATTCATCTAGCCTCAATCACATGAAGAGGTATGTGATTGTCCATGACTGGCAGTCCTATCAAAGGAATACAAGGAGGAGGGGGCAACAAGTGCCCTTATCCTATCTCATTTTATTACATGAGTTCTATGCGTTCCAAGATGCCCATTTGAAGTTACCTTCTTTTGAAAGCAGATCTGATATCAATGTTTGGAGTGGTTCCAGTAGATTCTTTAAAAGAAAAGAAAACAAGTGTTAATGGCCCTGAAGAGAAGGACTTTGGGTGCGATCAGAGCTCCAGCTGAAGCAGAGAGGACCAGGGTTCTTGCAGAGCTGGACCATGAGCCATACAACTTGGTGAACTGGAGTTAGAAGACCTGGATTCAAATTCTACTTCTGCTACTTATCACCTGTGTAACTCTATGAACACCCCCAAATGTCTCTAGCTCTGTTTCTTTACTTAGCTGCAGTTTTTTCTTCTTCTGAGTCTATGATTCTATAGTTCTACAGTCGCTAAGATGATCTTAGAGATCATCTAGTCCAATCTCTCAAACTGTGTGAAAATCCATTTTGTATCTTTCCTGACAGAGAAGTCAATCTTCTTGAAAACTTTGGTCATAAGGAACTCACTTTCTGGTAAGGCAGTCTCTGTTTGTCATTGTTGGGGAGCTTTGACTGATGAGGTTTTTTATGATGAACCTCAATCTTCCCCTTTGAATGTGGGAATGAAATAAGAGTACTTCTGCCTCTGACACTTACTAGCTGTGTGACCTCAGTTAGGAAAAACAGTTCATTTCTCTGGGTCTCCCTTGGCTCATCTATAAAATGGATTGGCTAAAAGTATATGGAACACCATCATTTTAAGAACTGGATGAGAAAGGATGGGGAAATAGTTTAAACTCTAAGGTATACTTCAAGGTAAGTGATTATCTAAGCTTCCACTCTTAGTCTTAGGATGTCCTTTGGATACAAAGTAAAGAACAATCCAACATATAAAAGATTGTGCTACTCTTTGGGGTTCCAGGCAGGATGGTACAGGGAGATAGATCTTTGGGTTTATGCTCCACAGATATGAATTCTAGACCTGGTTTCTTCACTTATGAGCTGTAGAACAATAGGGAAGTCTCTCTGGGCTGCAAAATAGAAAGGCCTGGACTAGATGATCTTCAAAGATCTTAAGAATGCCAGCTCTAAAATTCTACGGATGACTTATCTTTTCCTTGTTTATTCAACCATCTCTCTTATAACTATCATTCATTTTTGTTAAGGCTTACAAAGCACTTTTCTCAACAACCTTGTGAGGGCGGTATTCCAAGTATCATTGGGATTCTCACTTATTCCAAGAGATCTTTCCAACTCTTCTTTCAGATTTCCTTTTCTCTACTCTTAGAACCACCTTGTAGTTTGTATGTTGTCTCCCACTCTTATAGGAAAGTGAGCTTCTTAAGGGGAGAGAAAATACCTTTTTTTGCCTTTCTTTGTATTCTTAGTCCTCAATATAATACCCCACACACAGGAAGTGCTTAATATATGCTTACTTGGTTGATGTGACTTCCCATTTTGTTGACCAAGAAGCCATAGCACTAGAAGGTAAAGTGATTTTGGAATATGAACCCATATATTCTGATTCAGAATTCTTCCCAGTATCCTATATTGTCTTTATTCCCCATGAGTCATAAAATATAGAACCTTCACTATCCTTCCTGTGCTCTTTTAGATATCTAGGTTTCATACCTTTTCTTGTCTATACAATTTAAAAATAAATAACCGTTATATTCTTAACCCCTATTTCACTTCTACTAAAGGAGTACTCTGGACTTTATTATGGGAGAGGAAGTTATCTGGGTTCTCAGAGGCTAAGTCAACTGATTAAAAAGCTCAGAGAGTTTCTACTAAGCTGAGGATGCTTCTGTTACGGACTCAGGTATGGACTTTAAGATTGTCATTCAAGGATTAAAGTAGCAAAGTCTGGCAAGGGTCATCACCAGAAAGCTGGACACCAAGGAATGAATTTTTTTTTGCTCAGACAATTGGGGTTAAGTGACTTGTCCAGGGTCACACAGCTAGGAAGTGTTAAGTGTCTGAGGCCAGATTTGAATTTAAGTCTTCTTGAATTCAGGGCTCCAAAGTTTTAAAAAGTTATAGTATCTTATGAATACCATCTCCTAATGCACAGTTAGGCTACAATCTGCATTAATGGAAAAGTAAGATCATACTTTTTTTCTCCTACAAATTTCACTTCAAAATCTAAATAAAATCTATGAGCCATTCTAGCCCACAGCAAGAAAAGTCTCCTTTTGCAGGATACCTTGGGTGTCCTTCCAATCTTAAGCAATATCCACCCCCAAAAAATGTTGAAGGAGAGAAATGAGGCCCAGTCAAATCAAGCTTTTTGACAATAGCAACTACAATATTACTAAGTTTGATGCCCTCTGACTGATTCCTTAGAGGAATGACATAAGTATTTTCTCAAAGCAAAGTTAGAACAAGCAACTGACAAAAAATAGTCCACAAGTCAACCTTTAAAGACAAATTCAGTTGTCTATGGTAATATAGAGATCCTAGAACAAAGGTCCCATGAGCAAAAACTTTGGGAAATAAAAGGCAGAGGGAGGTTAGGAGGGACTCATCAAAAGTATATATATAGAGAGAGACTGATAGGTAGTTTCCTATTTTAACTAATTACTTTAGCTAGCTAAGTGCTCAGCTCAGTTTCTTTTGGTCAATGGACTGCAAGTGCTATCAACTTTCTCTGAACTTCAGTACCTAGCAGAAAAACCCTAGTGGTGCCATTCTAGTTATAGTCCTATCCTTAAGTCACAGGAATTGATGGTTATCAATTCATTTTCAGATTAGTCCAGTCAGAAGCAATAAAGTCACATTTTGTTTTGTTTTGTTTTTTGCTGCGACAATTGGGGTTAAGTGACTTGCCCAGGGTCACACAGCTAAGCAGTGTTACGTGTCGAAGACCAGATTTGAACTCAGGTCCTCCTGACTTCAGGGTTGGTGCTCCATCCACTGCGACATCTAGGTGCCCCCATAAAGTCATATTTTATAAACTAATTCCTTTCAGAGCTAGCTAATGTTCACTATCCCTTACAAAAAAACAGAAAGATCCCAATTGCAGCAGAAACTTACCATGTACTTCGAGATCAAAGGAACAGCTATCAGACTTGTCCTTGTAGGACACTTCACACCTGTAGTTTCCAGCATAGTTCTCCTTAGCTTTGATGATCTGCATCTCAAATGTGTACATCTGAAATGAGATAGGTTGGTATAATTCACACCTGTCTTATGAGTACAAAGTTTAAAAAGTACAAATTTAAAAACTCAGAAAGTTCCTACTAAGCTGAGGATGTTTCTGTTATGGACTCAGGTATGGACTTTAAATTTGTCATCAAGGATTAAACCTTCCAAGTCTGGCAAGGGCTATCACCAGAAGGCTGGACACCAAGGAATGATTTTTTAAAAAGCTATAGTATCTTATGAGTACTGTCTCCAAATGCACAGTTAGGCGGCAATCTGCATTAGTGGAAAAGTAAGATCATGCATCTGTATAGTAGTGAAATATATTTTCTCCCACTAATTTCACTTCAAAATCTAAAGCTATTTGGCTCCTGAATATAAGTACTTGGCCATACTCATGATTAGTCACTGGCAGAGTACATAGAGTACCTGGCTCTGCAGTCAGAGGAAGTGAGTTCAAATCTCACATCTGATATGGGATACCTTGTGCATGTAGGACCTTGGCAAATCAAGTAACTTCCCTGGGGCTCAGTTTCCTCACCTGTAGAATTATAGGCTTGGATTCAATTGTTTCTGAGGCCCTTCAGGTAGAGACCTATGATCCTATCACTCCATCCCTGTATGATTGTTGGGAGATGACTTAATCTCTAAGGACTCAGTTTCTACTTCTATATGTTTATGGGAGGGATAAAATAAGAAGGCTGGACTAGATGGTCTTATTGTCCCTTCCCTCTAAGATTTTGACTGTCAGAAGGACAAAAGCACCTACAAAAATACAATGTAACATGTGGGACAGCAATGGAGTCAGATTCTTCATTAAGTACAATAGTCCCAGCTTGGTTGTCAGCAGGGAACGCGCTGAGTTGTCTTGCTTTTAGGAGACATCAAGAACAATAACCAAGAGTCCAATATCAAGATCAGACTCAGCTGAAAAGGAACAACACCTGTCAGTGACTTCTGGGGAAGCTGATGGGCTGCCCCTCTGCTGTTCCTGGTGCTGATGCAGGACATGATCCCTCCCAGCTCCATCACATCCTGGGCAAAGGCCCAGTCACCTGGGGGTCAGCTACAGCTCTGGAGAATGTAACCTGAGCAGGCAAGACAATGAGCAAATGACTCGGAGGCCATCACTATACCCTAGTTTGCCTTTCAAAGGTTTCCTTCAGCTGAAGATGTTTCCCAGCTTTGCTGGCCAAGTCCATCCATTTTCCTTTGAACCATTTGACCGTGGGTTTTCGAAGAAGATCTTTGGCTTCAACTTTGGCTATAAAGGTAATATTTTCACCTAAAAAACACACAAAATTCCAACTTTAATTAAAAAAATATATACACACATACATACACACACACACACTATATATATATATATTTACACAGAGGTAGAGACAGAGACAGAAAGTGATAAAGAAAGAGATAGAGACAAGACGATGGGTTTTTGAAGATCTTGGACTTCGATTTTGGCTATAAAGGTAATATTTTCAACTAAACACACACATAATTCCAACTTTAGTTAAAAAAAAGATACACACACATATTATATATATAATCATACACAGTGTATATATATATTATAAAAAATACAAATATACATATATATAGGGGCAGTTACAGAGACACAGACAAAGTGACAAAGAAAGAGACAGAGACAGAGATAAAGTGATAGAGAGAATTTCATTATCAACTGTTTCTATACAGAATGACCCAAACCATTCTGCCAGACTTGAAGTTAATGAAAATGGATTATTCTCTCTAGATACTTTAAAATACTATTACTACTACTACTGATAGTATTCATACAGTGTTCTAAGATTTTCAAAGTGCTTTACAAATACTATATAATTTTGTTTTCACAAAAATCCTGTGTTCTTATCTTTATTTTACAGATAAGGAAAGAGAAGACTACAGAGGGGTTAAGTGACTTTTCCATGGTGATACAACTAGTAGGGTTTCAAATTGAATTTGAACACAAATCTTTCTTCCTGATTCATCACTCTTATCCACATCCTGGAATTCAGATTCACTGAATAGTTTAGCCAACATTCAAGCTTTTCAGACATGGCCTAAACTTAACTGAAAAAGCAGACTTTGCATTGATTCGCTAACAAAACTTTATTTACTAATTTTAAGTTCACCAATTACACAGATGAGGCAATTACACAGTTCAAAAGGAGAGGGATAAGGCTAGGCCTGAGATGTCTAGGGATCTCTTGGGTGAGGAAAATTCCTGTACCCATGCAAGCCACCAGCTTCTCTATATGTTAGAGAATAGCCCAGAGTTCTGAGAGTTGGAGAGATTCATCCAGGATCACCCAGCCAATCTCTTTCAGAGGTGAAACCGATTCTACCTTAAAAAATATTAAAAATCTTTAAATATTTTAATAATATAATTAACCTTCAAAAAATCACAAATATTCTTCCACTAATGCTAGATGCTTGTGAATCTTGGAACACAACCATCTTTGAAAAAGCAATGATAATTCTTAGCTCTTTTCAATGATGATTCAAGACAACTCCAATAAACTTTTGATGGAAAGAGCCATCTGCATTCAGAGAGAGAACTATGGAGACTGAATTTGGCTCAAAACACAGTACTTTTACCTTTTTTTGGTGGTTGTTTATTTGCTTGTTTGTTTTTTTTCCTCATGGTCCCCCCCCTTTTGATCTGATTTTTTTTTTGGTGTGCAGCATAACAAAAATGGAAATATGTTTAGAAGAATTGCACATGTTTGACCTATATTAGATTGCTTCCTGTCTGAAGGATGTGGGGAGGGAGGGAGAAAAAAAATTGGAACACAAGTTTTTGCAAAGGTGAATGTTGAAAACTATCTTTGTATCTATTTGGAAAAAGAAAAAGCTATTTAAAAAAAAAGAAAAAAGAAAAGCTGCCAGTGACCCAATGGTCAAAAGAGGAATATGGGTAGGATTTGAATCAATTACATTGCCAGGAATGATCTGTTTAAGAAGGGGTGAAAGGGAAGTTACTGAGAAAGCATATAATAAGAAAGACATGGACTGGTTCCACAGCAAGCAGATGGGCCACCCCGGTGCTGCACAATTCCCCACAAAATGGAAAAAAGGTCTAGACAACAAAGAAGGAAGGGAGACCTCCAGCCCAAAGATAGATCTTTGGAGCATCTGTAGAAGAACATGGATAATAATCGCACAGGATAAAATAGTGTCAATGGGCTTTGCTCTGCCCTGATGGAGAGAATATCCACATCAACAAGGTCCCAGATCATCCTCTGAAGTATTAATGGAACAGGGAGCTGACTTCCTATCAGAACTTACACAGCACAGGTCACTGTGCACATACTCACCAAATCTGTGAAATGTAAATCACCATGACACCTAGGGCCATCTTTCAGTTTCTGCATTATTAAGACAAAACTAGCTAGCTAGATGGACAGAAAAGCACACATTAAAGACGTATTATGTGCTAGACACTAGAAAGACACATACAAGCAGGGAAAGTGGTCCCGGCTGTCCAGGACAGCCCTAAATTCCAGACACTCACCAACTTTCACGATTCCGTTCTGGGGCTTTTCCACAAAGAGAGCACTTTGTGAGGTGTTAGAGTTCTGCTTGTCTTGTTCTTCCCCAACTGGAGATTCACCAATAGACCATTCTAAGAAGTAGGAAGTAAACAGGTTACTTTCCAAGTAAGGTGGTCCCCAGAAAGAAGACTTACCTGTGCTTAGTGTTTGGATTAACTCGGGAACCTCCCTTCTTTTAAGACAAGAGTTTTACTTTCCCATTTGTACAGGGCAGTGGGTTTCAATAAAATGTGAATAGTTCTCCATGATAGTGGGGGGGAAAGAGTTTAGAATGAGAACATTTCTAGATAGAGAGAAATTTTGCAAGCAAGTACCAGGAATTTGCCAGTCTTATGTTCATCATAGTTGTTCCACACCAGCCTAATATTCCTTCACAATAGTAGCAAATGAATGGATATGGCTACGTCCATGTGACTGCTCTAAAGTTGGATGGAACCAGCAGAGCCCATCCATCCCTGAGGAAGAGGGCAAGAAGGATTATAAAGAGATTAGGTGAGTATTCCCAGGCTGATGTTCTTTGCTTGGTGGGTACACGAGAAAGGTCAGCCAGCTGGGCCTGTTGCTCATCCTATGGATAAGCCCATGATTTAGGTTCTTTAATGAGGTACAAGTGAGGAGCTTTGGCTTGTCCAGGCTTGTCTATGACTAGGAAGTCCAAAAGTGACTTTCTGAATCAAGAAAAGTCTGGTATAATGAGGGAAAAGTCTATAGAATCTTTCCTTCCTTTTCTTCCCTTCCTTTTTTCCTTTCTTCCTTTCTTCTTTTCTTCCTTCTTCCCTCCCTTCTTTTCTTCCTTTCTCCCTTTCTTTCTTCTCTCCTTCCTTCTTCCCTTCCTTCCTTCATCCCTCCCTCCCTTCCTCCCTCTCTTCTTCCCTCTTTCTCTCTCCCTTTTTCCTTCCTCTCTTCCTTTCTTCTTTCCTTCCTTCCTTCCTTCCTTCCCTTTGCCCTCCATCTCTTATTTTTAATCAAGAGAATTCTCATGCTGGGGCTGGAATGAGAAAGTCAAGCTGGGATAGCAGAGTGCTTAAAGATCATAGAGAGCTTGGAGCCGCTCGGCTCAGAGGAGACAGGCAGGAGAGGGAATGCCAAGCATTGCTTCATCCCTGCAGTCTGTGTACAAAGCAGCAGCTGAGAGCTGGAGGGAAGAGGGGCAGTTTCAACAGCTGTTATTCAATGACCAGAGAAAAAGTACAGCTGAGTGAACAAGTCTTAGATGTTTTCTGAATCACAAGGCAGGATACATAGAATGCTTTCCATTTTAATTTGAAAGAGAGGCAGCTTATTTTCCAACAAAATACTGAGCACAAGGTGAACATTTCAATTAACTTTTTTTTTATTTAGAAAGCCAATGATAAATATATATACTGGGGTAGAGGGATTATATTATGATATTTCTCATATACATTTTGATATCGATTTTGGACTACATAGATTTATTTTGTCAAAGGACAGGGATAGGGATAGGACCTGTGACTTCATTTATATATAAAACTCCCAGCTGAGAAAATGCAGTTGATGTTTTCCCCCTGCAATTTGTAGTTTTAAAGAGCTTCCTGAGGCACCGAGATCTTAGATTATTTGTCCAGGGTCACATTACTATGGGTTAGTGATGTGACTTCCTCGCAGATCTTCCTAGCTTCAAGACTGGCTCTCTATTCACTGTCCTGTCTGCCATTTTGTCAAGGAATAGAATTAAAAACACATCTGGTTGGGTAATAGCAGTGTGTATGGTGTTCCTCGAGAGACATCTTCCTCTGTTGTCTCATGAGGGCATGGAAGTGACCTTGTGTTTTGAAGGTCATGGCATCAGAGTACAAGCTCTGGCAGATTCTACTGGGCAGATAAATCTTTGAATATGGCCAAGATAACCAACTGGCACTGCTGCCTGAGGGCTGGGAAGCTCATCTCCAATAGGAGGGCCATTTGGTGATAAATTCATTGGCCATGGCAACCTAGGAAGATCGGGAATGGGAACACTTGATGGGCTTAATATCCCAGCAGAATGGGAAAGTCACATATTCTCTTTATTTCTCCAGGGCCCAAATATAAGGCAGAGTTAAACACAGGAAAAGTCCTGTTATAACCAAAATATCTTTGTAATGATAGCAATTTCAAGTCTTAGATCAGGAATGGGGAGTCTTTTCTACCAAGGGCTATTTGAATATTTATAACATCATTTGTAGCCATACAAAATTATCAATTTATAGAATTTGAACAGTGGAAGGTTGTTGTATATAATTTTCAACTCATCATCTACTATGGTAGATTATGCAAGTGATTTCATGGGTTCCATATGGCTCAGGGGCAGCCATTCCCTAACTCTGTCTTAGGTGATGGCTTACTCATTTTAAACAACTATTCTATTTCTTTTCGTTTGTTGTTTTGGGGGGTTAAGTGACTTGCCCAGGGTCACACAGCTAGGAAGTGTTAAGTGTCTGAGGTCAGATTTGAACTCAGGTCCTCCTGACTTCAGGGCTGATGCTCTATCCGCGGAACCACCTAGCTGCCTCTAAACAAATATTCTTGATGACAAAATTAATCTAACATAAAGGAGGGTGATGAGATTGAATCTTCCTGTTGATTCTTTATTTTCTTATTTTCCCAACTGTTACCTCAAATTGCATGTGAAATTTTTTTTACATTGCACAATCTTAGAGTAATTATATCTTTACACCTTCAAAATTCTGGTGCCTCTAGGCAAAGTTTCCCTTTGCCCTGTCTTGGGTTTGACTCTACTCTCAATGTGTCTCCCTTCTTACACTGTCCAAAACTCTACAGCTGCACCTTATTTGCAGTGTCTGCTACTTCATTTAGCATAGCACCCAGCATCAGAAGACTGCCTTCTTTTGCCCTAGATCCTCATGATTTTCCATCGTGGTCTTCAATGATGTTGTTGCATCCTGGGTTTCAGTTATTTCAGGAACTATTCCATTTTAAAATACTAATGGAAGAATTAACTTTAGCTAGGACCTTGTGGGGCCAAGGGTCAAATTTTGTTACATAACCCATTATTGACCATAAAAGCCCATGGTTATCTAAAAATTTATCTCATTGGGGGTTTTTGGTGCCCTTCGCATCCAGGGATCTTCCTATTTCACTTGTGATTACTTCCAGCCCTGTCAGATTAAGTCCTTATTAATATCAATGTTTCCTATTTCTCCATTCCCCTCTTTTCCTCATCCACATAAAAATACCAATTTAATTCCCTTAGACAATAATGTATTAAGGAGCTAGGCAATTTACTTATCTTCATCAGGACAATCTTACAATTAACCTAAGATTATATTTTATAATTGTGAACTTTTATTTCCTTAACAAATAAACTCTATGAGCCAATAAACATTTTTAAAACTCCTTCTACCTATCTAGGCAGTGTGTTAGGTGCCAGGGAGGTAAAGAAAAGCAAAAACGATTCCTACCCTCAAGGAGCTCATAATCTAACAAAGGAAATAATATGGCTACAACTATGAACCACAAAGAATATGTGCAGAGGATAAATGGCAGACACTCTCAGAGGGAAGACATTAACATTAAGTGGGGACTGGTAAAGGCTTCTTGTCAAAGGTGACAATTCAGCTGACACTTGGAGAAGGACAATCACTAAGAGTGGGGATATTGCTCTTCTATTTCTTGATCTACATGTTTTATAAAAATTATAAAAGCATCATATCTGACAGACGATGAGCACCTTAAGGACAGGAAATATGTTCCTTTTCTATTTTTACCCCTACGTTTTTACCACGGTGTACACAGCACATAGTAAATAGTTTATTTCATTTTGTCTTTGAATCCATTGTACCTTGCACTGTGCTGGGCACACAGTTGATATACCTGGTAAATGCTTGTCGAATTGACTTGAAAGGAAAAACAAAAGTAATGATAAAACTTGGCTACACTTTGAATATTTACCTTTCACCATCTGGATAAAATTACCACTGATTTTCTGACAAAGTGATGTTCTTGGAAACAAAATGCACTAGAAGATTACTATGGAGGATAAAACTGAAATAAAACAAATGTTAAAAGTAGAATCACAGAATCAACACCTTTAAGGAAAGAGGTGATTAGTGGTCATTTGAAGGCAGAAATGGAATGTCTTGTTTATTCAGGAATGAGCTCACCTGAATCTTTCCTTGCCAGTGCTCGGGCATTGATATCTGAAAGGAAAAAGTAACTTGGATGACAGTGCTAAAAGAATTTGGGATGACTTCATACCCTCTTAGACCTCCCAAAAGCTGGCTCTTCTGTTGACGAAGAGAATGTTAAAATTGTTTTATGTGATAAATCACCAGGAGCTTTGTAAATAAACAAATAACTAAATTATATATATGTAAATTTCATATATATAAATAAGTAAATTATATATATTATATATATAATACATATATATATATGTGTAAATTTACTTATGAAAAAGAAAACATAAGGCAGGACTGGAAATTTAAGTATCACTATTTTGGTGAAATTAGTATACCAAGTCATGTTAATTTTATTTAATTCATTAACACTTTCCTTTTTCAACACTAAAAATTATAGTCCAAGCCAATATTTTTTTTTAAGTTCCTAGACTTGGAGTTATCTCTAAGTAAAATTCCAAGATGCTTGTGGTTCAGAATTCCATCTAGCAACTGAGTTACACTTCCTTTTTTCCCTAGCCAATTAACAGTAAACTGAAATTTAAAAATTGGAACCATCCTAACCTGCTGGCAGGGCACTGGGTGGAGAGACATCACCTTCACCTGGAAAAAAGAAATAGGAAAAAAATAATCAAAGGGAAAAAAAGAGCCTTGTCCATATTAACCTTCTTTGGGAGATGAGGGGAATTGAGATAGTAGTGGGAGAAAAAGCAGAGATAAAGTGAGAAATGATACCTGCAGAAAAAAGGGGAAGGAACCACTTGAAGAGAGAACTCCAAACTGAAGGATAAAGCTCAGATTCCTCAGTAAGTGAAGTGGTGATTCACAGAAATAAATTTTTAAAAGAACAGGCAGCAGACCAACTAAATTGAATCAAAGGTTTAGACAGATGTGCTGTATGGAAGTCTTTTTGTATGACTGAGAAAAGAGGTAACATTAAAATCTCCAAATGGTGAAATAGAGTCAAGAGCATCAGAATTACAGGTTTGGAGTTGGAAAGAGCCTTAAAGATTCACTAATCCAACCTCCTCTTTTTATATATCATTGAGTTGAAGATTTAGGATGGGGCCATAAGCTACAACTTTGTCTTTTTGTAGAATAAGAAACAGGCCCAGAGAGATAAAAATGACTTGCCCAAGTTCACATAAGTAACAGATGGCAAAACAGGAATTGTCTTAAAAACTTAGTTCCAGTGCTTTTGCCATGAAACTACGCTGCTCTTTTATCTGAGGATCGTATTAATTCAGTAATTTCCTTTTCAAATAAAATTCTCGTCCTTTATATTATCAGCACAGTTGTATTATTTTGGACATAAGCATGAATCAATGTTTAAGAATATCTTCTTTCAGAAAGAGCAGAAGTAAGCAAATTTGGCCTGTCACAGATTAAAAGCATTTGGATATTTAAAGACCACCACACTAAAGGGAAATGGAAAGAACAGGGGTGCAAGTAGGCCATAATCTATTTGTAAAAATGACCCTCCCACAAGAATCCATGCTTCTTACTAAATGTAACATAAACATTTAAAGATCTCTATACCAATTTTTCCAGGATGAGTGCCATCGTTATTTAATTTTGTTTATTACTTATAAATATTTCAACTATATATACAAGAAATAAAACTAAGTATGGTGGCAGCATATCTATGGTATTTCATGCATGGATATTGACTAGGCATCCTAGTAAAATGTTTGAACATCAAAGGCAGGAATAATATGAATTTAGGATCTTGAATTAAAGTCTTAAAACTCTAGCAGTATTGGGTGCTTCTTATTTAAGACCACAATGATTCATGAGGATCACCTACTAAGGTAGGGAGGGGTTTGGTAGAGAAAATACTCACACCAATGAAATCACAGATCTTTAGAATGATTTAAAATGTGTAGGGCTAAAAAATAAAGATATGAAATATTAGTATTTAAAAGTGGTTTTTAAAACTGCCTTAAAACTTGTAAAGATGCTTTTGTATGAATTCTAAAAAGGAATCCTAAAAGAATGTATAAAATTAAATCTAGGAAACTATTATATATTTATCATGATAAATATTTTGAGAAATTTCTGGTACTTAATGTAAAATTTGAATGTAAATGGGCCTCACGTACCTGAAATACTTTTTGACGCTTTCAGCCTCATCAGAGGTGTATTTTGAATTACATATTATATATATGTAATTTGCCTATATATCCAGAGCTGTGAAAATAGTCTATGAAGACAGACATTTCTAGTAAATATGGCCCCAAATTGGAGTTAGAGTACATATTCAATACCAAAATGTGAAAATTTTGGTAGAGGCTATTAAAATCCTTGAGATGTATTCTGTATTTCAGATTACTGGCAATTCTGTAATGATAAACTATATCTTCTGGAACTTTACTATTATATTATTTATGATAGAGAGAAATCAGCATAAAATCAATTCTTATCAAACATTTCTCAAGGATGTAAGTTACTGAAATAGCTGACAGATCCCATTCTCCATTTCCTCTTACTCCAAAATGATGCTATGTCCTGTTTCTTCATATAATTACACTTTCACCTGGCTTGTGTGTTGCTGCAAAAGTGAAAATAAAATTTTACCATCAATTAGAAACTTAGCAAAGGGACTTCCACCAATATTGGACAAAGAAATGAAAAGCTAACTGAAAAGGTCACATGACCTTCATTTTTAGTTGGAGTTAACTAAATGAGCATAGTTAAAATTTTTCTATCAGATCCTTGGGTTAATTCCTTACTAGAAGGAAAATATAGTTTTCTTATACTTTCACAAAATCATGAAAATTATCTAAAAATTAATGACGATAATTAATTTTGATGGACCAAATCATAGTGGTGGAAGTTAGGCATTTAAGACAACATTCCAAAAAACGAACAATTTTGAAAGATGTAAGGACACTGATCAATTATTACGAACCAATTATGAAAGTTGTACCCATTTCTGACAGAGAGGTGATGACTGCATTGCAGAATGAGGAACATTTTTTGCAAGAATTTTTTTTATAGAGGATAAGAGAGAGAGAACAACAAATGCTTGATTGATAATTGAAAAACTAATTTTTTAAAACTTGGATGTAACTTTCTCCTCTGTATGGTGAGAGGTCCATAGTCATTACACACTATCTTTATTGTCAGATAATCCAATCTCTTTATTTTGTGGAGGGAAAACTGAGTCCTGCAGCCAGGATTTGGGATGGTGGAATGCAGATGCCATTATTATGTTTCAAACCAATTTATGTATTAGCAATATTGAAAGCTCAAGTTGTCAGTCAAAAAGCATCAGAGATTCCCTAAATGAGGTCACTTCTACCCTGGAATAAAAAATGATTTCAGAGGTCAGTGCCATTAACTGTTGAGTTTTTAGGATAAAGGCTGAAGACGATGAAAATTCAAAGAAATAGAATCAACCAATATTTGTGAAAAAGAAATGATCTGTATCTTTGCCTGGGGGCACTAGAAAGTAATGAGTTGCCTATGATCCTACAACTTTTATGATTCTGAGACAGGACCTGAACCCAGAATTTTCTGATTCTCACTACAACCCTGTGTGAGTTCACTTACATGATAGTCACAGACAAACAAAATAATATGATGGTGAGAAAACCAGGTGAGGGAGAAAAACATTGTAAACGCTAATTGCGCAAATGGGTGCTTATGTTTTGAGATCTTTGAGTAACTAAAGCTAGTTTTAACATATCATTTGCTAAAAAAGAAATAATGTAATTAAAACATGTAAAAAGGAATAATGTAATTAAAATATGTAGATGGAGCATGCAGACATTTTAGTTGATAGCTGATTAACTGAATGGAAGCTAAAATAAGAATAAAAGAGCACAGGTTAAGTTTTCAGTCTGCTAGCCAAAAACATCGGGATGTTACTTCATTTATAAAAAAAAGCTGAGGGGAAAAAAAAGGAAGGAAACAAAATGAACAAAATAAGATACACACACAACTCCCTTGGGAGTAAATTTGTTAGAAATACTGAAGGCTTATTTCCATCTCTGCAAAACAAATTCATAATAAAAAGAAGAATGTGAATCCCAAGTTTTCTAAAATGTCAGTTAGATACCTATAGAAAGGGAGAAAGGTAGACCTGGAACAAGTCCACAGTGGTTTATAGAATACTGTTAATGAGAAAGTTCCAGTCCAATGCCTGAAAAAGGAACCAAGATGTTCTCTTGCCTGTTAGTGCAATATTCCTGGAGAATATACATGAAGACATGTTTTTTCTTCCTGTAGGCTGAGTGCAATTTGCACTCCTGGAGAGAATACCCACATCAGTGAGAACTCAGACCCACTGAAGCCCAGGGTTATCCGTTATAGGAATATGAAGTAGTAACTAGTTTGGATAGGCTCGCCAGTGGTTATATAAAAATGTTCAGATTTTATTTTTACAACTATTCTAGAACCAATATGTCCACATAAGCATCCACCTTGTAGCTTCCAGAAAGCTTTCCATTAAATCGTCTCTAAGATTGTGGCACAAAAAACTCAGGCTTCTGACACCATACCTTACTTGTAATCAACAATCTGTCACCTAGCTTGGTCATTCACTTCATTCATTGGACTGGATTCCAAATGATTTTTCTTTGCAAAAATCGAATCTACCCTGAAAGAATGGAGATTTGTTACTAATGAAAAGATTGAAAAGAAGGTATGGGAATATTTCTTGATGGAACTTTAAGAAGAGGAGTTCAAGAATGATTCAAACACTGAGGGCACTAGTAGGTTCATTTTATGACTCCCCCCCAAAGAAAGATTTTAGAATGGGACAATAGTCATTTGGCTATATACATTCTGATTTGTGATTTTTTAAAAATCAGTCACTTTTTTATCGTAAAGCTATTCTTTCTATCTTAATTCTATTCAGCTTGGTTGGGTGGCTATGTAGAATTGATGGAAGACAGCCTGAGCAGTGATTACACGTTCTTACAGGATACCAGGAAACCGAGTAAGCTGGGGGAAATCATGGGATTGTAGTGAGTGGCTGAGATCATGAGGGCAGAACCAAAGGCAGACATTTGCCTCCGCCCAGGATTTGGTTGGTTCCCAGACAGTCAACAAATCTGGCAAAGTTGATGAGCTTTGTCATCAATACTTCTGTTTAATGTGCTACAGAAACCAGGCGATCCCTGTGCCGGTGAGAGAGATTTATCACAATATCAAAGCTAATAAAACAAGTAATTCTCCCCCCTCCTCCCAAAAAAACCCCCACCAAAGCCACTCCAGCATTAATCAGCAAAGTTATGTATTGGGAAGAAAAGTAGAAGTTGGGATTTGCTCACAACCTGATTGAGGGAAGACAAACATGAGTGAAATATTTTAGCTACAGTCCAAGACAGTTAAGATTGTGTTAAAATGAATGAAGACGAAAGGAGGGAAAAGTGTGAGCTGAAACAAAGGAAGGTGAAGGTAAGATGAGCTGAGTTAAATAGAATGAGGACACAGGAAGACATTCCAGTGAGGGCGAAGACCCAGGACAGGCAAAATTATTCCCATTTTGCATTTTTAACCATTTCTCCTTCTTTTTACGCATAGATTATAGGATCAGAGATTCAGAGTTGGGAGGGCCTTAGGTTCCATCTGGTCCAACCTCATCATATTCTTGTTGTTTGGTGAAATTAAGTAGCTTATGAATCATTACACTGTAAGAATTGGAAATTTATGTCTTCCTTACCTCAATCCAGGGAGACTGAGGGGAGGAAGCAATTTTTTGTGAGTGTAATCTCATGAGTTCTTTTTTTTTCTTTTAGAAATTTCATATAGAAAGTCTAACAATAATATTGCTTGAGTCATGTAGATGAAATACAAACAACAAAAATTCAACCTCAGAAGCAGACTCATGTCAAATAAAGTGAGAAAACTCAAGAGAGAGTTGCAGAGACACGGACATCAGGACAATGGCTGCTAATGGTCTTTCTACGCTTAGCTATTTGAAGACAATTCTTCCCTTCCCTTCCTCCAGACTTACCTTTAGGGGGTCCAGATCCGCCCTCCTTTTCTTTACTTTGTTCTGTGTAGAAAATACAAAGAAATGTTTGAGAGGCTCTTAAAATAAATGGAAAATATTCTATGGATAGTAAGAAAAAGAGAAACCAATGATTACATCACCACCATCATCACCGTGACCATCATCATCCTCTTAAGCTAAGCATTTACACAATACCTACTATGGGTCAGACACTGTGCTAAGCGTTTCAAATATTATCTTATTTGATCCTCACATACCTGAGAGGTAGGTACAACATGGAAGCTGAGGACTGTGCCATAGAAGATCCCAGGATAGAAGAATGGCATCCAGGCCAATGGCTCCATTTTACTTATAAGGAAACTGAGGCATTCGGAGGATCAAATCAGATAATGGATATAAAGCATATTATGGGAACTGTTATATTGTGGCTCTGGACATCATGAACAAGTGCTAAGTAACATATAAATGATAATATCTAGCCTATCACTTATCGATACAATTTTATTTAACACAAATCTCTTGACATAGATTTTATTTTTAAATAGTTGAAAATTCAGCTTTTTAGACCTGACCTGTGATTTCAGAGGTTTAGGGACAATCCAGGGACAAAATTACCTATTTAAGTGGCCCTTGCCCAATCATTTATCATCTTAGAGAGTAAGATAATTATAAATGGATTATGCAGGATTGCACAGCCAGTATGTATAAGAGGCAGGACTTGAACCCAGGCCAAGGCCAACTTTTGGTCTACACCATACACATCCCATCCATTAGTAGAGGTTTCATAAATATAGAGAACATATAGACAAGAGAGATAAGCCAGCTTCTTTTACTTGCAACCTCCCTAGCTATCTCCTCTTGGTCTGGTGGCGACCCAAAGGCCTTGAAGGCTACACTAGCAGGGCCTAAGCTCTAGTTGTTCTTTCCAAGAGCTTACCTTGCTTCCATCAAGAGTTAGCAAGAGACCACAGCAACTTCTGAAGGTATAGGAAGGCCATGGTGGTTATTGGAGAAGGGACTCTCCATACCAGTTAGAGATCTTACTCGACTAAGGCACATTAGGCAGCTTACATTAAGGAGTTTAAAGAATGAATGTCACAGCATGACTATATGATGATCAATTCTGGTGGATGTGGCTCCCTTCAACAATGGATAATTTTTCAACATTGATCCTTGCAAAACCTTGTATTCCAGTCCCCCTCTATTCCCCCTTCCCTAGATGGTCCAAATATGTTAAACATGGTTTAAAAATGTGTTAAATCCAATATATACATACTGATTTATACGATAGCAGCAATTTTTTAGAAGGCTTTATGCCTTCTAAAATTGCGAAAAATTTCCAGCTCCAGAAAATGTGCTGACCCACACAGATGGCAGAAAGTCCTACAACAATGACTGATGGCTTGAGCCTATGATTGTGTGTGAGCACTCATGTCCATATGTGTGTAAGTGTGTAGATTGGGATGGCTTGCCCAGGCTTGCTCTCACCAAGAACATTGGGCAGCGCAAAGTGAGAAAAGTAAAAGGAAATCTCATTTTGATAACTGCCTCGCAAGTTAAAAAAAAAAAAACCAAACAAAAAACATAAGGGAAAGATTATGAATGGGATGACCTGTAAGAAGGAGCTTAATGTGGCCTAATTTGTGTATTCTTTGGAAGGCAAGATGCCTGTCAGGTGGAGGAAATAGCCATGGGAGTAAGAGGATCCCGGAAAGAAATCTGACATCCCTCTATGTTCTAAAGAAGGTTACTTAGGAGGTCTGGTTTAAAGTCACTTAGATTAGGACATGTCTCCTAATGATCAATCTGGCACAGGATGACATCCTATCTTGTGTCACTATGAGGGCAGCATGGTGTGGGGAATAAAGAGCCGGCCTCGGGGGAGGTGGGATTGAAAGCTGGGTTTGGATCCCACCCCGACACAAACTGGAAGTGATACCCAACCAGCTCTCTCAGCTAGAAAGTTGTAGAGTCTGAAGAGATAGTTTTCTCACTGGGAGTTCCCTACATGGATGAAATCACAGGCCTCCAAACCCTGCAAAATGTTTATTGCTCTAGCAAAGTTTCTTTTGCTTTGTTTTTCCCAACTGGATTGAGAGATTCCTGTTGATGTTGAAATTTCCCAAATATTTGGATTCAACCAAATGGCCTCTAAAATAGAGGCACCTAAACACAGATACTTCCATAGGAAATGTAGCTAGAAATTCAGATTAGATTAATATTTATTGAGACTTTATTTACAAGTGCCAGGCTCTACATTGAATACAAATAATAATCAAAAGGAAAACCTTTGTTCTTAAGAGATCTCAGACTTTCAAGTGGAAAGGTAATGCATCAAACAAGCTGAGAATTACATAGGAAATATAGCTAGAAATTCAAATTAGATTAGCATTTATTAAGCATTTATTTCCTAGGGCCAGGCTCTACACTGAATACAAATAATAATCAAAAGGAAAGCCTTTGTCCTCAAGAGATCTCAGACTTTCAAGTGGAAAGATAATGCATCAAACAAGCTGAGAATAAGTGAAGAAGGGACAAAGCTAAGAACTTACTTAAGTCACATCAACCCACAGGGTTCTCAATTCAACATTTAATGGTGATAACTTTATAATTAATAGTATAATAGGAGAGTTAATAGTAGCTTAGGGATGAATCTCTTTAAAATTTTGATATTCATTCATCTGGTGTGATGAAATGGAAACTGCTTGAAGGCAGAAGCTGTTTTCCAATTTTGCTTTTGTATCCCTATTGCTCAGTACGGGACTTTGCACGTTTATATGTACAGAGTTGGGCTGAACTAAACTGAGGTATTGAGAAGGAAAGTGGCTTGCCAAGGTTGAACAGTGGCAGACTGGGACCTTCTAACCTTTTAAAAATTTTGCTGGAGTCTTATATTAGCTAATTCTGCTCTCATATAACTTTTCAGGTATTTCTGTCTTCTCCATGGCTTCAGAATCATAGAATCACAGAATTTTGGAGTTGGAGGGAGCTCAGCAGCCATCCTACCCTGGAAAGGAATCCCCATTAGGACTGAGGAGTCTCCCCAGGAGAAGGAATCACTGCGTCCCGAGACAACCCATTCCACCTCAGGACTAACTGTTTCATATTGAATCTACATTTGCATCTTTGCAACTTCAATCCATTTCTCTGCTCTCTTTTATCCTGCAGTCCTTCAGATACTTGAAGATAGCTACCATCTCCTCTCCTGAGTCTCCCCCCCCCCAAATTCCTTCATATGATCTTTTGATGGCAATGGATTCAAGATCCTTCTTCAGCATGGCTGCTCTCCAGCTGGTCAAGGCAGAATATCAAAGCTCTAGCTCCTTCTTATTCCTGAAGGCTCTGCTTGCGTTAAAGTGTCCAAGCCCACATTCTCCTTTTTGGCAAATTGCTAATTTATATAGACCTTGTCATCCACTAAAACTTCTAGATATTTTTTAGACTATCGTCTATATCCTGTACTCATGAAGTTGATTTTTTTTAATCTCACGTGCTTACTTTGCATTTTTCCCTATTGAATTTCATCTTATTAAATTCATTCTGATGCTCTAGATCTTGAATAACATCCAGTTTAGTATCATCTACATATATAATGATCATGTCATTTATGCCTTTACACAAGTCATCACTCAAATTTCTCTCTCATTCTTTGTATGAAATTGTTTAATTTCTCTGAGACAAACTACATTGGTAAAAGATATTTCATTGCCCAGAAATCCCCCATAGGAATGAAATGGCAGATCCAGTCTTTATCTCCTTCTCCCTCCTTCTCCCTTCCTTAGGTAGCCTTAATCACTGAATGGGCAGTTACCCTGGTCAAACTGAGAAGTGTTAAAGTTTAAAAAGACTAAGGTCTCCCACTGCATCCTCTCCATCTGGTCACTGGACTCAGATGGCTCCAGAGGAGAGAGTGAAGGAGATGACTTTGCCCAGTCCTCCCTGACCCCAATCCCACTCACCTCCATGTCCTAGATTTACCTCCCTGATGTCACCGTACTCTGAGAACAAAGGTCTAGTCTAGTCTGACTAATGAAGGTTAAGTTCAGTTGCTTCTATATTACAAGTACCAACAGTATTCTACATTCATCATCTCAGGTCAAAGCCCTGATTGCCCCATCCTAGTTATATCTCTGAAATGTCTTGTGCCTTATGAACGTCTTAATATCATCTTATGAATGTCTTAATGTCTTATGAAATCAGCCATAATTCTTTCATAACAGTTAGCTCTCGATTAGTCCCAACCAATGTGGGTGGAAAACATCTGGATCTGTGGGTTACTTGGATAAACTCACCTGCATGTAGCACGTTCACTTACCTTCGGGAGGTGGGGCTGGTGCTTCATTTTCTAGAAATAAAAAAAAGTAATGAAATTATTAGGTTTTGTTAACATAGGGGAAAGCGTCAATTCAATTCAACTCCTGGACCTCTGCCATAGTTCTGTTGATGAGGATGTTGTGAGAGAGAGGCAGCTCAGCTTTACCCAGCATTATTTCTGAAGCATCGAGTGAAAAGATACCAATCGACCTGGCTAAGGTAGCCATTATCAGGGCAAACTGATGGTTAATAAGGTATAAGAGAAAGATTAACAGACTTTGAGTCAGGAGAATCCTAAAGTCTGATTCCCACTACGGGTGCATTCATGGGACCACAGGAAAGTCATTTAAATGATCTGTGCCTCAGTTTTATCATCTATAAAATGAGAATAAAAATATGTGAAATACCTCTCCCATAGAGTTATTGTGAAACTCAAATGAGAAAATATTTACAAAGAACTTTACACATTTTAAAGCAGATTTCTATCAAGCTTAGTTATTGTTATCATAGATTCAGTGATTGCTTTGTTGAAAAGATTCATTTTCATAGGAAAATGGTTACTTTGTGAGGGAGGCTCAAAGCTGAGGAGGGAGACTTCCTTCTGCAGGTGGAGGGAAGCGTATATAACTACTGAGGCTAAAAGTGGAATCCTTTTGAGATGAATGGTTTGGGACATACATGTGAATGCTATTCTCCTGTCTATATGAGGGATTTCTTTAGAGACAGCGAACTTACAGAAGATCAAAGTCACTAGATTGAATTTTTATCTCTTCTTTTCCAACTGCTGAATACAAGCTTCTTCAAGCTTCTTCCTGGAGAAGCTGGGGTTGGGCTGGTCCCTACTCTAGGGGAAATGTCATACCATGAATATATGAAATCTGAAGCTCTGGGCCCTTTTCCCCGAGTATAGGTGACTAAATAGTGATCTTGAAAAGGATGAGTCCAGTTTTGGGAGCAATCTTGTGAATTCAAGAGATCCAGAGATCCTGGGTTCCTTGGATGGATCTGACTGATAGCAGGGGGAGTGTAAAACAATATGTATGTTCTCAGAAGAATATAAATGTCAGGTGACCCGAAAGCAAAAAGATGAGTGGTCAGTGAAAATGGTTGTACAATGTCACCAATAATGATTTGATTTGATAAATGATGTAAAAGATGTTATGTTCACATGTATGATTAGAAAAAGAGGTAGACAAGCTATAGTGTTAGAGAAGGGGTTCTTAACCACAACTGTATCGTGGATGCCTTTATCAGCTCTCTTCTGAAGTCAAAAGATCCTTTTTCAGAATATTTTTTTCCTTCAAAATTCATAATTTAAGGAAATGCTAAATTTCAGTTTAGAGATGAGTGAAAATAAACACGGAATATTTTTCCTCTCTGAGTTTATAGAATCCTGGAAGTCTAATCATGACTCCTTGCAGGGGTCCTCAAACTACAGCCTGCAGGCCAGATGCAGCAGCTGAAGACGTTTATCCCCCTCACCCAGGGCTATGAAGTTTCTTTATTTAAAGGCCCACAAAACAAAGTTTTTGTTTTTACTATAGTCCGGCCCTCCAACAGTCTGAGGGACAGTGAACTGGCCCCTATTTAAAAAGTTTGAGGACCCCTGCTTAGGGTTAGTAGACTCTAGGTTAAAAACCCCTGAGTTAAAACAAGAGGCAATCTAAGCATTGTAAAAATAATATTTTGAAAAATAGGGAAAGGCCTTTAATTCATTGAGTAGATCATCTATGTAGGATCTATGAAAGGTATGAACAAGAATCACATAAGATGAGGTGGATATAAGGATGGAATACAATCCGTGCCAGTAGAAAAAAATACTGAGCCTGATGAGATTGTGGATATACTAAAGTCTGGAAGTAAGTAAATGAGAGAAACAATGAGGTTTAAAACAATATATGTATTTTTTTTCTGTATGAGTTCTAGAGAACTAATTAATTTCTTTTGAGATGTAGTTATCTACTATATTATCACACATACAATTGTAAGTGTTTGAAGGTGATGGAAAACTTAGCCATGAGTCACTACTCATTTCAGCCTCTGCCTTTTATTGTGCAATTTATTAATCTGTAAACCTCTACTAACTGTACCACTGTGATATAGTACTTACACTCTCCATTAGTTTGTACCATTTAAAGGCTATTACTCAACGTATAACGGGGCATTTGGAAGGACTGTTTTGGGGAAGGGTTTTTTCCTTTTTGAATTATGAGACAATTTAAATTTTGCTTTAGAACTGCAACTATGTCACATTCCCCTCTAATTATGAGTTTGGCCATAGAGATCTGTTATTTATTTCAAAGATCTAACAAGAAGAGAACCTTCTCACACATGTTGAATAGCTTCAGATGCATTGAACAGGTGAATCTGTGAAACCTGAGCAGACCAACTGCTGAACTAATTTCAGAGAGGAGAGAAAGACGTGTAGTACTTTGGGGGAAAGGGTGGTGGAATGTGGAAAACAAAAGGAAACCACTAATGAAACCGTATCTTTCCTGTGTCTATTACATAAGCCAAATGACACTATATAGTTTAACTCAAAGGAATGCTAATCAGGATCTTAACAGCATGATCTTATCTCAGTTAGTCACACTTTGTGGCTTGTCCAATTCTTTTTTCTTTCATGACCATTTCTGGGGCTATCGGCCAGTGATATCTAGTAATTAATTCTCACTTCATCTAGTTTCACTTTGCCCACTTAGCAGATGTTTTTGGGTTTTGTTTTGTTTTGTTTTTAGAGATTACTCCTTACTTTAAATTACTCTAGGATTTATTTTTTCTTTCTCTCCCACTGTATTCCTCTCCACCCTCATACGACTGAGAAAAGACAAGGAAGAACAAAATCCTTGTAATTTATACACAAAGTTAAGCACTATGGGTGCCCATGGATCAATAATGTCCAATATATTTTTTAAAGATCATTCTTATTGAAAGGTTCCCCAGCTACACACTGTTTCATATTCTATCGTATACTAACATTCTCTGCACATTTCTTTTAACATTCTAATATTCCTACAATCATAGATTTAGAGCTGGAAAAAAAAATGTCAGAGGTAATTCAGCCCTTACATTTTACAGATAAGGAAACTGAGACAAATTTAAATGACTCCTCCAGCAACACATAAGCTGTCAGTAAGTGAGCCGGGATTTAATTCTAGGTCCAAAGACACTAAATCTTGGAAGCCCTTAATTCTAGTGTTTTGCCTCTGTTGATTATTTCCTCATTTATCCTGTTTCTAGCTTGTTTGTACAGAATTGTTTTGTTTGCATATTGTTTCCTCCATTAGACCAAGAGCTCTTTGAGAGCAGAGACTGGCACATGCTTTCCTTGTATTGCCAGCACTTATCTCCTGGAAAATAGCAGGCACTTAATAAATGTTTATTGAAAGCCTGACCTTTCATTGCACCACATTGTTCGGCTTCTCACCACCCCCAACATACTCCTATGATGAATCATTGTAGGAGACTAGCCAGGTCTCTTTGTAAAAGCACAGGCTCTTCATCTGGGGTTCATAGATTCCAGAGGTCCATGAACTTGGATGCAAAAACTCCCTAATAACCCTGGATGCAAAAACCCCAACAACCTATATCATTATTTTTACTCACCTTTAACTGAAATTTAGCATTTCCTTCAATCATTTAAAACCATGATTATGAGGAGTCCATAAGCAGAGGAATCTCTCTACATCAGGGGTCCTCAAACTATGGCCCACAGGCCAGATGCAGCAGCTGAGGACGTTTATCCCCCTCACCCAGGGCTAGGAAGTTTCTTTATTTAAAGGCCCACAAAACAAAGTTTTTGTTTTTTACTATAGTCCTCCACAGTTAAAGAGCCTGAGATGGACTTCGGTACCATGACTAGCTATTCTCAGTCTAGAGAAACTCATCACCAGAGGGATGAACTCTTTAAGACCAGTTATTAAGTTGTCCAAGAGATGCAATCTGCTTTGGTGAAGGGAGCACCCATAGTAAAAAAAACAAACAAACAAGGCAAAAACAAAACAAAACCAAAAAAAAAAAAAAAACCCACAATTCATGGATCCTGGGAATATTGTGGAATCTTTTCTATTATTTCTTAGACCACAGGCCAAGAGCCAGGTACTAGCAAGAATTCATCAGATGATCTAAGATGATCACAAAGAATTATATGAACCTACAAAGTCAGACAGAGAAAAATGTAACCTATCAGACTGGCAGGAGACTGACATTGGGAAAACTTTATCCAGGAATGCCATTAACAGATACAAGAAAAGTACAACTGTGACTGAAATACCATCTCCAAAAATGCTTTCATGGCTTAGCTTTGTCAGAAGATGAACCCTCAGTCAAAGCATTTTATTTACAGAGATCTAGACAGAGTCATGGAAATCTAATAATGACCCTGCAGCTCTCTGGATATGTCAGTGGAAGAATGTCATTGTGCTTGAGAAAGTCAGCCCACATCAAAGGCAATAACAATAAGAATTTTCAGAAGAGATCTTGTTTAGATCCAGGATCTTTGTTTTTGTCATCTGTAAAATGGGAGGAATAAAATTGGATCTGCATAACTTATAGGGCTGTCTTAAGGAAAGCACTTTCTAAAGAATAATACATTTTATTGTATTTAACTTATACTTTAACATATTTAACATGTATCGGTCAATTAGGGGAAGAGGTGGGGGAAGGAGGGAAAAAATTGGAACAAAAGGATTTGCAAATGTCAATGCTGAAAAATTATGCATATATCTTGTAAATAAAAAGCTATAATAATAAAAAAAAAGAATGTTATATTTGTGTGCTATTACATATGAATGAATGAAGCACTTTCCAAGCACTTATTGTATGCAAGGTCACATATGTGTGCAAATTGTAAATAAAGTAAGATGGCTTCTGCTCTAAAGTAGCTCAAGTTCTAAAGGAGAGACTACACAGATATGGAACAAATAGTGTATGACATTGCACACTCTTAAAAAATGGTATAAATGCTAGGCTGAACATCAAGCTATAAATTTCATAATTTACAAGAAAGAATAATAGATTTTTATGTTGCTTATTATCATTTTCAAAGCATATTTTAAGTTTTATCTCAATTGGTCCAAAATAATCCTGTGACTGCATTATTAACTTTATTGAACAGATAAGGAAATTGAAGTCTGGAGAGATTAAGTGATCAGTCCACAGTCATATAGCTAGAAGGTGTTAGACTCCAAGATCAGCCCTTTCTTCACTGTGCCATCATTTATAATCCTTCCAATGTTCTGAGCTAATAATAAATAAGTTTTAAGCACCTAGGTGGGCAGGGCATTATGCTAGGTCCTGGGGATCCAGACTAAAAGTAAACAATCCCTTGCTCTCAAGGGGTTTATATTCTGCTAATTTGATGTGTCTAACTATATTAATAGCCAAAAGATTGAAATCACAAGGGATGTCAATTTAAATAATTAGCCTTCTTAGTTAACCTATTGGCTAATTTATCTTTCCATCACCCCAGCATCTGAGCATTCCCTTCCTACTTATTGTATATCCTTTGGTCCCTTCATCTTTTCTGCTAATTCCTCTTCTCCTTCTGGTCTGTTATGGGTAGCATCCCACCAGACTCAGCCCTAAAGCCTGGGCTCTACCCCTGTCTATGATCACTTTCCAAGGGGGATCATCCAGTAACAAAATCTCAATTCTATACTTAGCATATGCAGATTAATCTCAAATGGAAATCTCTAAACCTAAAAGACACTTGGAAGTTCCATTGAAATGTGAAACTCATATGTGAAATGCTGAATTTATCACCCATCCTTCTTAAGGATAGGGATTTTCAGTCACTGTCTTTGCATCCTCAGTACCTGGCACAGGGCAAGCTTCTAACCAACATTTGTTGATTGATTGTTCCTTCCCAAGAAGGACCCGTTTGTAAGCTCATGGTTACAATAACAACAATAACAACTCAGTTCTGCCCCTTTGGCTCTCCCCATTAAGCTAGCTAGGTACTGCAATAGATAAGGGTGCTGGGCTTAGCTCCAGGAAGATCTAAGTACAAATCCAGCCTCAAACACTTAGGGGCTTGTGACTCTGAGCAAGTCACTTATTCTTTCTGCCTTAGTTTCTTTTTCTGTAAAATTATTATTATTATCATTAATAATATATATCTCACAGAAGTATGATGAAGCTAAATTATTTGCAAAATGAATCATAAACCTATAGAAATACTAGTTATTATGTAGATTTACACTTATATAAGTTAAATAAAAATTAATACAAAGAGAGGCAATAGACAGAATCAGGCCTTGGAGTAAAGGTTCAAATATTACCTCTAGTTTTATTTTTGTTTTGTTTTTTATATTTTTCCCCAGTGATTTTTTTTAAAAAGCCAAATCAATTCCCTTTTAACATCTCACATATTCATCCTATATTAAGAAACAGGTGTTAGCCCCAGTGGGTGGGAGAGGGAGTGCACTTTTCTCCAGAGAGATGCTGCTGCTAAACATTCACAGTATGTCCAGTTAAGTTAACATTAAGCTGTTATGTTTATTGTCATAGTATTATATGTTTATTGTCTGGACTACTGGGTAAAGGTCTTACTTATTCCCCCTTAGCAAAGGTTCTATAGAAGAGATAGGATTTCAAACATTTGAAGAAAGGCTACTTCTATTTCTAACAGGAAATGGCTTTCTAAGGTATGAAGAGGTTTAGAAATAGGAATTAGAAAGCCAGGACTGTTGAGGTTGAATGACTGTTGAAGTTATTTTAGGAGGGATTTGTTCCCTGAGATTGGAGAACAAACGACCTCAGAAGTCCCTTCTAACTCTAAAATTTCATTTCAATTCCATTCAACAAGCTTTTTTTGGTTGCTATTCTCTTTTATTTTTGAAAATTTTAATCTTATCTTGATTCTTTTAACTTTTATTTTCTAACATATCCTTCCTGTCTCAGCTAACCATCAAGGCTAACCATTCTCTGTAACTAAGATTTTTTTTAAATGGCAAAAAAACCAAAAACAAAAGTTCAATAAGACTAAAAAAAAAAAAAACCCATCCATGTTAGCTGACAATATGGGCACTATTCTGACTCTACCAGGACAAGTGAGGGAAGATGCATTTTCTCAACTCTATTTTGGGGCCAACTTGATCACTACAATGTTGCATTGTTCAGGATTAATTTTTTGTTGTCATTTTTTCCCCTTACAATAAAGAAGCCATAATTAAGCACCCACTATGTGCACAATGTTGTGCTAGAAGACTAGGACTAGAAGGAACAGAGTTCATTGAGGGTAGTGCACTGTTAGCTTAAGTTTCTCACCAATGCAAGTCAACAATTTTTTTCATAATCTTAGAGATTTACCTAAAAAGTTGTTTGTTTATTTTTTACTTAGAGATTAATTTAGAGATTTTTTTACTTAGACATCACCCAGCAAACTTGAACTCAAACAATCTTGGTTCCCAGGCCAATTCCATTTTCCTATACTAGTCTGTGCTAGAATATATAAAAACAAAACAAACTCAAAACCATATCTTGACCTCATGGAGCTTACACTCTACACAAAGGGAGCAGTGTTAGGGACACAAAGTCCTGTTTGACTTGCTGTCTGACTATACCTGTTCATGCTTTCACACCTTTGTTTTCCTTAAACCAAGCGCTAGCTGATTTCAGTGTATTCGGATTCACATCTCCATCCCAGCAAGATTCTACCAGTCCTCCAACACCAGTTTTGCCCATTCCCCTTCATTTGACCAATTCGAGTCAACTAAACAAGCCCTGGCAAGGCTATATTACTAGGTGAGCTATCACATGCTTGGCTTAAGGTACCATTGCCTCGGCTCCTTCTCTCCTCCCTCACTTCTCCCCATCCTCCCCTCTCTCAACCTGTCTTTCCTTCCTTGCTCTCCTACAATCAAGTCATGGTGAGCACAGTTTGGAAAAAATAATTTAAAAAATTAATTAAGGAGTAAAAGAGAGAGTAGAGGAAAATAAAAAGAGAGGGAAGAAAGGGGGAAAGTACATGAAAGGAGAAGAGAAAAGAGCGGGGGGGGGGGGGATAGAGGAGAAGGGGCAGAGATTTCCCTGAGTCCTTAGTAATTAGATGCAGTTGGGTTTACACATTTTAGGTCTTCCTGCTTTATAATTTGGGTTATATCTTCCCTTTAGGTCATAACTACTTAGATACAGTTGGATTTACACGTTTTAGGTCTTCCTGCTTTCTAGTTTGGGTTGTATCTTCCCTTTAGGTCTTAGATACAGTTGGATTTACACGTTTTAAGTCTTCCTGCTTTCTAGTTTGGGTTGTATCTTCCCTTTAAGTTATAACTACTTAGATACAGTTGGATTTACACATTTTAGGTCTTCCTGCTTTATAATTTGGGTTGTATCTTCCCTTTGGGTCATAACTACTTAGATACAGTTGGATTTACACATTTTAGGTCTTCCTGCTTTATAATTTGGGTTGTATCTTTCCTTTGGGTCATAATTACTTAGATACAGTTGGGTTTACACGTTTTAGGTCTTCCTGCTTTCTAGTTTGGGTTATATCTTCCCTTTAGGTCATAACTACTTAGATACAGTTGGATTTACACGTTTTAGGTCTTCCTGCTTTCTAGTTTGGGTTGTATCTTTCCTTTAGGTCATAATTACTTAGATACAGTTGGGTTTACACGTTTTAAGTCTTCCTGCTTTCTAGTTTGGGTTGTATCTTCCCTTTAAGTTATAACTACTTAGATACAGTTGGATTTACACATTTTAGGCCTTCCTGCTTTCTAGTTTGGGTTGTATCTTTCCTTTGGGTCATAACTACTTAGATACAGTTGGATTTACACATTTTAGGTCTTCCTGCTTTATAATTTGGGTTGTATCTTTCCTTTGGGTCATAATTACTTAGATACAGTTGGGTTTACACGTTTTAGGTCTTCCTGCTTTATAATTTGGGTTATATCTTCCCTTTAGGTCATAACTACTTAGATACAGTTGGATTTACACGTTTTAGGCCTTCCTGCTTTCTAGTTTGAGTTGTATCTTTCCTTTGGGTCATAACTACTTAGATACAGTTGGATTTACACGTTTTAAGTCTTCCTGCTTTCTAGTTTGGGTTGTATCTTCCCTTTAAGTTATAACTACTTAGATACAGTTGGATTTACACATTTTAGGTCTTCCTGCTTTATAATTTGGGTTGTATCTTCCCTTTGGGTCATAACTACTTAGATACAGTTGGATTTACACATTTTAGGTCTTCCTGCTTTATAATTTGGGTTGTATCTTTCCTTTGGGTCATAACTACTTAGATACAGTTGGATTTACACAATTTAGGTCTTCCTGCTTTCTAGTTTGGGTTGTATCTTCCCTTTGGGTCATAATTACTTAGATACAGTTGGATTTACACAATTTAGGTCTTCCTGCTTTCTAGTTTGGGTTGTATCTTCCCTTTAGGTCATAACTACTTAGGTCACTTAGATGCAGCTGGGTTTACATATTTTAGGTCTTCTTGCTTTATGGTTTGGGTTGCATCTCCTCTTTAGATCATAAACTCCTTTAGCTCAGAGAACCCCTTCTACTGAAACGCCAAAGAATAATTCTATGAACATAACAAATGCCCATACATTTTGCTGATAGACTGTCTCTCTGGATACATCAGCTTCATCTCTTCAGCTGTCAAGAAGGCAAGCTATGTCTTCTAAAGCTCACTGGGCGAGTTTCTCATTCTATATTCTATATTCCCTTTGGGAACACTATGTCTTCCAAAGATGACCCTCCTTTTGGCTGAATACAAGCTCCCAAGCCACTTCATTTAAGTGTCTTCTTACTGTCGCCACATGCCGTCTCTGTCTTTACAAGTCGGACAGAGATTAAAACACAAGCTTTGGTTCTCTGTGAGATAGATTCCTAGCTTTTTAGGGCTTCTTTTGCTGGAGATGAAAATCTTATAATGTAACTTTATTAACTAATTTGTGCCCAGCAAAAAAAAAATCTTATAATGTAGCTTTATCAATCTATTTGTGCCTAGCCAAAAAAAAAAAAAATTCCTTAGCAAATAGAAGCTCATTTTAGAATTCTTGTTGCATTCTGTAATGTGATATAAATTCTCCTCAAATCTTAACCCAGCAGATGAAATTTATTTGAGGAGTCTTGTTGGAGAGAACATACTGATCTATCAGTTAATGAATAAACATTCACTAAGCACCTACTGTGTGCCATGCATTGATATGGGATCACAGCTCAATACACACTACTTAGCAAAACATAAGCTACTTAGATGGATATATATACATTTCATTTGTTGGCATGTTTTAGTGCAGAGTTGAAGGGAAGAAACAATGTAAAAGCTAACTTTAAATAATTTCCCAGATGCAAAAAAAAAAATTCTCATAGAGTTACCCTTTGGACCTTGAATAAATAGAACTATGGCAACACTTGTCTGATGAAAAAAAATTTTAAATAAGGGAATTGCTTTTTTTTTAAAAAATTATGATTTTTAAATCCCTTATTATGATCTTTTATTAAATAAACATTTATTAACTTTCACATCTATGTGCCAGAGACAAAAATTAAAACATTTTCTCCTTCAAGGAGCAAAAATGCAGTCTTCTTTAACTTCCTGTCAACTCAGGCCTTCCTCATCTTAATAAGACTGTGAGAAGATAAACCTTCAAGAATTATTTTGGAAGTATTAAAATAACCCTGGGTGAGTGATCTTACCCTGTTTACCTCAGTTTCCTCATCAGTAAAATGAACCAGAAAAGGAAATGGCAAACCTCTCCAGGATCTTTGCCAAGAAAATCCTGAATGGAGTCACCAAGGGTCACACTGACTGAAAAACGAGTAAGCAACGACTAAAATGAAGGGGATTCCGAGCTATCCCAAGAACCATGGACTCGGCACTGAATTTGGGGGGAGCAGGGGAGTCAAGCCCTTGCCGTTAGCTCAGTTGGCTCTCCCGCTGGTGTGTCATGTTTTCCACTTCCCCAGCAGAGACCTCTCCCTCACCCGCAGCACCGAATTCTTTTGAAAGGCTGAATCTATTTGTGGATGTTTTTTTCCGTACTGTCACCTACTGTAAAAAGGCCCAGGTATGCTACCAATGGCATCGCCGCATGGCATGTGCCATGGGATCCTAACTGACATACACGGGTGGCAGCCCTAAACAGGGATGACTGTACATGGTCTTCTTTCTGCTGCTCTATAAAGGGCTTGGTCCCTTTCCAGGAGGAGCCCACTTCTTGCTCTCGGGAGTCAAGGGCTTCATAATTAGTCATTTAAAGGGAAAGAAACATCCCATAAGCCTTTTGGAAAGTCCTTCCTGCATCATGGAAAGAAGGCTAGAGCTCTACTCTGAGCTCCACTTATATCACTGTGTGACTCTAAACAGCATTTCTCATTCGTAAGACAAGGGCATTGAATCATATACCATTAAAAGTCCAGTATTCTATGCATTAAATATGAATATATTTATATTTAATTAAATGTGAATACATTAATCATTGATTAGATGAGATAGTACATGTAAAGCATCTACAAAGTTGATATTATTTTTTAAAATTTTTATTTTTTTGGCAAGGCAATTGGGATTAAGTGATTTGCCCAGGATTACAAAGCTAGTGAGTGTTAAGTGTTAGAAGTTAGATTTGAACTCAAGAGGTAGAGCTATATCCACTATAGCACCCCCTGGCTGCTATTCTTATTCTTGTTTACAAAAGCAACCATAAACCTTGCTCTATCTCTCCATAAAAGCCTAGATAAAGCATGGCTTGATGGATAGGGAGTGAGGAAGACCTGGATTCAAATTCCACCTCTAATACCTGCTAGCTGCAAGACAAATTATTTAACTTCTCAAAGCCTCCATTCTCTGATCTGTAAAATGGGAATAATAGTATTTATTCTTCCTACCTCACAATATTACAATAACAAAATGGACATAAAATACAACCTTAATGCGTTTTACAGTTCTAATGAAGTCAGTTCTAGTTCCCAGGACAGGGTAAGTGACAGAGCTATGGAGCTGGTACAGATGCCCAGGACTTTAGAATTCATACAAAGTGTTTTTTCCCCTGACAAAAGTAAGATTGTGAAATTAAGATCTGAAACTGGATCACAATAAATAAACCAGTTTATCTGTAAGAAAAAAATGTCAAAGATGTTTATTCCTCCTCCCTAGAGTGAGACAGAAAATGCCCAGGGTATAGGATCAGATGGAAGAAAAGCACTACATTTTGTAAACTAGATAAATTTTATAGTTTCTTTTGCTTGATGCAGCTTTTATCTCCCAGAATTGGAATACACCTTAGGGCAGTGGTCCTCAGAGTGTAGTCCAAAGAATTGTTGGGGTCTCTGAAATCCTTTCAGAGGGTCTACAAATTCAAAATTATTTTTTATTTCTAACATAGTAAATAGCTATAAATATAACCCATGTGAACAAAAACTCTTTGAACAGATCCTAGATAGTTTTTTTTTTTTTTAACAACATGAAGATACTGAGAACAAAAGTTTGAGAACCACTGCCTTAGGGTATCGCCAAGAATAACAAATGAAGAAATTGAGAAGTGATGGAACAATTGAACCCACACAAGTGGAGAGTCCAGAATTTTAAAATCCATTATTATGTCTCAGTTCAAGGAAGAGAATTCAACATTTCTGAAATTTCTGCTTATGTTTGGCTGTCAGGAGAGACAAAAATTAAATATTCCCAGCTTTGAGGAGCATGCACTCTATAAAAGCTGATTACTGTCAAGTTTATCAGGGTCTAGTTTGGTCTCTCATTTAAGCTGCCTTCCATTCAGGGTCCTAGACATTAGCTAGTTCATTGGTAGCTCAGCTTCTTGGCTTTGGCCCAACATTTGGGAAAAAAAGACTCCCCGGATTAGAAGATGAGTTCTTGACCATTCTCCAAGTAATATTCATTTCACATTATTCCATAAGGACATTGCTGTGCAGGGGGATGGAACAAGGAGGCCTGGGATATTCCGTGTAGCTCTTGCTCCAAGCCTTCTTTGGGCCTCTCATTAGGTTCCTTTTTAAAAATAGAGGAAGGAGATGTCTGATGTCAGGTGTGACCATAAAAAGAAAATTCGCCAGCACAGATCACAGTGTCTGTCAATCAATTGCCTATCCACCTGCCTGCATTCATATATATTTATATATAATGTTCCTCATTTGCTTGGCTCAGGAAATTGCTTAATTCAGGCTCTTTTGTACCCTCTGAGAACAGAATCTGGAAAACTAACTATGTGATTCTATGACTAATTACTTTAAGACATTTCAGTCATTCCTGGAATAAAGATAAAATCGACATACTCCCCAAATTCAAGAAGTACAATATTTTTGTTTAAAGAGGAGCAGGCTATAGTGGAAGGAGTGCTGGATTTGCAATCCAAGGACCCTGGTTCAAATACTTGTTTTGTTATATTTCCAAGTGGTTTGGGGCAAATTTCTTTTCCCAGCTGTACCCTAGTTCCCCCTTTTATAAAACGAGGGAGTTGGACTAGATCAGGGTTTCTTAACCCAGGATCTACAGATTCATCCTTCAGTTTCGAGAGTTTCATGAACTTGGAAGGGGGATATATTTTGATAATAGTTTTTTCATAGAACTGATTTTTGTTGTAATGTATTTTATTTATTATAATATCATATATGCTAATTAATAAAATAATTGATATTAAAATAATATAATAATATTGTTAATGAATATTATTTATAATATTTATTTATCTACTTTATACATTTATATATATATACACATATATGTATTCTTCTGAGACATGGTTCTTAGGCTTTACCAGATGGCAAAGAGGTCTATGATATACCAAGAGCCTGAGAACCCTCAGACTAGATGATTTCTAAGATCTTTTAAAAAAAAATCCTATACTCCGATTAGAGAGAAAATATATATTCACCTACTCAGAATTAATTAATTCATATTCAAATATTCAAAGGGCTGACACACGGAAAAGAGATTACTTTTGTTCCATCTGACCGCAGAGGGCCAAACAAGAAGCAAGAACCTGAAGTTGAAAAAAGACAAATTGAGACTTGATTTATAATATATTTAGATCTAGATGTAAATATATAGATATATGTATATGTACATATACATATATGATATTTATAATATAGTTATTTATATTTAATTTGATTTATAATGCAATATAATTTATTATAATACAAAGCTTCTTAACCATTAGAAACTTTTGGAAGTGGAATGGACTGTTCCAAGAAATGTATGGGGGACCTCCTCCCAGGAAGTCTTAAAGCAACTGGCTAGATGTGGTAGGAAGGGCTCTACTCTAAAGTCTCTGTTCACTCTGTGATTCTAAGAAAGGGGAACACCCTGTCCCCACCTGTACCCAGGACAAAAGGACGGACTGTTTCCCATTAAACAGCTGAAAAGCTCTGACCAGTCATAAAATGAGAGGTCTAGAGGAAGAAGGTCCCATTTAGTCCAGTCTCTTCATTTTTCAGATAAGGAAAATAAGATCCAGGGGGATTCACTGACCTGCCCAGGGATACCTGGGTAATAAATATACGGTTTTGCAATAGAATGGAAAATGGAGGACTGGCAGTAGAAATCTCTGGGGAACTGATCCAGGGTATATTCTGATATGCTGGTGGATCTATGAACTCAGTAACGATATGTTCCCTCCAATGGTACAGATTGCTATCCATCCAAAAGTGCCCTTCCTGCGAGATTCCTTTGTCTCCTCCCACAAATTCATAATAAAGGGGGTCCACCTGAACCACCTACACATTAAATCCAAATCATGAAACAGAGAACCAATTTTTATGTTTGGGCTTAATTATAAGGAGAATATTTGACTCAGGCCATTGGCAGAGGAGGGAATTAATCATCACAAGGGGTCCAGAAGAGAGAAATTACAATAATAGTTTAATCACACCCCCCCTTCCCAGAATACTTTCAAAATGGAATTGAAATGAGAAGGATTTGAATGGATAATTAGCCTTTCTGAGGTTGTGTGTGTGTGTGTGTGTGTGCTGTCATGGACTTTTTTTTTTCCTAAGGCAATTGGGGTTAAGTGACTTGCCCAGAGTCACACAGCCAGAACATGTTAAGTGTCTGGGACCAGATTTGAACTCAGGTCTTCCTGACTCCAGGGCTGATGCTCTATCCACTGCACCACCTACCTACCCCCTTTCAATGAACTTTTTAAAGCAGGAAAATTCTGTTTTTCAAATAAAAATTTTTATTTTAAATTTTTTTCTTTAGAAAATAGTTCTGAAAATGCTCTAAATTACTATTGATCAGAGAAATGCAAATTAAGACAACTCTGAGGTACTTCTATATATCTCTCAGCTTGGCTAAGATGACAGGAAAAGATAATGAGGAATGTTGGAGGGGATGTGGGAAAACTGGGACACTGATACATTGTTGGTGGAATTGTGAACAGATCCAACCATTCCGGAGAGCAGTTTGAAACTATGCCCAAAGAGTTATAAAATTGTGCATAAACTTTGATCCAGCAGTGTTCCTACTGGGCTTATACCCCAAAGAGATCATAAAGGAGGGAAAGGGATCCACATGTACAAAAATGTTTGTGGCAGCTCTTTTTGTAGCAACAAAGAACTGGAAACTGAGTGGCCATCTAAGCCAACAAGAATCCTCTCTGTAACATTTTTAACAAGTAGACCTCCAGCCTCTTTTTGAAAACTACTAGCAATGGAAAAACACTCAAGGCTACTTTGGTACAGCTCTAACCATTAGGAAAGCTTTTCTTTCAATGAGTTACGATCTGCCTCTTCTGTTTCTAATGATTCCTCCTAGGGCCAAGTCTAATTCTCTTCATGTGATAACCACTGAAACATATTTTCATATATCCATTTAGTCTTCTCTTCATGTTAAAACTGATGCCCATCATTTGGAGAATGGCTGAGTAAGTTATGGTATATGAATGCAAGGGACTATTATTGTTCTAGAAGAAATGATCAGCAGGATGAATACAGAGAGGCCTGGGGAGATTTACGTGAACTGATGCTGAGTGAAATGAGTAGAACCAGGAGACCATTGTACATGGTAACAAGAAAATTATATGATGACCAATTCTGACGGATGTGGCTTTTTTCAATAATGAGTGATTCAGGCCAGTTCTGATGATCTTGTGATGGGGAGAGCCATCTGCACCCAGAGAGAGAGAGCTGTGGGAACTGAGCGTGGATCACAACACCGTATTTTCACTCTTTTTGTTGTTGTTTTCTTGCATTTTGTTGTGGAAATATATATATAGAAGAATTGCACATGTTTAACATATTGGATGACTTTCTGTCCTAGGGGAGAGAGGATGGGGGAAGGAAGGGAGAAAAAATTTGGAACACAATGTTTTACAAGGGTGAATGTTGAAAATTATCTATGCATATTTGAAAAGAAAAAGCTTTAAAAAAAAAAAAGAGGGACAGATAGGTGGTGCAGTAGATAGAGCACTCAAGAGGACTGAGTTCAAATCCAGCCTCAGACACTTAACACTTCCTGGCTGTGTGACCCTGGGCAAGTCACTTAACCCCAATTGCCCCAGGAGAAAAAAATTAATTCTGGGTGGGGGGAAAAAGGGGCAGAAATGTAAAATCCTTAGCTTAGAGTCTAATATGAAGTAGAAATTATTTGTATTTAACTCAAGTATAAGCCAAAGGGATTTTCTTCATTGTTCTGCCCTCCTGTAGCATAGGAGGTAATGTGTCCATTTTCAAATACAAAAAAAAATTTTTAAAAAGAAGAAACTATTTCTAGACCCATTAAAGAATCCAAGATCCAAAGAAGAAGAAAGAACTAAGAAACAGGAAATTACTTTCCATTTACAATGACCAAACAACCCCCGCCATGTCTACCACTATTCTCTTGCCTCCTGTAATAAAATACAAGTTTTTATACTTAAAATTCAAACATATATGTATATATGCATATATATGTGTGTGTATATATAGATACATATATGGAGTATATACACGTGTGCCAGATAGTTTATATTGTATACATATACAAACATATCTGTATATATATATATATACACACACACATATATATATTTATCTACATATATATACATATATATATTATAGACAGAGAAAGAGAGATGGAGTAACAAGTTGGGCTGAGAAACATGTCTATGAAACTATTGCAGATTCTTTGGGAAAGACCTCTGTGGCCATCTAAGCTAACAAGAATCCTCTGTGTAATATTCTTTATAAGTGGACGTCCAGCCGCTTTTTAAAGACCGCTAGCAATGGAGAAACACTCAAGGCTACTTTGGTACAACTCTAATTAATCATCAGGAAAGCTTCTCTTGCAATGAGTTACAATCTGCCTCTGCTGTTTCTAGCCATGATTTCTAGTTTTTCCTCCTGGGGCCAAATCTAATTCTTCTTAATGAGATAACCATTGAAACATTTCAAGACAACTATCGTCTCATATACCCATTAAGTCTTTTCTTCATGTTAAAAAGCCAGCGTGCCTTCAGCTGACCCTCCCATGGCATGGTTTCTAGGACTCTCAAAGGCTTGTATCTCCTCCTCTGGACATGTTCCAGTTTGTCAGCATCTTTCCTACCATGTAGTACTCACAGTAGTTCAAATACAGTCCAAATTTTAGAAAATTTGCTTCTTTTTTAAATTACCTTCTATGTGTACCTTGTCTAAACCTTATATATAGGCAATTATTTGCAGGTTGTCTCCCTCATTAGAAAGTGAGCCCCTCGAGGAGAGGAACTGGGTTGTTTTTGCTTGTTTGTTGCCTTTCTTCATCTCCACAGTGCTTAGGTACAGTGCCTACCACTTAATAAATGTTTGCTAATTGAGTGCTCTTCATGTAGCTTGACAACAACAGATTTTTTGGCTACAGCATCATATGGTCATCTCACGTTAAGCTTTCAGTCCACTAAAACCTTCAGAAATTTTTTTTGTTTTTTTACAAGAACTGTTGTCAAGGTAATCCTGCAATTGTATAGTTGTTAAATATATATATAAATTACAGTATAGAATGTTACCTTTATCCCTATTAAATTTCACGTTATCTGATTTGGCCTATAATTCTAACCTGTTGAGATCTTTTTGGATCCTGACTGCCATCCAACATGTTAGCTCTCCCTTCCAGCTCAGTGTCATCTGTAAATTTGATAAGCATGCCATCTAAGTTAAGCCTTCAACAGAATCATTGATAAATATGATAATGAGCCCAGGGCCAAGATCCCTAGAGGTCCTCCATTAGAGATTTTTCCCACCCAGATTGATGACTACTCATTGGGTCCAGTCACTCCATCAGTACCCAAATCCACCTAACCATGCTGTTATCTCCATCTGGCACACTCACAAGAGGTATTGTCAAATGCTTTGTGGAAACCTAGTTATATTATGTCCCTGGACTTCCACTGATCATTTGATCTGGTCTCCTTTTGAAAAAAAAAATGGAAATGAGATTAGTCTGGAATGACCTGTTATGATGAAAACCTACTCTTAATGGCCACCATTTCCTTTTGTAAATGCTCACAAACCCAAACTTTAGTAACAAATTCTAAAATTTATTTAGAAATTTTATTTATTTATTTTAATAATTATATTATTCTAATAAATAATTGTTTATTATTTAGGAAAAAATGTCAAGTTCATTGGTTTCTAATTTCAAGGACCCACCCTTTTATGACTGCCAAGGCATTTGCCTATATATAATCCTATAACACCTCTCCAACTGCAATGCTTTTCCAAAGATTAATGGCAGTAGCCCAATAAGCACACCCATAAATCTGTTTACTCTGAGATACTGCCTCTTCAGGACAGTCTTAGTGACTGGAAGTATGGTTAGCAAAGCTAGGGACTTTCTTGTCATTTTCTCTCCTAGTTTCTATTCCAACTCCTTGTTTCATTCTATGCTTTCCAGAGCAAGAGTGAAAAATATACTCGGTATTTTGAGCTCTCTGTTCATTTTAAACTAAACTTATATCCATCTGAGTACCACAAGCCCAAATGCAACTAGAAAATTCAATCATTTCAAATATAGCTTGGATGGACCCCTCAAAAGCTGAAGAACTGTTGATGCAGAAATACCCGTCTTAGGTCATGCATTTCATACATGAAGCGAATCAACTAGGCCAGAACTTCTGGTCACTTTTCACTATTTTTGTTATAAAACTCATTTTTTAAAATTTCCCTTCAGCCAGAGACTGTGGCTCTATTAAACATAAGTTCTTGAATCTTTGGCCCATTCCCAAAGCAACACACTGAAGCATTGTTCCATCTCATAAAATTTTATAGCCCTTATCTACCTTCAGATTGCAGTGCCTCGATGGTCGCTTCTATTATTAGGATGTACTGAAAGTTGAGTAAAAAGAGAAGGCAGAGGCAGGTAAGTTATTTTTTTTAATTCAAGTAGAAGATGAAGCTTTGATTTTCAGTTGTTCCAAAATCAGAGCAATAGAAAGTCAGTACAGCATGGCGGTGAGAGCACTGGATTTAAAAGCAGGAGTTTTGAGTCAGTGCCTTATTCTGACATTTCCTGGGTGACTTGGGCAAGTGAATTAAGCCCTTTGTGCTTTGATTTTGTCAAGCTTCCTCAAAGAACTTTGTAAATAATAAAGGACTATATAAATTTGAGCTATTAAAAACAATTTAAAGACCTTTTAACTTTCATCATTCAATACAGTAAAGACTGGACATACTAAAGGATGTCCCTGATATTTCTGGGTGGGAAAGGTGTTTTAGCTTTCTCAATATAGATTTCATAGATTAAAAAAGGGTGTAGGTGAAAAAAAATCCCTAATTAATAAACAAACTATTGGAAGTATTCATAAAAGCACAGGTTAATAATTTCAGTGATTAAACTTGCTAAGTGAACTGTGAAAAATTAAATTCAAATGAAACAGACGTTTAAGGCTCAAATAGGACAAAAATTATTTCCCTGCTTGGCCACACCCACAATACTCCAAAAGATAAAGCCAATTGAAAGACAGCTTCCTGAGGGTACGAGTCATTTTTTTTTCCTTTACTTCTGACTCCTGTCACTCTTCTCAGGATTGATTATACTATATTCCTATTTCTCCCTCTTACCTCCTATAACCCTACAACTGGTTTACTTGTTCTGTGTATACATGGCATTCCACCTCTGTTTTCTGTGTCTCTATATATTCTGATTCCCATGTCTGCAGGGTTCTCTCTTTTTAGCTTTGCCTCTCAGAAGCCATGTTCCTTTCACAGATCAATTTAAGTGCTACTTCCTACAGGAAGCCTTTCTAGATTTCCTTCCCATTCCTTTGCCTCGGTCAATTCCCACAGTCATTAATACCTTGACCCATTACTTTGTGTTTCTTTTGTAAATAATTTGTATTTACTTATCAGTATTTGAGTTGTATCTATGCCCAAAGGGCCATAAAATTGTGCATACTCTTTGACCTAGCAGTGCCATTATTGGGTCTGTACCCCAAAGAAATCACAAAGGAGGAAAAAAGACCCACACATACAAAAATGTTTGTAGCGGCTCTTTTTGTGGTGGCGAAGAACTGGAAAATGAGTAGATGCCCATCGATTGGGGAATGGCTGAATAAGTTATGGTATATGAAGGTAATGGAATATTATTGTTCTATAAAAATGATGAACAAGCTGATTATAGAAAGTCCTGGAAAGATTTACATGAACTGATGCTGAGTGAACCAAGCAGAACCAGGAATACATTGTACACAATAACAGCAAGATAGTGCAATGAAAAGACTTGGTTCTTCTTAGTGGTACAGTGAACCAAAGCAATCCCAACAACTTTTGGATAGAAAATGCCATCTGCATCCAGAAAAAAGAACTAAGGAAACTCAATGTAAATCAACACATGTTATTTTTTTTTCTCTCCCATGGTTTGTCCCCTTTTGCTCTGATTTTTCTCTCCTTACATGATTCTTAAAGCAATGTGTATTAAAAATAAATAAATTTACTACAACTTTATATATACATATATAATCTCACAGCAGAATGCAACCTTTCTGAGAGCTCCGGATCAGTCTAGTTTTTGTTTTTTTTTTTTTTTTTTTGTATCTCTAGTACATAATACAGTGCCTGGTATATAGTAGTAGTTTGATAAATGTTTGTTGAATTGAAATGAAAATTGAAGGGAATTGAATTTTGTAAATTTCAGATCTATATATCTATACATATATGCATGTATATATAGATATATAGTGTGTGTGTATATTTATAGTTACATTCTAGGTTTTTTTTTTTTAAGCAACCTTTGCCCAATGATCTCCCTTCTAGGTTGGTATCTCTCTGAGGATTCCACCCATTGACCAGGGTGTTTTGAAAATCTTTCAAATAACAAAACATTATTAATACCTCGATCTACTTGAAACCCGAACCATCAAACTGTGCCCTATGACAATTTCTTTTTTAAAAAAATTTTTAATTGGAGCTTTTTATTTTCAAAACATATGCAAGAATAACTTTTCACCATTAACCTTTGTAAAGCCTTGTGTTCCAATTTCCCCCCTTCCCTCCACCCCCTCTCCTGGATGGCAAATAATCCAATATATCTTAAATATGGTATAAATATTTGCAAATCCAGTATAAGCATACATATTTATACAATTATCTTGCCACACAGGAAAAAGTCAGATCAAAAAGGGGGAAAAAAGAGAAGCAAAATAAAATGCGAGCAAACAACAACAAAAAGTGAAAATGCTGTGTTGTGAACCACTTTCAGTTCCCACAATCCTCTCTCTGAGTGTGGATGGTTCTCATCATCACAAGATCATTAAAACTAGCCTGAATCATCTAATTTTGAAAAAAGCCACGTCCATCAGAATTGATCATTGTATAATCTTGCTATTTCCGTATACAATGATCTCCTGATTCTGCTCTATGACAATTTCTGAAGCAGCTAAGGAGAACGGTGGGTCTGCATGAGTTCAAAGAGTGTCCCCTGGGAAAAATCACTTAACTTCTGCTTGCCTCAGTTTCCTCAAATGTAAAACAGCACCTACTTCACAGGATTGAAATAATAGTTGTAACGTGCCTCGCATACAGTAAGCACTCTATAAATGCTGATTCCTTTCCTATTCCCTAAAGTCAAAATGAGACAGAGCACTGAGGAAGTTCTCTAACACAGTAAAAATAAGCAGATACTGAGAGAGAATCTTAAAACTGGCAAAGGACTAATTACTTCAAAACAATCCTGTGCTAACAAAGCATCATACCTATTTTACAGATAAGAAAACTGAGGTTTGGAAACCCCAAGTAATTTGCCCACGGCCACATAGCTAAGGTTGGTGGTGAAATCTGAACCAAGTTCTTCCTGCCTTTAAGCCCAGATCTCTCTCCTCTACTTCTCCCCATCTCTTTGGTCTCACAGCTACACTGTATCTCCAGAGTATCAGCTTTCATTGCCTTTGAAACAGCCCTTCAGAGTCCTACTCTGGACTCAGCGTCAGCTCTGAGAGACCTGAGAACAAGAGTGACTCTTCCGAAGACATGCTGCATGAGAAGCGAGGATGTAGCTTGTTTTTCAAAAGCTTTTTCAAAGTGATATATTTAGGACCTATGAGAGGAAAGAATTGGCCAGTCCTTTATTTATCTTCCTAACAGGTGCAGCATGGAGCTCCATAAAGACAGCCAGCCTACTGAGGGGACAGCTCTTGCCAAGTGCAAAGCCCCCTCTAGTGTACAGTTCCCTTCTGGGCATTCCCGTAAAGAGACATACTAAATCCACCCCACAGATTGTCAGGATAGCAGAGCAAATTTTCTCAGGGGAGAAAATGGGGTGGAAAAATAATATTTTGGCCATGGTGGCTACGGTTTGCCACTTTAAGTCAGTAGGAAAATATTTTTTTTCACTAGAAAACAAAATCAATCCTCTGAATCAATCATATTTCTTCACCCATTTGAGTCCTGGAGAAAGATTTTTCTCCCTCAAAAATACTGTCATACTTTTGGAAGTGAGATATCACCCTGTGTCACCAGGGTGGAGGATGAAGGTCAAAGAGTAAATATGAGAGGAGGGTTCACATGACAAGGCATGGCATGGCGCTGGCTTTTTCCCTGGCCCATGAGCAAAACTTTGAGCCATGCTTAGAAATAGGGGAGAGGTAACAAAAGCTATTACACAAACACCTAGTTTTCATGCTTGTCCAAAATTGGAACATCAAGTCTTTTTTAAAAGCCTAAGAAGGAAAGAACTTTTGTAAATTTTCCTGATCCAAACCATTGGGGGAAAAAAGAAATTTATGTAAAACGCAGGGTCAAAAAGGAACTGGAACAAAAAGCCAATACTTTAAATTTTGAAGGCAAAAGAATAATCTGCTATCTCTGGCATGACCTCAAAAAAGAGATCTGAGATCCAAGCAAATGGGTGGGTAAAAGAGGAAGCATTAGAACAAAACAAAACACAAATACAACAGGCATACAGTCTTAGAGTGGAAAGGGACTTCGGGATCATCTAGTTCTCTCCTTCATTTTGCATATATATATATATGTATATATATATGAAATAATAACAATTATTATTATTATTATTAAAGACAAGTCTGAGTCAATTCTCTGGTCAAAATCTTCAGTGGCTCCCTATTGCCTCTTGTATGAAACACAGAATCACTGTAATATTATGCACACCTAAAATTCCAGCTATCATGTTAATCCTCTTCATGTAGTCTACTTTCTTGTCAATATGGACTCTACTATGCTCCCTTTAGTAGGTATCATTCCATTTTGGGGCCCTGTGCCTTCAGACTTTCCTCAATGTCTGGACTATACTCCCTGCAATTCTCTCAGACTTCATCTCTTTCTTGAACCTTTTTGTACATAGTAGGTGCTTTAAAATGTTCATTGGATTGAGCCTAGCTTTTCTATTTTCAAAATAAATGTTGATTGACTGATTTCTCCTTTTTCATATTTTTTGGGTCTTCAATGTGCTATATTAGTCTTTAAGAAGATATTAATTTTCAAAAAGTCACAGTTGAATTCATACTCAGGTTCAAATGTTGTTATTTCCAAACAAAAACCTCTCTGGTTCTAGAGGGAAGTGGTCTCTGATTCTTAGTAAAAGTGTAACTTTGTGATAGGGGGAAACTTGAAGGTGTTCCCACCAGTCTGTTCTTCAGAAACTAATCTTGGAAGTTCATTTCTCTGGAGCAGGCAAGGCTGGGGGCAGGGATGGAGAAGCATAAGATAATCTACCTAGGAATCATCCACTGTCTCTCAAATTAAGATACAGCACTCTTCACTAGAAAATAATTTCCTTTAGGGTAGTGACTGTTTCATTCAAAGTAGTTGCATCCTCAGCACCTGGCATAGTGTTTGACACATAGTAGGTGCTTAATAAATACTTGTTAATTAGATTTGTTTAATGCATAAAGATTACTATTTTTAACAATCATTCAACAGCCATCAGAAAAGTAAAAGGGGCTACAATGCTCCAGTTTCTAGAGCAGTGGTTCTCAAAGTATGGTCAAGAGAATCCTGGGGATCTCTGAAATGCTTTTAGAGAGTCTACAAATTCAAAAATAGTTTTTATTTCCAATATGGTAAATGTCTATAAATGTAATCCAGATAAATACAACCACTCTGGAGAGATCCTCAATCATTTTTAATAGGACAAAGATACTGAAAACAAAAGTTTGAGAACCATTGTTCTAGATTCTTAAAATGGGAAGTTGGGATGGGAGGTGCAGAAATGGCCAGTGGAAGGATCCTTTCTAGACTAATGAGGCAAAACTTCCAAATTAACAGCAACAGAATTATATGAGGTTGAAGTTCTTTCTTTCAGTCTATCTCAAGCTGTTTTATTATACTATCCTAACTGCTTTTACTGGGCCACAAGCTTTATTCTTGATAATCCACGGGCCATAAGGTCTATTCTTGAGAATATAAATCCTACTCGTTACTGATGTCGCTACCTCCAAATCCTATTCTCAAGAGAACGGTGCTCTACTTTGATTTTTTTCCTAGTCTGGGTTGGGGATTAGGAGAGACATTACAAAGTAGGGGACATTACAAAGGTAAAGTTTCCAAGTATTAAATAAAATACAGAGTAGGTTTATGTCTGCTTGAACATGTGGGACATTGGAAAAGAATATTCTTTCTTTCCAAAAGGGGTTTCCTAGGTCACTAGGAATAACTTCAATGGATTAAGATTTAATAAGACCTCCATTAGAATTCTTACTGCATCTGACCTTCCTCCTTCCTAAGACTCAGGCTCATCGCCAAACTCTTAGAATTAGCGTCTTGCAGGTTAATAGGGAGCCGTGTGAAACATCCTTATGATTTGGGCATCAGAAAATATTGAAAACTCTATTGAGCTGCTAACTCTATCTTGTTTCTGGATCCCTGGAACTCCAAAATACAAAAGACAGCCAGATGGAGCCAATGGCTCCCTTCTGATTCAAAGGAAGCGATCCCTCTGTTAATGGTAGAATGCTATTCTTGCTAAAAAACACAAAACCTACATGTCCTAAGTACACTTGCCTTGGTGGAAGGATTTCTGCAAATGGTGTGAAATTAGCTTAGGAAGGTTGCCAAAACTTGGTGGCCTGCCTGGTTCATGTGGCTAACTTTTGGGAAATGGCTGGTATCAGCAAATCACAATTGGGGAAGAAAAAAAAAAAGAATCATCTAAGACATTGAATGAGTTTCTACATTCCCAAGGACAAAATACTAGGATGTAAATTTATTAATAGCAGGGGTCCTTCATGTGTTTGATCACAGTTTCGCCTCTTTGGAGAAAAATACCTTGAATGGGCTATTTATATTATTTGGTTATGTGGGCAAGTCCCTAAAGCCCCCTAAGCTTCTGTTTCCTCATCTGCAAATTGGAGATAATAGTTATTTATTTATTTTGCTGAGGCAATTGGGGTTAAGTGTCTTGCTCAGGGTCAGACAGCGAGGAAGTGTTAAGTGTCTGAGACCAGTTTTGAACTCAGGTCCTCCTGACTTCAGGGCTGGTGCTCTAATATTGGGTCACCTAGCTTCCCAGAGATAATAATTATTATAGTGTATATTCCATAGGGTGGTGGTTAGAATTAAATGATATTTTACATATATATGTATATTTACATATATATTATATATATTTATGTTATTTATATATATGTTGTATATTTCATATATAATGTTATTTATATTATATTAATATATATAATAGTGCTTTGTAAACATTAAAGCTAATAAAAATGATAGTTTTTTGTTTTTTGGGGGGTTTTTTTTTGCGAGACAATCAGGGTTAAGTGGTTGCCCAGGGTCACACAGCTCATAAGTGTTACATGTCTGAGACTGGATTTGAACTCAAATCTTCCCGATTCCAGGGCCGTGCTCTCTCCACCACACCTTCTAACCATCTAGCCAATGACGATAACCATTACTGATTTTTTATTTTTTAGACAGAACCTGCAATTTTATTAGCGTAAGTAACTCCCAATAATATAACTCTCTCTAGCAATGTCAGCTAGGAACTATCCTGCCATTTGACATCTTAGAGGGTTCCCTGAGAAGTTACTGGGATTATACAGCCAGGATACATATAGCTAAGGCTTGAATCAACCCAGGTCTTCTGGACTCTCAGATTGGCCATTTATCCATTTTGCGTCACTGTCTCATTATTATTATTATCTCCTATTGTTGTATTATTATAATTACTGGTATTACTATTTTGAATCAACAATTTTTAAATCAAACTCTAAACAATGAGAGTTTTGAAAATGCTGCTAGTTTGTAGGAATGATACCAGGAGGGCCCATACATGTAGAAGAAGGTCGTGGAAACTTGTCTCCACCAAATGTAAAACTCAAAGAGAAAGTTTTGTTTCTTATTCTCTCTGAATTGTGTAAATGTAGTCTAACATTACCTCACTAGCTGCCCAGGATAGAGAGGAGAAGGTCTGGAGCTTACAATGCAGGGGGTTCTACCTGTGTGACTGGAAAAATTGTTTAATCTCAGCTGGTCTCAGTTTCCTCTTCTGTAAAGTATGTATGTGTGAGAGGGCTAAACTAGTTGATCACTTTTAAAAAAAAAATTTTTATTTATTTCACTAAGCATTTTGCAATGACATTTTTAAAAATTAATGTTCATTAAAAAAATTGAGTTCCAAATGTCTCCTTCCTTCCTATCTCTCCCTGTCTCTGAAGAAGGCAAATAACTGTGTGACCCTGGGCAAGTCACTTAACCCCAATTGCCTCAGCAAAAAACAAATAAATAAAAAAGAAGGCAAACAACATGTTATAGATTACATATGTAAAGTCATGCCATAATATTTTCCATATTAACCATGTTACAAAAAAAAAAAGGATGCAAAAAAAAAAAACTTCAAAAAATAAAGTAAAAAAGTATAAAGCTAATTGACCTCAAAGAGCTCTTCCTTTAAGTCTTGAGATCCCATGAAAGGATTCTGAATGCATCCGGTCATGCTATTTGGCAGTGATTTGGTGAGATTTTCTATCCCATAGTGGTCAGAATCAAATAATTAGTTCCATAACCGGGGAATTATTTTGTGAAGCTTTGTCCCACTGGATTTTCTTTGAAATAATAAGAACCAACTATGATCCTCTAACGTAATCGTGATAATATTTACTTAACTTCTAAGTCAGTTTCCTCATCTGTAAAATAGGGATAATAATATTTGATCCTCATCGGATCAGATGAGACAAGACATGTAAAGCTTTGTAAACTTTAAAGTGATAGACAAATGCTAGCTGCTATTAATCACTTCATTTCAAACAAGAATCACTTCTGGTCCTTATTATATACTATATTAGGGAATAGGAACTGAACCTCTGATTTGATTGGTACAGGGAAACGTCTCAACCAAATTACACTGGTGGAGATCTCCTCTGCCACTTAAAGTCTTAGAGAGCTGCTGCCCTTCAGCACAGGGATGCAGAGACATGCCCCAAACCCAGGTCTTCCCAGCTCCAGAGTACTCTGGCTTTCTATCGACTCTGCCATTTATACTACATTACCTATATTTTATGGGATATAAGAATCGATATAATAAGAGACCAATCAATCAATCAATAAGTGCTTATTAAGCATCCATTACATGATACATGTTGGGGCTACAGATATAATAAATGAAACAATTCCTATTTGAAATGAGTTTACTTATAGCAGTAAAGCATAAATCTTTATCCTTATGGATAGAGATTTATAGTAATAACAGAGCCCTAAGTAAAACTAAGGGAAAAGGAAGTCTTTCAGAATTCTTTACTATCACAAACTCTGGAGTAGTTTATTAAATATATTTTTTAAAAACCTGACTGTGTAGATGTCACTGAAGAATGCTAAACCAGCCTCTCTAATTGGTCAGAAAATTCAGGGGTCAAGACAGCCCTTGGTTAGGGTCTTGTTGCAATCAAAACCAGGGAAAAGTCTACTACTAATCATCCTTTTTGGGGCTTGAAATGAACTAGATCAGTCTGTCCTTTTACAAATTCAGGGCAGTTTTAAAAGGTTAGAAGCAACATTTTGGTTTTAGTCACAAATCACAGTAGGCATTCCATGGCCAGTAAGCCCTGGAGTAACCAGTCAAGTGACAGATCAAATAAAGAGGACACTTAATGCACATGTAAATCATTTGCATTACAAATCAGACACTTTAGAAGGGTTTGGACTCTCAGCCTGAGATTCTGGATTAAGCTACCATATTCATGCATGCATTTGGTGCAGCTATTTTGGGTGGGATACTTCATCTATCATTGTCCTCCTGTACTAAGTAAAGCCAACTAGTAAACTGATCACCCCAGCCTGTCAACACTCCTGTTTTAATGACATAAAGAAAATAAACTGAAAAGATGCTTCAAATCATTCATTTTCCTTCATAGTTTAAGTTGGAGCCCGAGAACGTGCAGCATCTTTTCCAAAGAGCCACAAAAGGAAAGACTGGAAAGCATTTAAAACAAATTTAAAACAAGTCAGCAAGAACTGGATGCTTCTTAATTCGTCCCTTATGGTCTCTTCCAATCAACTCCTATTCTAATTTTCACAGACAGTTTTTAAGAGTGTAGTAAGCAATAAATAAAAGATGAAGGGGATGAGATTATTTCATTTTGGAGATTTTCCTTCCAAAACTAAGCCTGGCAAATGTGCTATTAATTTGGAGGAATGTGAATAATATAAAGCCAAACTTAGTCATGCTATTTCAACTATTCATTTTATCATTGTTATTTATTTTAAATGATGAAATAATACATAAAATGAATTTCTAAAATGCTCTCTTTACTGATAAGTCTTTTTTTCCTGCAAAATGGGAAATTTTTTCTCATTGGAGGATATATTTACTCTTCTCCATTAAGTCATCTAAAAACTGTAAAATTACCAAATAAAATGTCTAAGAAAATTCTCAAGAAAACAAATCATTGTTAATGAGTCACATAAGTATCGTCTTTTCTATATATTTGCTATATCCTATCTATTTGAGATATATAGAAAAGACTATACTTACATAGCTAATGTTAGAAATACAAGGCTAATGCATTCATGGAAAACTCACAATTTGAGTTTTGATTTAAGTTTATTCATAGCCCATTAGGTTATTAAATTTTCTTATTTGCTATATCCTATATATTTGAGATAAGAAGATTTAACAATTTTCTTATTTGCTGTATCTTATATCGTTGAGATAAAAAAATAGCAATTTTCTTATTTGCTATATCCCATATATTTGAGATAAGAAAATTTAACAATTTTCTTATTTGCCATATCCTATATATTTGAGATAAGAAAATTTAATAATCTAGTGGGTTATGAGTAAACTGAAATCTGTCAAAGATTTCTATTCTGAGTTTTCCATGAATGCATTAGCCTTGTATTTCTAACATTAGCAAAACAATATTGCATGTCTAGCTGGCTGTCCTGCTCTTTCTTCATTTGAAACCTTATCTCTTTTATTAGTTCAATCTGCTAAAAAAGAAGGCATTTCAAAATCTATCTCAAATATTATAAATAAAATAAAATGTTTTTGATAAATGATTTTACTGATGGCAGAATGAAACAAATACAACCAAAAAGGTAACTTCCCAACAATAAAGAATTTAAATGCTCCAGATTGTAAGGACACACAAGATCAAACGTTTATTATTCCAAGCAAAATTCCTCTATAAACTTTGGAAATCAGTTTTTCCTCTCTCTGTTGGATACAATAGGATTTTTTATTAAATAAAAATTATTAAAATTAAAATTTTTAAATATTAAATTAAATTAAAATTATTAAATAAAAATAGGATTTTGTGGGGATTGTTTTAATTTCTTTTTTTTTTTTTGTGGGGGGAGAGATTTTTATCACAACACAATCATCTGACCTAAATTCCCTGATATGACATTTCCTCCCTAAGCCCCAGGGATGACACTAAGTTATCAGACATACTTTAAAAAAAAAAAAAAATGGACCTTGGACTTTCCTTAAAACGCAAGGAAAAGGGAGAAAGAGAGAAGAGAGATCTCTTACCCTCTTTCTTGGTGGGCTCTGGCATTGTGGAGGGCTTCCTTCTTTCCTGTGCCGAATGATGGAGACCCCAAGGCCTGCTGAGAGATGCTGCTGGTCAGTTTGACAAGCAGATGGGGAGAATTCCCGGGCCTTATATACGGCCGGGGCGCCCGATCCCACAGGCGCCTCCTCTGTCCAGCGCGCAGAGATGCTGGAACTTGACAGCGGCTCCGGGAGGCTCGCTCATTACATCTGTCATCTGCAGCCCGGCGCTCTCCCTGCCACTTCAGCTCATGTGGCCGAGGCGAGGGAGCACCTCTGACTTTCTAAATTCAGCAGCTGCAGCTGCATGTTCTCATTTCTCCCCTCTCCCTCCTTCTTTTTCCTCTCTCATCTTCAGTCTTTTTCCCCTCCATCATCTCTCTTCTGCTTTCTCTCCTCTCCCTTCACGCTTCCTTTTTCTCCCTTCCTTTCTGATCCTTTCTTTCTCCTCCTTCCCCTTCCTCTTCCTTCCCTCTTTTTTCCCTTGTCCTATCTTCTTCCTCAACCTTTCCCTTCTTCCTCATCTTCTCTCTCTCCCCCTATTTTTCTTCTCTGTGCTCTTCTCTCTTCCTCCTTCTTTTCTGCTTCCCCCCTCTTCTCCTTTTCCCTATCCTTTCCTCATTTCTCTCTCATCTTCCTCTCTTTTAATCCATTCTTTTCCTTCCTCTCTGTTCTTCCTCTCTTTGCTCGACTCTTTCAACTTTCTTCCTTCTCCTTTCACTCTTTTGTTTCCTTTCTCTCCTCCCATGTCTCTATTTCTCTGCCCTACCCCTTCCTTTCTCTTTCCCTCAACTTATTTCTCCTTTCCACCAGGCTCAAAATCAAAAGATTTTGCCATATATTCTACAGTTTCTTGCAAGAGTAATAGAAACTTTTACTTTTTCACTGAGAAAAAATCAGGGAGTAACTTTGGTGAAATTATACACTCATTTAGCTTTTCATTAATAATTGGCAATCCCAAGCTATGATAATTTTAATTTTTATACAAGGTATATAAAGTCAAACTAAATGTACACGCTAAATTCTTGGTTTTACCATCTCCCCCAGGCAGGACAAAATAGACCCAAACCTAACTCCATCTACCCTCTTGCTGAGACTTTGAAGCTTCCTAAATGCTGACAAAGAATGATATATAGAAAGCCTCTCACTATTTTATTTCGAAAACATGATCAAATCTAACCTAAAGTTTAACTGATCATCTTCTCTTTTAGAGATGTGCCAAATCTACTCAAAACCCGTTAATTTCTTAGAAAGTTATCATCAAACAACAGATTGGTAAATCAGAACAAGGAGTGCAGGAAGAGCTCACAGCGAAAGGCTTTGAAACTACTTTTCTGTTTGGTGAGAATTAAAAGGGGGATTTGACATCACAGGACCTAGACGGTCCCAGGGCTCTACCTGTGTGACCTTTGCCAAGTGGTTTCTTTTATCCAGGCTGATCCCCACCTCTCTAAAATGTGAGGGGCAGGATCTCAGGCCTGTGCTCCTGGAGTCTGGGACATCCTTGGAGCTGCTTTTGCAGCAGTGATGAAATGATGGGTCTGTCCTGAAGCATCCCCACTTTCTCATCCAATTTTCCTCCTGACCCTCACATTTGTAACCTATCTCATCAGCATTAAAGTCAAATATACTTTGACCAAATGGATAAAACAGCTGAGCCAACCTCCTTTGCAAAGAGCATAGAAAGACAGAAACATAATCCAAGGTTATTCACGGTACTAAATCTCCTATACAACTGCAGATGTCATTACTCCCATAATTTTTTCCCTTTTTATTCCTGGATACTATGAAGGGCTAACAGACAGCCTATAGGTAATCATATCAAATAAATTATTTTAAAATTTGCTGTCATTTAAAGGATATAATAGTTTACCTTGGGCAAATTAAGTTTGATATGTCAGGCTATCCAAGCATTTAATCAAAGTGTTGTCATTTGGAAGTTCTAGTCCTGACTAACTAGCTGTGCAACTTAATCTGTCTAGGTTTTAATTTCTTTATTTGTAAAATAATGGCATCAGACAGAATAATCTCTGTGATTCTTTTAGAGTTCTGAGCACTGGCTTTGGAGTCAGAAGCTCTGGATTCGAATCCTAGCTATTTTGTCAAGTCTCTGGGCTTCCATTTCTTTGCCTTTGAATCCTAGGCTGGACTCTTTGGTCACGGAGACCCCTCTCACTCTGACACGGCAGCGGGCTCGCTGAAGGGGCTGTTTTGTTGGGTGGCACTGGCTGCACAGAGGACTATTCTTCAGAGGGATCACTTTTCAGCATCTCCAGCACACGAACAATCGCATATGAGACACGTTCAAGGACAAAGTCTCACATTGCAGGAGAATCTTTACAGTGACAAGCAGATTTCACGCATGCCTCCGAAGAGGTGATGGGCCATTATTGGCTTGTGACACACTACAGAAAGAAACTCGCAGGGTATAAGATCCTTCTCCCTTTACTGACATGCACATCTGCCAGAAGATCTTATAACCTGGGGGGAGAAATTGGTCTGGCTCAAGGCAGTCCTGCTATATCAAAATGCTTGATTCTTGGAGGAGCTAAATTGTGGATAAAGTCTGAGATCAAAAAATGGGAAGAGGGGGTCAGAGGTAGTGCTGAAGGGAGATTTAAAATGTGGCCCCTCGTTAGCCACACTTCCATTTATGGGATCACAATGTGACTGGTTCCATTTGACTGACAACTGTGCAAGCCCTGACTAGAGAGGGAGCCGAGGGCAGCAGACAGATAATCAGAGGGTCAGGAGGATCTGCTTTCAAGTCCTGCCTCATTCAGCTGAATCTGCCTTCTGCAAATCCAATGATCTCCTATTTGCCAAATCTCCTGCCCTTTTCATCACTTTTCCTGAACTCTCTGCGGCATGTTGACCACCTTTTCTTCCTGGATGCGGTCTCCTTGCTGAGGTGGATGGGGAAGCAGTGGAGAGTCGTGGGGTCCAAGCTGACCCCAGACACTTGCTAGCTGTGCGATCTTAGGCTGGCCACTTCGTTCTGTTCGTCTCTGTTTCCTCATCGGCCAACAGCTCTTATTTCTGACTCATGAAGAGAAAGTGAGATTAAGGATTCAGCTTGGCTCTTCCTCATTTAAATCCGATTCATAGACATCACCCATGAAGTCATTGATCCTCTTCTAAAGTGAAGGAGGAACAACAACAGCAACAACTTCTCAGGATTGTTGGGAAGTTCAAGTGAGATAATAATTGTAAAGCACTTAGCACTGTGCCGGGCACACAGTCGGTGCTCCATAAATTTCTGCCAAGATTCTATACTCCAGCCTGATCATTCCCTTTCATACTATCTCACTAGCTTGTATGGGTTCAATGAAGCCCAGATCCACATATCCAACCACTGTTCCAGCCCCGCTTAATACCTGCCTTTTGGACCCCTCTGTCCTGATGTCCCATAGACATTTCTAATATAACATGCCCAAAATATAACTCATTTTCTCTCCCCCAAAAACATCCCTCTCCAACTTCTCACTGCTCAGGCTCAAAACCTCAGTGGTCATCTTTAACTCTTCACTCTCACTAAACTGTTGCCAAATCTTCGTGTTTTCTACCTTCATTTGTTATCTTCTAGTCACTCACACAGTGACCTCCTTAATTCAGGTGCTCATCACCTTCCACCTGGACCATCGAGATCGCCTTCAGCTTAGTTCCCCTGCCTTTCATCTCTCCAGGCTCCAATCCATCCTGCACTAGGAGACAAAATCATGTTTCCTAAATCACACACTAACAAACTCCAGAAGCTCTAAGATCTAACTGAAATCCTTCACCAGAGAGACAGAGAGACACAGAGAGACAGACAGAGACAGAGAAAAAGAGACAGAGACAGAGCAGATAGAAATAAAGATTTTTAAGCACCAAGCTGGAAACCAATCATTGAACAAGCATATATTGAACATCCTCTATAAGTCAGGCACTGTGCTAAACGCTGGAGCTACAAAATTTAAAACAGTCCCTGCCCTCAAACTTAAATTTTGATGAACTTTATTTTTTTTAGATTTTTTAAAAAATTTAATACATTATTTGCCTGTTATAAACATCTGAAAGTTCTAATAACTCCTTGGAAAAAGAGGCAAATTATTTCCATTTGAAATCTTCAGAAAGGAAATGTATATTCAATATTTGTATGATAAAGATTCTCTAGTTCCCTTGGGGTATCATGACCCTATTCTTACTGGGTGAGAACCACTGGAAAGGCCATCATGTGGAAGTAGGAATGGACGTGCTATGTTTGACTCCAAGCTCTAAGAGTATGGTTTGATGTCACATTCGCCTCCTACCGTTTTGAACAAAATAGGCTTTGAACAAATGTACCATTCCCTGCCCTTCCTGTCCCCGCCTGTCCCCTCCTCCCTTCCCTCCCCAATTCCCTGCCCAGGACAGGCTATTTTTTCTTTCTGAAGCATAATTTTTTTTAATCTTTCAATTTTACTGATGCAGACATGAGAATTAGAACATGCTTAAATTAAATGTCCAGGGTCTAAAAGAAATTAAAATTAGCCCAAGTCCAAAAAAAGTAAGGCTTTAGACAATTAAGTAATCTAATAAAAACTGAAGCATGACCCATGGAATTATTATTAAAATCTTCTTTGGTCTAATAACATACATTGTGACAATAATAATTATAGCCATTTGTGGTTCACAAAATGCTTTGACACATTCTTTTATTTTTGATCCTTATAAAACAAATAGGGAAAGGAATTTTATATCAATTAATAGAAGAGGAAACAGGCTCATAGAGATTGTCATTTACCCAAGGTCACAAAGCTGGGATCTGAATTTATAGGGGTAATGGAGAGGCACATCACTGACATGAGCAGACTGTGATCATAAAACAATAAAACATTATAGAGGATGTCACCAAAGAGATGGGTGAATGACAGGAAAATGAAGCGGGCTTTATGTAACAAGAGCACAGGACGATAGATGGATGGATGACCATGTGCTCCACTGGAACCCATGTAAGGTCAAGAGAAGGAAAGGAAAGTCCCCAGCTCATTGAGGAGAGGATTAATGGGAAGACTTGGACCAGGGTTTCATGGGATAAGAAGTCATGGTTGGGTTGGAATCTGCATTTTAAAGGCAATTGGCTGCATTTAATTAATTCATTAATTATTATGAATGAAATTATGGGATTTGGGGGGGAATCCTTTTTTTTTCTAACTTGAATGAATGGATGAAAAAGCATTTGTAAGATCTTATGTCTTAGGGATAGGGGAACAAAGACAAAAAAAAAAAAGTTCTGCCTTCAGGGAGCTTACATTCTAATAGGGGAAGATGACTCTTATAAGGGAATAAATGGTGCTGGGGAGAAATGTTTTGGTTAGAAAAGTCACAGAGATGGAGAATAAAATCATAAGAGAATTAACTAGAAAGTGGTCAATGGGCAAAGGAAGATAGAGGCAGCATGGTGTGTCTGGGTCCTACTGACTATGCTTTCTGATCAGCAGTCAGAGAATAGCATGGAACCTGGGGAGGAGTGTGTGAGGTCTGCAAAAAAAAGTTCTGATTCGAGTTAGAATACTTGGACGAATCTGTGAAATCTGGCTGGGAAATCAGGGAAGATCTCTCTGTCTTTTGTAATCTGGTTATTTGAGCTTTCTTGGTGGTTTGGATTCTGGGTAAACTGGGTTTTTGATTGATTGTGAGCCATTTCCAACAAAACCAATCTTTTAGTTGTCTTTGACGAGAGTTTAGTGTCTTGATCATGAAACTCCCAGGCAAGACCCTGAAGATAATGAAGAATTATAATAGCACCGACTTTCCTACGGCCGACTGAAACACAGAGCCTTTTTATCTCCAGCACAGCCTTTGCTCCATCTGTAAAACAAGGGGATTGAATTAGATGATCTCTGAGATCCTTGCCCTGCTCTAAATCCCAGTCGGCCCAAGACTGTCTTAGGAGAGAGAAATCGTATCTGGGAGTGGACTTATTGGCTCCTACGTCTGGCCAGCTCCTGTTGGGCATGATTGATGGTATAGCGTGATGTCTTCTGTCTGTTTTAGAGAGAACCTGCAACCTGTTAATTCTCAAGAGCAAAATTTGTTGAAATGGAGACATTTCTGGTAGCCCAAAGCAAAGTTAGTAAGTAGTCCCTTACTAACTTTTTCTCCTTGGATCCTTGCAATGCTGCACATGGGGCTGCTTTGCAGCCTGAGACAGAGATCTCTGAATCTGGCCAATCATCCATGGCTCTCTTCAACAATGAGATGATTCAGGCCAGTTCCAATGATCTTGTGATGGAGAGAACCATCTGAACCCAGAGAGAAAACTGTGGGGACTGAGTATGGATCACAACATAGCATTCTCACTCTTTTTGTTGTTGTTTGTTTGCATTTTGTTTTCTCTTTTTTCTCTTTTTGATCTGATTTTTCTTGTGCAGCAAGATAATTGTACAAATATGTTTACATATATTGGATTTAACATATTTTACCATGTTTAACATATATTGGATTTCTTGACATCTAGGGGGAAAGGGAGAGAAAATGGGAACACAAGGTTTTGCAAGGGTTAATGTTGAAAAATTATCCATGCATATGTTTTGAAAATAAATAGCTTTAATAAAAAAAAGAATCCGGCCAGTCATCACTGCAACAGGAGATTCCTTCTTTCTCTAATGAGGCTATAAGAGGAGTGGGCCAGATTAGTTCTGGGATAAGTCAGTAGTGTTCCCACACACTGTTAGTGGGACACAAAAACTGGAATTTGTGGCCCACTCTGGTTTCCAAGGGCTACTATTTCAGGACTAGGGGGAATAAATTGCAGAGCTGCTCCTGAACCTGTGCATAATTCTATTAGCATCTTTAGCTATGTGTTTTAGTTACATACTCATTTTTAGAACCTTAAAATTTGATTGGTGTTCTGCTGGACCGTCAAGCTGACAACTGAAAGACTCCCAGATATTTGGAATCGAGTGATTTTCTAGGAGGGAACAGATGAGACAGATCCTATAATCCATTATTCTGAGAATGACAAATCCTTGTATTGCAGTGAATTTAGACCAATCCAATGACAGGATACACTCCCACAGAGTGGCTCCTTTGAAATGAAAAAAAAAGAAGAAACGTAATCTCTACTCTCTTTCCCCAATTTGTTTCTATTCTCAATGCCCCCATTTTTATTCATTCCTATTGAAATCTCAGTCACCTTTATCTTTATACCTTAGTGTATAGTGTACTTTAGTTCAAGTATTATTGAACTGAATTAAATTAAATCTGTAATTCTTTCATACCCTTTACCATCTTGATCCAATCAACTGCCAAGTCCTATCTATTCTACCTCGACCATTTCACATATCAGCACTTATATATATATATATAATGTCCGGGTGTCTATATAGGTATACAATATATACATATATAAATGCATATATAGACATCTAGACATCTCTCTAGTTTAAGCCCCTGTGAACTTCTCCCTGGATGCTGAGATCCTAATTGTTTTCCCATCTCCTGTTTCTTGCCTCTGTAATCTATTCTCCACATTGCTGCTCTAATAGAGTCCTAGACATAATATTTTCTTTCTCAAAAGATAAAATATGAAAAAAAATCATTGGTCTAAAATTCAAAGCCCTCCCCAATTTCTCCTCTTCTGATTGTAGAAGCAAGAGGACCAGATTTCAAGTCAGACGACCTAGTTCAAATCCTGACTCATCATACTAGGCAATCTTTAATACCCTTTGAGGTTTTGAAATATATATGAGACCCCCCAGGAATCCTAAGCCTCCATACCTCCCCCAGCTGGTCCTTGATCTTGCCCAGACTTCTCCTAACTGACCCGCATGCTTGGAAAGCATTCTTTCCTCGCTACTTGTTCAATTCAGTTAGCGAAGACTTATTGCATGATTTATCTGTGGGGGAAACAAAATTAAAGGATGACTCTCAAGAGGCTTATGTTCTGCTTTGAAGATGATGTTTTTTTCTTCAAGGCTCAGTTTAGGAGGCACTTTTTCCATTAAGGTTCCCCTGAGACCACCACTGAGCTCAAAATCTGGAGAGCTGGGATGCTGAATCCTGGTACGTCCTTTTCTAACTGTTTGTTTGACAAGTTTGGGCAAGCAAGTATCTCTCAGCCTCAGGTCCCTCATCTGGAAAATGGAAATCCAGCTATAAGATTAGAATTAAGAGGGATCATTGAAGTTACCCAGTCCAACCCTTTTGTTTTGCAGATGAGAATGATAATATCTGTCCAATGGGGAAAGTCTCAAAGGGCATCAGAAACATGTGTTGCTATCGTGAACACACATCTTCAGGGTTTTGCCTCAAAGTTTCATGATCAAAACACTAAAACCGAGAAAACTAAAAGGTGATTCTGTTTGAAATGTTTCAGGGTGCAGCGTCCCAAGCAGAAAGTGATTTATCTTTTCTCAAATTTCCTCTGAGATCTCTCTTTTGCCTCTATCACATTGTACCTTAGTATCAGACTTATTTACTTATATAGGATCATAGATTTATAGAACTTTGAAGGGACCTTAGACAGACCACTGCATTCATTTTATAGATTATAGATAACTAAGGCACAGAGAAACTGACTTGTCCAGAATTACAAATCAGATAAATGTCTGAGAGTTGAACCCAGATTTTTTTTGCTATTAAGTCCAGAACTCAATACAATACAATACAATGTTGTATGGAGTGATTAGATGATAAAATCTATGAAGGCAGAGATTGCATGGTCTTTGTAATTTTTTTGTACTTTCTGTATCTTATATCCCATATTATATGTAAGGGTCACTTAATTGTTAGACTGGATTAAATTAAAAGTGGATTATTTTGTTTAAATTTAAGTTTTTCCTAATCTGTTTCTAAATGTGCTTAAGGCCCTAATTAGAATCAGGGATCCTACTCTCTGTGGGTGACTGATATTAGAGAGTAAGTATTAATGAGTAACTTAAACATTTTTGTAGTTTAGGAATAGCAGTTATCTGTTGCTCTCAGACACCCCCAGGAAATTCAGAGAGATTTTACAGCATCCTTTTGAACAAAATGTGCTTCTGCTTCTCATTCTTAGAATGGGAGGGGGGAAGCCAAAGTAACAATTCTGCCTTCTTGTCTTTCTGTACTGTGACTGTAGGTTCTACCCTGCACCAAGAACAAGTTCATGCTCAGATCCTTGCCTGCTATCATTAGCTACACTGTCTCACCCACCTCATTTTAAAGCCCAAGCATGTTAAGCTCCCTAAGCCTCTGCTCATAAGACATACCCTTCATCTCCCAAATTAGTCTGGTTGCCCTTTTCTGGACCCTTTCCAAGGCTTGAATGTCTTTTTAAAGTCCCAGGCTCAATATTGCACACTGGTCTAAGTGAGACCTAATGAGGACTACAAAAAAGGAAATCTCTTTTGTTTTAAAATCAACCTTTCTGATTTTGAAATACCAAGAGCCCCTTTTAATTTATTCTTTTAGTTACTGTGGATTTTGCCCTCCATAAAGGCTTGCTAACTGAGGAGGAAGTGGGGGAGAGGAGAAAATGAACTGAGCTAGGAATCTGGAGAATTGGGACGCTGAATCCTGGAGCTTCGATTTCCTAGCTGTTTGTTTGACAAGTTTGGGCAAGCAAATAAATCACTTTGTCACTCAGCCTCGGTTTCCTCAACTGGAAAATGGAAATAATTGTAGGGTTAGGGTTAAGAGGGATCCCTAAACTCTTCTAGTCCAAACTTCTTGTATTACAAAATGTTAATATCTGTACTACGGGGAAAGTCTCATATACAGAAATATGTGTTGCTACAGTTATGCACATCTTTAGGGTCTTCCCTGGAAGTTTCATGATCTCTAAAGCCCTAGAAAATTAAAAGATGATTTTGTTTGAAATGTCTCACACAACAAAATCTCTGCTTTATCTGGAATCCAAACTGTGAGAAAGTTCAGATAATTGAACTTTAATAAAAAATAAAGTCTTCTTTTATTCCTCCATTCAGAGGGACAAATTCATTATTTACTTATATTTATTATTTTATTTTATTCAGGCTGAAGTCACAATCAGAAAACTAAATGAATATTCAATTTATTGTTAAGTAGCAGTAACTTTTAGAAAATGCTGTAGCCCAAGTGAATTTTGATTCTGATATTTCTATCTGCTAGGTCTTGGGAGCCCACCTGATATCGCCCTAGGTTTAGTTTCCTCATCTATAAAATGCTTACAGGATGATCTCTGTATCCCTTCAATCACTAAAACACATGGTTCTCTATAGTGATAACTGATGTGTCTAATGAAGCAATAATAATGAATCAATATTTGTTGACAAATAGGTTGTAAATACAAGATTTCGTTTTAAAAGTTTCAGTCTTATGATAGGTTACTGAGGGTTCTCTTGTTGACTGCTTGAAAAAGGGGGACCAAAACTGAAAAAGAACTCTCCAAAGAAAACCCATTACAAATTCAGAGTGGAAGGAGCCAGATGACAGTTAACATTTTTAATCTTCAAGTTACTGAGTTGATTAACTGTGAACATATAAAATAATTAATTAACAAGTTAAAATGGAGTTAATAATAGCATCTGACTTTCTAGTTTGTTGTGAGGATCATATGTGATAATATTTATAAAACGCTGAGCCCTGTGCCTGGAAAATAGTAGGTATTTAATAAATGTTTGTTTCCTCCCTCCTACCCTTTTTTCCTTCTTACCATCATTCATTTCCTTTCTCCTTCCCTTCTCTCCCTACTTTCTCTTCTTTTCCTTTATTCTTTAATTCTTTCCTTTCTTCCTTCCTTGAAGAATTACATTTACCCTAAGTCACCAAAGTTGCTTAAGGATCTTTTGAATCATCAAAGAAAGAAGAAATTTTGGAAGTCAAATTTTATTATGAAGTATATTATATTGTCTTCTGTCCTTGAAAAGTTGTAGTCTATATTCTACAAATATGTAATGCATACATACATGCAAATTGGTATATTGAAATATTACATATATGAGTAACTACTTAAATCAGAATATACAATTTAATCAGAAAAATCTATTCTATATTATGGGTCTTTTTAGTTTTACGTTTAAAGTGAGGGCCACATTTAGGAGAGGGAATGGGGGAATGAAGGGAAAATTTGGAATAGAAAGTTTTGCAAAGGTCAATGTTGAAAAATTATCCATGCATATGTTTTATAAATAAAAATCTATAATTAAAAAATAATAAAAGGAGGGTCATCACCAAATGTCTCTGTGCTTCCCCCTCAGAAGTCTGGATGATGTCCAGTCCTTCTGGGTGGGTGTGGTGCACAGACCACTCCGTGACTGACGAGCCTTCCCACAGCATGTGCCTTTCCTTTATGGCTGCAGCTGCTATTTGTGTCTCCGAGGAGGCCCCCGTTCTGCAAGTGCCTTGCTTTGGGAAAACCAAAGCCATCCCATCCCTGCTCAGGCTCAGGCTCCCCTTTCTCAGCAGCTCCCTGCTGTGTCTCCCTGCCTGAGTCTGTGATTCTTTATTCCTGTAAAGCAGTCCTTTGGGTCAGAACTCTTTGTCTGAAAAGGCATATATTTATATTTATATGTATAAATGTAAATAAATATGTAAGTATAAATATCGATATATATGTAAATGTGAACAAATGTGTAAGTGTAAATAGAAATCTACATGGAAATAGAAATAACTATTTCTAGAAATAGAAATAACATAATATAATTATGTTAGAAATAATATAGAAATAGAAATTTCTATGTTATAGAAATAACTAATGCGATCTAAATATATTTCCAATATAAATTCTTCTGCCTGAAGAGATTTGTCCAATAATCGTCCCTCCGGAAAAGTTGAAGAAAACCAAATTTTAAAAGGTGTTTTGTGCCATCTGTGCCTATTGCACAGCATGGTACCAAATAATGCAGAGAACCAAGCCAAAGTGGGTCCTACAGGGCCACAGATGCATCGAATCTCTGTGATGGCAGGAGGACAGTAGAATTGTGTAGTCTTGCAACTTTGCTCTTTCTCTGCTGGAATAAGGACATCTTTGGGACAAGAAACTTCCCATTAGATTTAAAAGAAAATAATGTCGGGGCAGCCAGTTGGCGCAGTGAGTAGAGCACCAGCCCTGTCAGGAGGACCTGAGTTCAAATCTAGCCTCAGACACTTTATACTTCCTAGCTGTGTGACCCTGGGCAAGTCACTTAACCCCAATTGCCTCAGCAATATATGTATGTATGTATATAGTCAGTCTCCCTGGAAATTTGACTTAGGACTAAGGAACTATGACTTTGGAGTTGGGAGACTGAGGATTAAAATCCCAGCTCTATCACTTACTAGCTGCATGGTCAGAGCTAAGATATAATATACCTCTTGAGCTTTAGTAATCTTGCCTATAAAGTAGGCATACTAATACTTTTATTTTTATATCTAAGGAACCTGAAGCACAATGGGATTATGTGATTTGCCCAAAATCAGCCAGAGATAGCTGACAGAGGCAGGATTTGAACCCAGAACCCAGAAATTCAAAGCTAGAAATTCTTTCTCTGCCTTGATCTTTGAGCCCAAGATTCAAAGGAAGGGATTCTAGGATGACCTTGAGACCCTTCAAAGAGCTGATTCTCTTCCAATTGGAACTGCTATAAAATCCCATGATAGTTATGACTTAAAAACAGATCATACTGAGGGCAGGGAATTGAAGACCCTTTTCTCCTCCCTTTCCCATACATATACCACTTAAAATGCAAGTAACTTTTGGCATTCCACAATCTACAACACTCAGAGTTTCCTCATAGCATTTATTTTCGTTGGCGATAATGCTCCTCTCCCTAGTAGAATTTTCTACTTAGAGGAAACCTACCTTTTGAAAAAATTAGTCAGTTTATTGAATTAAACTTAGTAGTGGGGGAGTAGATTAACATCTCATACCATATACCAAGATAACCTCCAAATGGATAAATAACTTAGAAATAAAAGTTAACACTAAACTAGAATCTAAATGGAGTGATCTCTAATTGGGGAATTGCTAGATAGATTAGAGAAGCAAATAGCAAATTAGAGAAGCAAATTGCCTTTCAGATCTATGAATAAGGGGAAAATTCATAACTAAAGAAGCAAAAGTGAGGATTCCATAAGATAAAATGTATAATTTTGATTATACAAAATTAAAATGTTTTCATATAAAATGTAACTGGGGGAAATCTTTGTGGCAAGTTTCTCTAATAAAGGTCTTCCACAATTTAAATAATGAGTTGAAAAATTAAAGATTAAAAAAAGGCATTGGGAGAGCAGTTGCTTTGTCAGCAGTCAGGAGACAGAAGATTCAAATCCCATTTATAGTATTCATTAACCGTGTTCAATAAAAAGAGTCACAGGCAGAAAGAAAACCCATTGGCTTGTTTTAGGCATCCTTGGGAATTGATCAAGGAAAGTGGGACATGTGCCACATGAAATTATGTAACCAGTATAGAAACCAGAGAAGGGAGCCAGCAAGAACTTTTTTTATTTTTACATCAATATGATCATTTTAGTGAGAATTATAAAACTAAGGAGCTTTTTCTCTCCCTACTCACCCCCAACCAAGTACTTAGAGATTTATTTGGCAACACTAAAATACATTAAGGAAAGGGTTCAGTCTTTTTGCAAAGAGAGAAATGAAGAGCCAAACAAAAAGCTATCTATTAGCTGAAAATTAGTTGCCTGACTCAGCTTTTGTAATGAATATGTCTTAAAGTAGGGTCTCTTACACACTTTCCATCAATTTTACCATTCCACCACACTCCAATAAGCATTTATTAAGCGCCTGTTTTGTGAGATTCACTATTCTAATTACTAAAGATTCAAAGGCAATATGAGAAACAGCTGCTGCCCTAATTTTCCCACTGTTCATTAACTTTAAGTAAGGATAGGAAAAAGATAAAGAGAGGGAATATAGATTGTATCCTACAGGAGCTCACTAATGCCAAGAAACTATTAAATCCAGAAAAGAAAAAAAACAAAACAAAAACGGAATAAAAGATATTCTAGAATTCTATTTAAAGATAGAAAAGTCCCTTTTCCCTTACTCCTTTACAATATCTAATCACTCTAAGTAAAAATGATTACAAAGAAATGACCAATTAACCAATGACAACAAATTAGGGATATTTTAATTTTTTTCAACTACATTTTATCATGATAGATTTTTCTGTATTTAGAGGCTGACTGTCAAATTAATGCAGTAACTAAGTTTAATAAGAGGAAAGTGGGTGAGAAAGAAGGTCTGGGTATTTTAAAGAATTGGTCATGTAGGCTGCAAAGCCTGGGCTTCTGTTGAGTAAAACGATAGTCCCTGGAGGGCCTGGAGAGGAATTTTCTCCATATGATATTGCCCAATGGGCCAAACGTATCACCTGCTGTTCTTCGTTTTCCTTTTCCTACAAAATCTGATATATCAGCTTTCTTATCTACTATGGGAAAATCTTGTGTATTGGGAGGTTAGTTCTATTTAGAGATGTGAAACTGAAGTACTCTGCAAGGAATATTTCAATTTTTGTTTAAAAAAAAAAGAAAAGAAAAGAAAAATGCATTATTTCCAACCTTCTTCCCCATCCCTCCAAACAGGTGATGTTAACAATTTTGAGGTAATATTAATGTTCTTTGCAAAAGAAGCTGATTTTGCTAATGAAAAGCTGAAAACATTTTAAAAAGTCACTTTGAAGCAACATGGTACAATGGCCAGAGAGCTTGCCTCAGAGTCGGGAAGACCAGATTCAAGCTCTTCCTCTGGCACCATCTCCAGCCTATGTGACCCCGGGCAAGTCATGACTTCTTGGTGCTCTCAATCAGTGGTCTCCTATTCAGAGCCCAGAAAAAGTACTATTGGAACCAGATTAAATTGTAATTAGAAAATATTGAATAAAATAAATAACAATACAATTTTTAAGTCAATATGAGATCCTTACATATGGTTTAATAGTCCCCATTTTTAATGGCCTCTATTTGAATCTGATATACAATTCTCCAGGACCAGGTATTGAATAGCATTTACTCACTGAGATTTCTCTTGACCAATGAAATACCAGCTGTGATTCAAAATATTGTTATAAGATTTCATCTCAAATAAAACGAATATGGCTCAGAGTCCATATAAAACAAAATAACATCACTATATATTGCTCTCCAGAATGGTTGAATCAATATACAACATCACCAATACTATATTAATGTTTTAATTTTCCCATATCCCTTCCGACATTTGTCACTTTCCCTTTTGTGTCATATTAGTCAATCTAACAGCTGTGAGGTAGTAGTTCAGAGTTGTTTCAATTTGCATTTCTCTTATCAAGAGTGATTTAGAGCATTTTTATATTCCTAGATAGCTTTATTACTTTATTTGCAAACTCCTATTCATATCCTTTGATGATTTATTAATTGAGGAATGGCTCTTATTTTTACAAATTTGACTCCATTTTCTATATATTTGCAAAATGAAGAGAAACTCACTGAAAACAATTTTTTTCACAATAATGATTCTCAACTATGTATTCCCCTCCATCCTATTTCCTCTGTTAATTCTATTCTTTCTTTTTATTTTATTCATTCTCAAAAGTGTTTTGCTTCTGACTTTTACCTCTCCCAAACCTCTCCCTTTTCTCAGCCATCCTCCCACCTTTATTCCTTCCATTCCTACTTTCATATATGATAAGAGAGATTTCTACCCCCAAATGAGTATGCTTATCATTCTCTCTTCAAATCTCTTCAAATGAGACTGAGGTTCATGTGTTTTCTTTCCTGCATCTCCCATTTTTCCCCTCCATCATAAAATCTCTTTCAGGGTTCTTTTACCTCAGATAATTTATATAATTCTATTTCTTCCTTTTCCCTTCTCTCAGTGCATTCTTCTTCATTTCTCAATTTTATTTTTTTATATAATCATACCATCACATTCAAGTCTTTTGCTTACTGTCTATGTATACTCCTTCTAACTGACTTAATAATGAAAAAAATTTTCGGAGTTATAAATATCATTTATATCAGTTATAAATTTTATTAATTTTATTGAATTCCTTATGATTTCTCTTTCTTGTTTATGCTTTTTTGCATCTTATACTTGGAGGTCAAATTTTCTATTTGGATCTGATCTTTTCATCAGGAATGTTTGGAAGTCCTCTATTCCAATGAATATCCATTTTTTCCCCTGAAGGATTATACTCAGTTCTGCTGGGCAGATGGTTCCTGCTTGTAATCTTAACTCTTTTGCCTTCTAGAATATCTTATTTCAAGCCCTCCTATTCTTTAATGCAGAATGCTTATTTATTTCTTTATGTATGTAATATATAATATGTATTCTTTATATTATTAGGTGGGTAAATATGACAGGTTAATTGAACACATAGTGGTTAGGTTTATATTTCAGCAAGGAGCTCAGGATATGGAGACAACATGAAGGGATCACAGACCCAAAGGAAACTTCATTTACTGGAGAGGACAGAGGAAAGGGAGGGACAACATGAACATATGTAAGCAAATACTGGACTCCCTCAGTCCTCCTGCCTGCCTCAGCTCCTAGCTGCAGGATTTTCTCTCCAAAACATTTAATTTTGTTGTTGTTTTTAATCTGTGTATATCTATAGGTATAGATTGTCTGTCTTGCTACATGGTAAGCCCCTTGAGGACCAGGATAGTTTTACTTTTGCCTTTGTCTTCCTTAGGGATATAGGACATAATGGACAGCTATGTGGTACAGTAGAAAGAGTATGGGACTTGAAATGAAGAAAACCCAAGTTCTAGTCTTGCCTAGGAACTAGCTGTGTGATTCTGGGCAAGTTGCATTCAGCCTTAGTTTCCCCATCAGTAAAATGGAGATAAAATCACCTCCCTCACATGGATGAAATCACATAATATAAATTGTTTGCAAGCTTTAAATCCCTATGTAAAAATGCTAACCTGAATATACAAAATTATTCTTTTAGGTGCTAGACTGAATATATCAAAGACTCAGAAAGCAAAGCTCTCACTATCAATTTTAGCATTGTCAAATGGTTCAATATTGGAAATGAATATAATTTTATTGGTGGAAATGACTTTTTCAATGACCAGGAACCTTCCCCTGAGACAGGAACTGAAACCTTCCTTCTGTGTAGTGTCTCCCATTGGAATGGGAGCACTTTGAAGGCAGAGACTGTCTGACTTTTCTGTTTGTATCCAAGGGCTCAGCTCAGTGCTCTGAACTTCTTGTGCCATTGTTCAGTTGCATCTGACCCCCACTGGGGATTTTGTTGGCAGAGATTCTGCAGTGATTTGTCATTTCTGTCTCCAGCTCAGTTTACAGATGGGGAAACTGAGGCAGAGTTAAGTGACTTGCCCACAATCATTCAACTAATAAATATCCCAGAAAGATGAGTTTTCCTGACTCCAAGTCTGGCACTCCATCCACTGAGCCAGTTCCCTACTCTGAATTTAGCAAATACTTATTAAATGCCTTATTTATTCATTCGAATACTAGTTATTATTATTAGTAGAATTATTGATATTAGTATATAGTATTAGTAGTAGAAATAAAATGCTTGTGGATTATATATAAAAAGTAATTTTGGGAGATATTGCCCAAAGTCACTTAAAGAAGGACCTTTGAGGGAGCTGGAGGCAGGAGAGTGGTCCAGGCGTGGGGCCCAGCCCAGTGAAAGTTGGGGAGGTGGGAGATGGAATGTGGTCTGCAGGGAATGAGCAAGTAAGCAAGTTTAGCTGAAACATGGAGCGTCTGAGTGGGAGGAATGGAGAGTCAGCCTGAAAAAGAAGCTGGGAGAGAGACTGTGGAGAAATGTAAATGCCAAATAAGGACACGATGTCAATCTGTCCTGGTGTCGGAGGCTGTCCCTGTTGCTTCAGAGAACCTGCACTTCCTTGAAGACACTCAGTTCATCAAGAAAAAAACAAAAGGCATTGATTGAAAGGCCAGAGTGTCAGGGAAAGATTCTTCATCCCAAAATAAACTCTTCCTGCTCAAGTTAGAGCCTCGGGCTTAAAGCATTAGCAGCCTGGCATCAGAATAATATAGACAGCACATAACCCCGAAGGGACAGAGCAGCACAGAGACTTCAGGCCATCCCTTCTTTATTTTTTAAAAAAATTAGCCAAATAATATTGCTTCTGGTGTTTTAGAAGCTCTAGTCCAATTCAAAGAAAGCCTGGGTGCCATCTGCTGGTAATTTGAATTTAGCAAGAAAAATCAGGTTTTCCTCATTCTGCTTCTCTCTCAGATTCTTAGGGTATTTTTCCCAGTCAGCACACGGGGTCTCAAAAGGTCCCCTAGTCCACTGTTCTGTTTCAGAAAACCCCCTTGGGTTGTTGAAGCTTGCCTGGTGTAAAGTATGAAAATAGCCCGAGGAGCCCCCCTGCTGTACTCTGTGTTCTAGGCAAAGTGGATCCATGGATTCCATCTCCTGCGCCTGGATAGTTGCCCTGTCAATCATCCTCTCCTCCAGCATATGCTTTTCTCCAAGTTTTCATGATACTGATCTTTCCTGGCTCTCCTACTGCTCCTTCTGTCTCCTCAGCTGAACCATGGGCTTTCCCCAAGGCTCTGTGCTGGACCCTTCCCTGCCCTTCTTTTCCCTTCCCTTCCCTACACTATTTTCAGCTGATCTCTTTATCCCCATGTAGATAATTCCTAGATCTGCAGATTTAGACATAACCTCTCTCTTGTCTTCTAGACCTGTTGTAGCACTAATTGACCTTTGGGCATTTTTTGCTGCCTCTGACAATTTTTCCTTCTCAGCATCTCTCCTCTCTCCACTCACATAGCCGCCAGTATGGGCTGTCATTATGCCTTGTCTAGGCTATTGCTGTAGCCTTCTGATGGACCCACCCTGTCCACCCCAATTCATTTTCCATGCAATTGCCAAAGTGATTTTCCTAAAACACAAATCTGACCCCTATTCCATAACTCAATAAATTCAAGGGGCTCTGCATTGGTTCTAGAATCAAATATCAAGTGAATAATAAAGAAGAAAATGAAATCAGAATAAAATCATGTTTGGCTTTCAAAGCCCTTCGTCACTTGGTCCCCACCTACCTCTCCAGTTTTTTTCTTCTACTTTATTTCCCTGCTCATAGTCTATGACCAATGGCGTCTGTCTTGCTGTTCCTACATATGGTGCCCCGTCTCCCTCCTCTGGGAATTTTCAGTGGCTATCACTCATAAATGGAATGCTTCCTTTCCTCCCTTCCACATCCTGGCTTCCCTGGCTTCCTTTAAGAAGCAGATCAAATCCCACCTTCTGCAAGAAGACTTTCCTGATCTTCACACCATCTCTCCGAGATTACCTCCATCTCCTCTTTCCAGCTTTCATCAAGCTTGCCTGGTGTAGAGTATGGAGTAGAGCTTCTTCAAGCTGGGAAACTCCTTACCCTGGTAATAAGTACTCCAAATTCATTTTGTCTGATTCTGTACTTCTTTTTAAAATGACATCACTCTTTTTCTGCTTAATATATTTCTTTGTTACAAAGAAGGGTCAATTTGGAGAAAGATTGAAAGACATTTCCAGAAAGAAAGCTTAAGGATTTGGAGATCTGAAGATCGATCAGGGGCTCATAGATATAAAAACAATGACATATATATCAGTTAGTACTTACTCTGTTTCAGACATCGTGTGAAATAATTTCTACATATTATCTCATTTGAGCCTCACAATAGTCGTAGGAAATGGGTGCAATTATTATCCTTATTTTATAGAAGAAACTCAGAGAAACAGAGATTATCAGAGAGGCCATCTAGTATAATCCCCCTATTTTATAGATAGGTGAACAGAGACTTCGGCAAGTTAGAATCAAAAAAAGCAGAGATTTAAAACTGAGGACCTTAAAGGGCATTTTATCCAATTCCTTTATTTTACAGGTGAGGAAACTGAGGTCCAAGGAGGTTAACTTGTTCACATAATTTTATTCTTTTTAACAAAGAGGATGTGTTTTTTAAAAGATTGACAATCCTAAAAAATACAAAATAGTAAAAAAAAATCTAGGGAGTTCTCGAGAAATGAGCCAGGCCAGTTCCAATGATCTTGTGATGATGAGAGTCATCTACACCCAGAAAAAGGACTGTGGGAACTGAGGGTAGATTATAACGTAGCATTTTCCCTTTTTGTTGTTGTGTGCTTCAGTTTTACTTTCTTTCTCATTTTTTTTTTACTTTTTGATCTGATTTTTCTTGTGCAGCAAGATAATTGTACATATGTATGTCTATATTGGATTTAACATTTTTAAATCATGTTTAATATATATTGGATTACATGCCATCTAGAGGAAGGGTGGAAAATTGGAACATAGAGTTTGCAAGGATTAATGTTGAAAAATTATCCTTGCATATGTTTTGGAAATAAAATAAAAAAAAAACTTAGGTGGCGCACTGAATAGAACACCAGCCCTATAGTCAGGAGAACCTGAGTTTAAATCTGACCTCAGCACTTAATACTTCCTAGCTGTGTGACCCTGGGCAAGTCACTTAACCTCAATTGCCTCAGCAGAAAAAAAAAAAGAAAAGAAAAAACTTCAATTAAAAAAAAAAAGAAATGAGCAAGGGATGATGAGGAGGAGTGTTCTCCTTTACTTTAGATTTCCCATCTTCCCACATCATCCCCTTCCTAGTTCTCTCCATAACTGGATAGCATTTTGAGCCACAAATAAATAGTAGAAATAATTTGGAGAATAAATATTAAGAGAAATAAGTGACTTACAAAAATCCAAAGATGAACTGAAATTTTACTCAGATAGCTTCATAGTTATAAGAGGCAAACGAATTTAAATGAAAATTATGATGAGTAAGTCATTTAACTTCTTTGAGACTTAGTTTCTTAATTTGTAAAATGAGAGGTTGAACTTAAAGATCTCTGAGCTCCAAATATATGGGCCTATGATCCTTCTCTGGACCTCATTTCTAAATCTATAAAACGAGTGAACTAAATTTGATGATTTCTTGAACTTGCAGATTTCTAAGACCTCTTTGAGTATTTGTGAGCTTATAAGTTATATGGTCCTATAAGTTATTTCATTTCTGTAAAAGGAGGGAGATGGACCAGATAGTCTCTTAAGACCCCTGCTAACTCTTAAAAAATTAATTTTTTTATTTCCCTGCCAGCTCTAAATCTATGATCCTGTGATACCACGGCTGCCTGACTTGTAGCTTCCCTACGTGAGGACCTACTGTATTACACTCTCAGCTATATTGGGCAGGGTCACGAGAGCACTTGAACCTTGAACAAGTAACTTCTTGCCTTATCCTGTTTCAGTTAGAAATATGGAGTGATGAAGAAACAGCCAAGACTGGCACCGGACAGAAAGACCTTCACCAAAAAAGAGAACATATCAGGGATTCTCTCCTTTTGCTTCCTCTTTTCCTATTCTTCTCGGAAATGGGGCTCTTCTCTTCATGTCAGACTCTACTAAAAGGGGTGTTTAAAAATGACTGCTGAAAGGAACACATGATATGGCTGATGACATGTATAGTGAGCATTTGATATAGTTGGTGACAGGTACAGTAAGATCCTCTCAGATAACTCCAGTTACAGTCACCTCAACCTTGGACCAACATGACTCCCACAGACACACACAAGACTTGGGTCTGGAGAAGAAATCATCAGTTATAAACTCCTTATTTCTGATAACATTAATGTCTATAATCTAAGCCAAGAAGAAATAATCAGTTATGACATCCTCATTTCTGGTAACATTAATGTCTGTAATCTATGAATATTCTGAAAAAGTAGAATTGTGACAGACTATGACCAACCCAGCCCTGGAAAAGTGAGGTTGAGTGTCCTGGTTCCTTGTCCCTCTGCTCAGACCCTGCTTTGCCTGAGCCTGCAAGCCTGATTATTTTTGCCACCATAGAGAGATTTCCATTTCAGCAATATAGTTCTAGGGCAAGCTCAAATTGCCTTATCCACAGTCCGTTTTAAATTCTGATCTATGAAGTGTTAATGGCCTCTTGAAGGACCCAGCCAACAATCCCAGGAGGTTCTTTGACTGTGATATATTCTGAATTTATTATCTAATCTATCAGTGATTGCATCACCAGCTGAAACCTTTTCAGATTTAAATGTACCCATTCCCTTCTATTTTGCCAGAAAACAGAGTAACCCAATAGTATCTTGATCCTGTGATACCACGGCTCTATTCTATAAGTATCAGTTATATGCACTTGGAAGAGCCAAAATAACTGTCTTAAAAAATATGGGGCAGCTAAATGGCTCAGTGGATAGAGAACTGGCCCAGAAGTCAGGAGGACCTAAGTTCAAATGTGACCTCAGACACTTAACACTTCCTAGCTATGTAACCC